>NC_091210.1:30062372-30245213 GCF_040958095.1 Procambarus clarkii | reverse complement strand
TGTGCGACTGTGGTGGTCCATTCTGGCTGGTGTGAGACTGATGGTGTCACATGCTAGCTGGTGTGTGACTGGTGGTGTCACATGCTGGCTGGTGTTGTCACATGCTGGCTGGTGGTGTCACATGCTATCCGGTGTGACTGGTGGTGTCACATGCTGGTTGGTGTGTGACTGGTGGTGTCACATGCTAGCTGGTGTGTGACTGGTGGTGTCACATGCTGGCTGGTGTGAGACTGATGGTGTTACATGCTGGCTGGTGTGTGACTGGTGGTGTCACATGCTGGCTTGTTTCTGACTGGTTGTGTCACATGCTGGCTGGTGTGGGACTGGTGATGTCACATGCTGGCTGGTGTGAGACTGTGGTGTCACATGCTAGCTGGTGTGAGACTGGTGGTGTCACATGCTGGCTGGTGGTGTCACACACTGGCTAATGTGACACTGGTGGTGTCATATGCTGGCTGGTGTGAGACTACTAGTGTCACATGCTGGCTGGTGTGTGACTGGTGGTGTCACATGCTGGCTGGTGACTGGTGGTGTCACATGCTGTCTGGTATGTGACTGGTGGTGTCACATGCTGGCTGGTGTGAGACTGGTGGTGTCACATGCCGGCTGCTGTGAGACTGGTGGTGTCACATGCTGGCTGGTGACTGGTGGTGTCACATGCTTGCTTTTGTGTGACTGGTGGTGTCACATGCTGGCTGGTGGTGTCACATGCTGGCTGGTGTGAGACTGGTGGTGTCACATGCTGGCAGGTGTGAGACTGATGGTGTCACATGCTGGCTGGTGGTTTCACATGCTGGCTGGTGTGAGACTGGTGGTGTCACATGCTGGCTGCTGTGAGACTGGTGGTGTCACATGCTGGGTGGTGTGAGACTGGTGGTGTCACATGCTGGCTGGTGTGAGACTGGTGGTGTCACATGCTGGCTGGTGCGAGACTGAAGGTGTCACATGCTGGTTGTGTGTGACTGGTGTCACATGCTGGCTGGTGTGTGACTGGTGGTGTCACATGCTGGCTGGTGTGCGACTGGTGGTGTCACATGCTGGGTGGTGTGAGACTGGTGGTGTCCCATGCTGGCTGGTGTATGACTGGTGGTGTCACATGCTGGCTGGTGTGTGACTGGTGGTGTCACATGTTGGCTGGTGGTGTCACATGCTGGCTGGTGTGTGACTGGTGGTGTCACATGCTGGCTGGTGTGTGACTGGTGGTGTCACATGCTCACTGGTGTGTGACTGGTGGTGTCACATGCTGGCTGGTATGTGACTGGTGGTGTCACATTATGGCTGGTGTAAGATTGGTGGTGTCACATGCAGGCTGCTGTGAGACTGGTGGTGTCACATGCTGGCTGGTGACTGGTGGTGTCACATGCTGGCTGGTGTGTGACTGGTGGTGTCCCATGCTGGGTGGTGTGAGACTGGTGGTGTCACATACTGGCTGGTGTGAGACTGGTGGTTGTCACATGCTGGCTGGTGCGAGACTGAAGGTGTCACATGCTGGCTGGTGTGAGACCGGTGTCACATGCTGGCTGGTGTGTGACGTGGTGTCACGTGCTGGTTGGTGTGCGACTGGTGGTGGTCACATTCTGGCTGGTGTGAGACTGATGGTGTCACATGCTAGCTGGTGTGTGACTGGTGGTGTCACATGCTGGCTGGTGTTGTCACATGCTGGCTGGTGGTGTCACATGCTGGCCGGTGTGACTGGTGGTGTCACATGCTGGTTGGTGTGTGACTGGTGGTGTCACATGCTAGCTGGTGTGTGACTGGTGGTGTCACATGCTGGCTGGTGTGAGACTGATGGTGTTACATGCTGGCTGGTGTGTGACTGGTGGTGTCACATGCTGGCTGGTTTCTGACTGGTTGTGTCACATGCTGGCTGGTGTGGGACTGGTGATGTCACATGCTGGCTGGTGTGAGACTGGTGGTGTCACATGCTAGCTGGTGTGAGACTGGTGGTGTCACATGCTGGCTGGTGGTGTCACACACTGGCTAATGTGACACTGGTGGTGTCATATGCTGGCTGGTGTGAGACTACTAGTGTCACATGCTGGCTGGTGTGTGACTGGTGGTGTCACATGCTGGCTGGTGACTGGTGGTGTCACATGCTGGCTGGTATGTGACTGGTGGTGTCACATGCTGGCTGGTGTGAGACTGGTGGTGTCACATGCCGGCTGCTGTGAGACTGGTGGTGTCACATGCTGGCTGGTGACTGGTAGTGTCACATGCTTGCTTTTGTGTGACTGGTGGTGTCACATGCTGGCTGGTGGTGTCACATGCTGGCTGGTGTGAGACTGGTGGTGTCACATGCTGGCAGGTGTGAGACTGATGGTGTCACATGCTGGCTGGTGGTTTCACATGCTGGCTGGTGTGAGACTGGTGGTGTCACATGCTGGCTACTGTGAGACTGGTGGTGTCACATGCTGGGTGGTGTGAGACTGGTGGTGTCACATGCTGGCTGGTGTGAGACTGGTGGTGTCACATGCTGGCTGGTGCGAGACTGAAGGTGTCACATGCTGGTTGGTGTGTGACTGGTGTCACATGCTGGCTGGTGTGTGACTGGTGGTGTCACATGCTGGCTGGTGTGCGACTGGTGGTGTCACATGCTGGGTGGTGTGAGACTGGTGGTGTCCCATGCTGGCTGGTGTATGACTGGTGGTGTCACATGCTGGCTGGTGTGTGACTGGTGGTGTCACATGTTGGCTGGTGGTGTCACATGCTGGCTGGTGTGTGACTGGTGGTGTCACATGCTGGCTGGTGTGAGACTGGTGGTGTCACATGCTGGCTGGTGTGAGACTGGTGGTGTCACATGCTGGCTGGTGTGAGACTGGTGAAGTCACATGCTGGCTGGTGTGAGACTGGTGGTCTCTAATGCTGGCTGGTGTGTGACTGGTGGTGTCACATTCTGGCTGGTGACTGGTGGTGTCCCATGCTGGCTGGTATGTGACTTGTGGTGTCACATGATAACTGGTGTGAGACTGGTGGTGTGACATGCTGGCTGCTGTGAGACTTGTGGTGTCACATGTTAGCTGGTGACTGGTGGTGTCACATGCTGGCTGGTGTGTGGACTGGTGGTGTCACATGCTGGGTGGTGTGAGACTGGTGGTGTCCCATGCTGGGTGGTGTGAGACTGGTGGTGTCACATGCTGGCTGGTGTGAGACTGGTGTCACATGCTGGCTGTTGTGTGACTGGTGGTGTCACATGCTGGTTGGTGTGCGACTGGTGGTGTCAATGCTGGCTGGTGGTGTCACATGCTGGCTGGTGGTGTCACATGCTGGCTGGTGTGAAGGGTGGTGGCACATGCTGGCTGGTGTGAGACTGGTGGTGTCACATGCTCGATGGTGTGAGACTGGTGGTGTCACATGCTGGCTGGTGTGTGACTGGTGGTGTCACATCCTGGCTGGTGTGTGACTGGAGGTGTCACATGCTGGCTGGTGTGTGACTGGTGGTGTCACATGCTGGCTGGTGTGAGACTGGTGGTGTCACAAGCTGGCTGGTGTGTGACTGGTGGTGTCACATGCTGCCTGTTGACTGGTGGTGTCACATTCTGGCTGGTATGTGACTGGTGGTGTCACATGATGGCTGGTGTGAGACTGGTGTGTCACATACTGGCTGCTGTGAGACTGGTGGTGTCTTTTGCTGGCTGGTGACTGGTGGTGTCACATGCTGGCTGGTGTGTGACTGGTGGTGTCAAATGCTGGGTGGTGTGAGACTGGTGGTGTCACATGCTGGCTGGTGTGAGATTGGTGGTGTCACATGCTGGCTGGTGTGAGATTGGTGGTGTCACATGCTGGCTGGTGGTGTCACATGCTGGCTGGTGCGAGACTGAAGGTGTCACATGCTGGCTGGTGTGAGATTGGTGTCACATGCTGGCTGGTGTGTGACTGGTGGTGTCACATGCTGGCTGGTGTGCAACTGGTGGTGTCACATGCTGGCTGGTGTGTGACTGGTGGTGTCACATGCTGGCTGGTGTATGACTGGTGGTGTCACATGCAGGCTGGTGTGTGACTGATGGTGTCACATGTTGGCTGGTGGTGTCACATGCTGGCTGGTGTGTGACTGGTGGTGTCACATGCTGGCTGGTGTGAGACTGGTGGTGTCACATGCTGGCTGGTGTGAGATTGGTGGTGTCACATGCTGGCTGATGTGTGACTTGTGGTGTCACATGCTCACTGGTGTGTGACTGGTGGTGTCACATGCTGGCTGGTATGTGACTGGTGGTGTCACATGATGGCTGGTGTGAGACTGGTGGTGTCACATGCAGGCTGCTGTGAGACTGGTGGTGTCACATGCTGGCTGGTGACTGGTGGTGTCACATGCTGGCTGGTGTGTGACTGGTGGTGTCCCATGCTGGGTGGTGTGAGACTGGTGGTGTCACATGCTGGCTAGTGGTGTCACATGCTGGCTGGTGTGAGACTGGTGGTGTCACATGCTGGCTGGTGCGAGACTGAAGGTGTCACATGCTGGCTGGTGTGAGACCGGTGTCACATGCTGGCTGGTGTGTGACTGGTGGTGTCACGTGCTGGTTGGTGTGCGACTGGTGGTGTCACATGCTGGCTGGTGTGAGACTGATGGTGTCACATGCTGGCTGGTGTGTGACTGGTGGTGTCACATGCTGGCTGGTGGTGTCACATGCTGGCCGGTGTGACTGGTGGTGTCACATGCTGGTTGGTGTGTGACTGGTGGTGTCACATGCTGGCTGGTGTGTGACTGGTAGTGTCACATGCTGGCTGGTGTGAGACTGATGGTGTTACATGCTGGCTGGTGTGTGACTGATGGTGTCACATGCTGGCTGGTTTGTGACTGGTTGTGTCACATGCTGGCTGGTGTGGGACTGGTGGTGTCACATGCTGGCTGGTGTGAGACTGGTGGTGTCACATGCTAGCTGGTGTGAGACTGGTGGTGTCACATGCTGGCTGGTGTGTGACTGGTGGTGTCACATGCTGGGTGGTGTGAGACTGGTGGTGTCCCATGCTGGGTGGTGTGAGACTGGTGGTGTCACATGCTGGCTGATGGTGTCACATGCTGGCTGGTGTGAGACTGGTGTCACATGCTGGCTGTTGTGTGACTGGTGGTGTCACATGCTGGTTGGTGTGCGACTGGTGGTGTCACATGCTGGCTGGTGGTGTCACATGCTGGCTGGTGGTGTCACATGCTGGCTGGTGTGAATGGTGGTGGCACATGCTGGCTGGTATGAGACTGGTGGTGTCACATGCTCGCTGGTGTGAGACTGGTGGTGTCACATGCTGGCTGGTGAGTGACTGGTGGTGTCACATCCTGGCTGGTGTGTGACTGGAGGTGTCACATGCTGGCTGGTGTGTGACTGGTGGTGTCAAAAGCTGGCTGGTGTGAGACTGGTGGTGTCTTTTGCTGGCTGGTGACTGGTGGTGTCACATGCTGGCTGGTGTGTGACTGGTGGTGTCAAATGCTGGGTGTGTGAGACTGGTGGTGTCACATACTGGCTGCTGTGAGACTGGTGGTGTCTTTTGCTGGCTGGTGACTGGTGGTGTCACATGCTGGCTGGTGTGTGACTGGTAGTGTCAAATGCTGGGTGGTGTGAGACTGGTGGTGTCACATGCTGGCTGGTGTGAGATTGGTGGTGTCACATGCTGGCTGGTGGTGTCACATGCTGGCTGGTGCGAGACTGAAGGTGTCACATGCTGGCTGGTGTGAGATTGGTGTCACATGCTGGCTGGTGTGTGACTGGTGGTGTCACATGCTGGCTGGTGTGCAACTGGTGGTGTCACATGCTGGCTGGTGTGTGACTGGTGGTGTCACATGCTGGCTGGTGTATGACTGGTGGTGTCACATGCAGGCTGGTGTGTGACTGATGGTGTCACATGTTGGATGGTGGTGTCACATGCTGGCTGGTGTGTGACTGGTGGTGTCACATGCTGGCTGGTGTGAGACTGGTGGTGTCACATGCTGGCTGGTGTGAGACTGGTGGTGTCACATGCTGGCTGATGTGTGACTTGTGGTGTCACATGCTCACTGGTGTGTGACTGGTGGTGTCACATGCTGGCTGGTATGTGACTGGTGGTGTCACATGATGGCTGGTGTGAGACTGGTGGTGTCACATGCTGGCTGTTGTGTGACCGGTGTCACATGCTGGCTGGTGTGTGACGTGGTGTCACGTGCTGGTTGGTGTGCGACTGGTGGTGGTCACATTCTGGCTGGTGTGAGACTGATGGTGTCACATGCTGGCTGGTGTGTGACTGGTGGTGTCACATGCTAGCTGGTGGTGTCACATGCTGGCCGGTGTGACTGGTGGTGTCACATGCTGGCTGGTGGTGTCACATGCTGGCCGGTGTGACTGGTGGTGTCACATGCTGGCTGGTGTTAGACTGATGGTGTTACATGCTGGCTGGTGTGTGACTGGTGGTGTCACATGCTGGCTGGTTTGTGACTGGTTGTGTCACATGCTGGCTGGTGTGGGACTGGTGGTGTCACATGCTGGCTGGTGTGAGACTGGTGGTGTCACATGCTAGCTGGTGTGAGACTGGTGGTGTCACATGCTGGCTGGTGGTGTCACACACTGGCTAATGTGACACTGGTGGTGTCATATGCTGGCTGGTGTGAGACTACTAGTGTCACATGCTGGCTGGTGTGTGACTGGTGGTGTCACATGCTGGCTGGTGACTGGTGGTGTCACATGCTGGCTGGTATGTGACTGGTTGTGTCACATGCTGGCTGGTGTGAGACTGGTGGTGTCACATGCGGGCTGCTGTGAGACTGGTGGTGTCACATGCTGGCTGGTGAATGGTGGTGTCACATGCTTGCTTTTGTGTGACTGGTGGTGTCACATGCTGGCTGGTGTGAGACTGGTGGTGTCACGAGCTGGCTGGTGTGAGACTGATGGTGTCACATGCTGGCTGGTGTGAGACTGGTGGTGTCACATGCTGGCTGGTGTGAGACTGGTGGTGTCACATGCTGGCTGGTGTGAGACTGGTGGTGTCACATGCTGGCTGGTGCGAGACTGAAGGTGTCACATGCTGGTTGGTGTGTGACTGGTGTCACATGCTGGCTGGTGTGTGACTGGTGGTGTCACATGCTGGCTGGTGTGCGACTGGTGGTGTCACATGCTGGGTGGTGTGAGACTGGTGGTGTCCCATGCTGGCTGGTGTATGACTGGTGGTGTCACATGCTGGCTGGTGTGTGACTGGTGGTGTCACATGTTGGCTGGTGGTGTCACATGCTGGCTGGTGTGTGACTGGTGGTGTCACATGCTGGCAGGTGTGAGACTGATGGTGTCACATGCTGGCTGGTGTGAGACTGGTGGTATCACATGCTGGCTGGTGTGAGACTGGTGGTGTCACATGCTAGCTGGTGTGAGACTGGTGGTCTCTCATGCTGGCTGGTGTGTGACTGGTGGTGTCACATTCTGGCTGGTGACTGGTGGTGTCCCATGCTGGCTGGTATGTGACTGGTGGTGTCACATGATAACTGGTGTGAGACTGGTGGTGTGACATTCTGGCTGCTGTGAGACTGGTGGTTTCACATGTTGGCTGGTGACTGGTGGTGTCACATGCTGGCTGGTGTGTGACTGGTGGTGTCACATGCTGGGTTGTGTGAGACTGGTGGTGTCCCATGCTGGGTGGTGTGAGACTGGTGGTGTCACATGCTGGCTGATGGTGTCACATGCTGGCTGGTGTGAGACTGGTGTCACATGCTGGCTGTTGTGTGACTGGTGGTGTCACATGCTGGTTGGTGTGCGACTGGTGGTGTCAATGCTGGCTGGTGGTGTCACATGCTGGCTGGTGGTGTCACATGCTGGCTAGTGTGAAGGGTGGTGGCACATGCTGGCTGGTGTGAGACTGGTGGTGTCACATGCTCGCTGGTGTGAGACTGGTGGTGTCACATGCTGGCTGGTGTGTGACTGGTGGTGTCACATCCTGGCTCGTGTGTTACTGGAGGTGTCACATGCTGGCTGGTGTGTGACTGGTGGTGTCACATGCTGGCTGGTGTGAGACTGGTGGTGTCACAAGCTGGCTGGTGTGTGACTGGTGGTGTCACATGCTGCCTGTTGACTGGTGGTGTCACATGCTGCCTGTTGACTGGTGGTGTCACATTCTGGCTGATATGTGACTGGTGGTGTAACATGATGACTGGTGTGAGACTGGTGGTGTCACATGCTGGCTGCTGTGAGACTGGTGGTGTCTTTTGCTGGCTGGTGACTGGTGGTGTCACATGCTGGCTGGTGTGTGACTGGTGGTGTCAAATGCTGGGTGGTGTGAGACTGGTGGTGTCACATGCTGGCTGGTGTGAGATTGGTGGTGTCACATGCTGGCTGGTGGTGTCATATGCTGGCTGGTGCGAGACTGAAGGTGTCACATGCTGGCTGGTGTGAGACTGGTGTCACATGCTGGCTGGTGTGTGACTGGTGGTGTCACATGCTGGCTGGTGTGCAACTGGTGGTGTCACATGCTGGCTGGTGTGTGACTGGTGGTGTCACATGCTGGCTGGTGTATGACTGGTGGTGTTTTATGCAGGCTGGTGTGTGACTGATGGTGTCACATGTTGGCTGGTGGTGTCACATGCTGGCTGGTGTGTGACTGGTGGTGTCACATGCTGGCTGGTGTGAGACTGGTGGTGTCACATGCTGGCTGGTGTGAGACTGGTGGTGTCACATGCTGGCTGATGTGTGACTTGTGGTGTCACATGCTCACTGGTGTGTGTCTGGTGGTGTCACATGCTGGCTGGTATGTGACTGGTGGTGTCACATAATGGCTGGTGTGAGACTGGTGGTGTCACATGCAGGCTGCTGTGAGACTGGTGGTGTCACATGCTGGCTGGTGACTGGTGGTGTCACATGCTGGCTGGTGTGTGACTGGTGGTGTCCCATGCTGGGTGGTGTGAGACTGGTGGTGTCACATGCTGGCAAGTGGTGTCACATGCTGGCTGGTGTGAGACTGGTGGTGTCACATGCTGGCTGGTGCGAGACTGAAGGTGTCACATGCTGGCTGGTGTGAGACCGGTGTCACATGCTGGCTGGTGTGTGACTGGTGGTGTCACGTGCTGGTTGGTGTGCGACTGGTGGTGGTCACATTCTGGCTGGTGTGAGACTGATGGTGTCACATGCTGGCTGGTGTGTGACTGGTGGTGTCACATGCTGGCTGGTGGTGTCACATGCTGGCCGGTGTGACTGGTGGTGTCACATGCTGGTTGGTGTGTGACTGGTGGTGTCACATGCTGGCTGGTGTGTGACTGGTGGTGTCACATGCAGGCTGGTGTGAGACTGATGGTGTTACATGCTGACTGGTGTGTGACTGGTGGTGTCACATGCTGGCTGGTTTGTGACTGGTTGTGTCACATGCTGGCTGGTGTGGGACTGGTGGTGTCACATGCTGGCTGGTGTGAGACTGGTGGTGTCACATGCTAGCTGGTGTGAGACTGGTGGTGTCACATGCTGGCTGGTGTGTGACTGGTAATGTCACATGCTGGCTGGTGGTGTCACACACTGGCTAATGTGACACTGGTGGTGTCATATGCTGGCTGGTGTGAGACTACTAGTGTCACATGCTGGCTGGTGTGTGACTGGTGGTGTCACATGCTGGCTGGTGACTGGTGGTGTCACATGCTGGCTGGTATGTGACTGGTGGTGTCACATGCTGGCTGGTGTGAGACTGGTGGTGTCACATGCGGGCTGCTGTGAGACTGGTGGTGTCACATGCTGGCTGGTGACTGGTGGTGTCATATGCTTGCTTTTGTGTGACTGGTGGTGTCACATGCTGGCTGGTGTGAGACTGGTGGTGTCACATGCTGGCTGGTGTGAGACTGATGGTGTCACATGCTGGCTGGTGGTTTCACATGCTGGCTGGTGTGAGACTGGTGGTGTCACATGCTGGCTGGTGCGAGACTGAAGGTGTCACATGCTGGTTGGTGTGTGACTGGTGTCACAGGCTGGCTGGTGTGTGACTGGTGGTGTCACATGCTGGCTGGTGTGCGACTGGTGGTGTCACATGCTGGGTGGTGTATGACTGGTGGTGTCACATGCTGGCTGGTGTGTGACTGGTGGTGTCACATGTTGGCTGGTGGTGTCACATGCTGGCTGGTGTGTGACTGGTGGTGTCACATGCTGGCTGGTGTGAGACTGGTGGTGTCACATGCTGGCTGGTGTGAGACTGGTGGTGTCACATGCTGGCTGGTGTGAGACTGGTGGTGTCACATGCTGGCTGGTGTGTGATTGGTGGTGTCACATGCTGGCTGGTGTGTGACTGGTGGTGTCACATGCTGGCTGGTGGTGTCACATGCTGGCTGGTGGTGTCACTTGCTGGCTGGTGTGACTGGTGGTGTCACATGCTGGCTGTGTGAGACTGGTAGTGTCACATGCTGGCTGGTGTGAGACTGGTGGTGTCACATGCTGGCTGCTGTGAGACTGGTGGTGTCACATGCTGGCTGGTGTGAGACTGGTGGTGTCACATGCTGGCAGGTGTGTGACTGGTGGTGTCACATGCTGCCTGGTGACTGGTGGTGTCACATGCTGGCTGGTATGTAACTGGTGGTGTCACATGATGGCTGGTGTGAGACTGGTGGTGTCACATGCTGGCTGCTGTGAGACTGGTAGTGTCACATGCTGGCTGGTGACTGGTGGTGTCACATGCTGGCTGGTGTGTGACTGGTGGTGTCACATGCAGGGTGGTGTGAGACTGGTGGTGTCACATGCTGGCTGGTGTGAGACTGTTGGTGTCACATGCTGGCTGGTGGTGTCACATGCTGGCTGGTGTGAGACTGGTGGTGTCCCATGCTGGGTGGGGTGAGACTGGTGGTGTCACATGATGGCTGGTGGTGTCACATGCTGGCCGGTGTGAGACTGGTGGTGTCACATGCTGGCTGGTGCGAGACTGAAGGTGTCACATGCTGGCTGGTGTGAGACTGGTGGTGTCACATGCTGGCTGGTGCGAGACTGAAGGTGTCACATGATGGCTGGTGTGAGACCGGTGTCACATGCTGGCTGGTGTGTGACCGGTGGTGTCACGTGCTGGTTGGTGTGCGACTGGTGGTGGTCACATTCTGGCTGGTGTGAGACTGATGGTGTCACATGCTGGCTGGTGTGTGACTGGTGGTGTCACATGCTGGCTGGTGGTGTCACATGCTGGCCGGTGTGACTGGTGGTGTCACATGCTGGTTGGTGTGTGACTGGTGGTGTCACATGCTGGCCGGTGTGACTGGTGGTGTCACATGCTGGTTGGTGTGTGACTGGTGGTGTCACATGCTGGCTGGTGTGTGACTGGTGGTGTCACATGCTGGCTGGTGTGAGACTGATGGTGTTACATGCTGGCTGGTGTGTGACTGGTGGTGTCACATGCTGGCTGGTGTGGGACTGGTGGTGTCACATGCTGGCTGGTTTGAGACTGGTAATGTCACATGCTAGCTGGTGTGAAACTGGTGGTGTCACATGCTGGCTGGTGTGTGACTGGTGGTGTCACATGCTGGCTGGTGGTGTCACACACTGGCTAATGTGACACTGGTGGTGTCATATGCTGGCTGGTGTGAGACTACTAGTGTCACATGCTGGCTGGTGTGTGACTGGTGGTGTCACATGCTGGCTGGTGACTGGTGGTGTCACATGCTGGCTGGTATGTGACTGTTGGTGTCACATGCTGGCTGGTGTGAGACTGGTGGTGTCACATGCGGGCTGCTGTGAGACTGGTGGTGTCACATGCTGGCTGGTGACTGGTGGTGTCACATGCTGGCTGGTGTGAGACTGGTGGTGTCACATGCTGGCTGGTGTGAGACTGATGGTGTCACATGCTGGCTGGTGTGTGACTGGTGGTTTCACATGCTGGCTGGTGTGAGACTGGTGGTGTCACATGCTGGCTGGTGTGACACTGATGGTGTCACATGCTGGCTGGTGGTTTCACATGCTGGCTGGTGTGAGACTGGTGGTGTCACATGCTGGCTGGTGCGAGACTGAAGGTGTCACATGCTCGTTGGTGTGTGACTGGTGTCACATGCTGGCTGGCGTGTGACTGGTGGTGTCACATGCTGGCTGGTGTGCGACTGGTGGTGTCACATGCTGGGTGGTGTATGACTGGTGGTGTCACATGCTCGCTGGTGTGTGACTGGTGGTGTCACATGTTGGCTGGTGGTGTCACATGCTGGATGGTGTGTGACTGGTTGTGTCACATGCTGGCTGGTGTGAGACTGGTGGTGTCACATGCTGGCTGGTGTGAGACTGGTGGTGTCACATGCTGGCTGGTGTGAGACTGGTGGTGTCACATGCTGGCTGGTGTGTGATTGGTGGTGTCACATGCTGGCGGGTGTGTGACTGGTGGTGTCACATGCTGGCTGGTGTGTGACTGGTGGTGTCACATGCTCGCTGGTGTGAGACTGGTGGTTTCACATGCTGGCTGGTGTGTGACTGGTGGTGTCACATGCTGGCTGGTGTGTCACATGCTGGCTGGTGGTGTCACTTCCTGGCTGGTGTGACTGGTGGTGTCTCATGCTGGCTGGTGTGAGACTGGTAGTGTCACATGCTGGCTGGTGTGAGACTGGTGTCACATGCTGGCTGGTGGTGCCACATGCTGGCTGGTGGTGTCACATGCCGGCTGGTGGTGTCACATGCTGGCTGGTGTGACTGGTGGTGTCACATGCTGGCTGGTGTGAGACTGGTAGTGTCACATGCTGGCTGTTGTGAGACTGGTGGTGTCACATGCTGGCTGGTGTGTGACTGGTGGTGTCACATGCTGGCTGGTGTGTGACTGGTGGTGTCACATGCTGGCTGGTGTGTGACTGGTTATGTCACATGCTGGCTGGTGTGAGACTGGTGGTGTCACATGCTGGCTGGTGTGTGACTGGTGGTGTCACATGCTGGCTGGTGGTGTCACATGCTGGCTGGTGGTGTCACGTGCTGGCTGGTGTGACTGGTGGTGTCACATGCTAGCTGGTGTGAGACTGGTGGTGTCACATGCTGGCTGGTGTGAGACTGGTGGTGTCACAAGCTGGCTGCTGTGAGACTGGTGGTGTCACCTGCTGGCTGGTGTGAGACTGGTGGTGTCACATGCTGGCTGGTGTGTGACTGGTGGTGTCACATGCTGGCTGGTCACTGGTGGTGTCACCTGCTGGCTGGTGTGAGACTGTTGGTGTCACATGCTGGCTGGTGTGTGACTGGTGGTGTCACATGCAGGCTGGTGACTGGTGGTGTCACATGCTGGCTGGTGTGTGACTGGTGGTGTCCCATGCTGGGTGGTGTGAGACTGGTGGTGGCACATGCTGGCTGGTGGTGCCACATGCTGGCTGGTGTGAGACTGGTGGTGTCACATGCTGGCTGGAGAGAGACTGAAGGTGTCACATGCTGGCTGCTGTGTGACTGGTGGTGTCACATGCTGCTTGGTGTGCGACTGGTGGTTTTACATGCTGGCTGGTGTGAGACTGGTGTCACATGCTGGCTGGTGGTGTCACATTCTGGCTGGTGGTGTCACATGCTGGCTGGTGTGACTGGTGGTGTCACATGCTGGCTGGTGTGTGACTGGTGGTGTCACATGCTTGCTGGTGTGTGACTGGTGGTGTCACATGCTGGCTGGTGTGAGACTGGTGGTGTCACATGCTGGCTGGTGTGTGACTGGTGGAGTCACATGCTGGCCGGTGTGTGACTGGTGGTGTCACATGCTGGCTGGAGTGTGACTGGAGGTGTTACATGTTGGCTGGTGGTGTCACATGCTGGCTGGTGTGAGACTGGTGGTGTCACATGCAAGGCTGGTTTGAGACTGGTGGTGTCACATGCTGGCTGGTGTGAGACTGGTGGTGTCTTATGCTGGCTGGTACTCACCTAATTGTACTCACCTAATTGTGCTTGCGGGGGTTGAGCTTTGGCTCTTTGGTCCCGCCTCTCAACTGTCAATCAACTGGTGTACAGATTCCTGAGCCTACTGGGCTCTATCATACCTACATTTGAAACTGTGTATGGAGTCAGCCTCCACCACATCACTTTCTAGTGCATTCCATTTATTAACTACTCTGACACTGAAAAAATTCTTTCTAACGTCTCTGTGGCTCATCTGGGTACTAAGTTTCCACCTGTGTCCCCTTGTTCGTGTCCCACCCGTGCTGAAGAGTTTGTCTTTGTCCACCCTGTCAATTCCCCTGAGAATTTTGTAGGTGGTTATCATGTCTCCCCTTACTCTTCTGTTTTCCAGGGATGTGAGGTTCAGCTCCTTTAGCCTTTCCTCGTAGCTCAATCCTCTCAGTTCCGGGACGAGCCTGGTGGCATACCGCTGAATCTTCTCTAACTTTGTCTTGTGTTTAACTAGGTATTGACTCCAGGCTGGAGCTGCATACTCCAGGATTGGTCTTACATAAGTGGTATACAGGGTTCTGAAAGATTCCTTACACAAGTTTCTGAAGGCAGTTCTTATGTTGGCCAGTCTAGCATATGCCGCTGATGATATTCTTTTGATGTGGGCCTCTGGGGACAGGTTCGGTGTGATATCAACCCCCAGATCCTTCTCTCTATTTGATTCTTGCAGGATTTCCCCTCCCAGATGATACCTTGTGTTCAGCCTCCTGCTCCCTTCGCCTAATTTCATCACCTTACACTTTCCAGAGTTGAACTTCAGCAGCCATTTTCTAGACCATTCCTCCAGTTTATCCAGGTCATCCTGTAGTCTCTGCCTATCTTCATCCGTCTTGATTCTTCTCATAATTTTTGCATCATCAGCAAACATCGAGAGGAATGAGTCTATACCCTCTGGAAGATCGTTCACATATATTAGAAACAGGATGGGTCCAAGTACTGAGCCCTGTGGGACTCCGCTGGTGACATCTCGCCACTCTGATGTCTTCCCCCTCACCGTTACTCGCTATTTCCTGTTGCTTAAGTACTCCCTTATCCACTGGAGCACCTTCCCTTTTACTCCTGCCTGTTGCTCCAACTTTTTTAACAGCCTTTTATGGGGTACTGTGTCGAAGGCTTTTTGGCAATCCAGGAAAATGCAGTCGGCCCACCCTTCTCTTTCCTGCCTAATTTTCGTTGCCTGGTCATAAAATTCTATTAACCCTGTGAGGCACGATTTACCATCTCTGAACCCATGTTGGTGGTGCGTTACAAAGTTATTTCCCTCCAGATGCTCTACGAGCCTTTTCCTCACGATCTTCTCCAGCACCTTGCATGGTATACAAGTTAAGGAAACTGGCCTGTAATTCAGTGCCTCTTGCCTGTCACCCTTTTTGTATATTGGGACCACGTTAGCTGTCTTCCAACTTTCTGGTAAGTCTCCTGTTTCCAGTGACCTGTTATACACCATAGAGAGTGGCACACTTAGTGCTTCTGCACCTTCCTTTAGTATCCATGGTGAGATTCTATCAGGCCCAACAGCCTTTCTCACATCTAGCTCCAGCAGACACCTTTTGACCTCATCACTGGTGAGGTCAAATTCCTCCAAGGTTTCCAAGGTTGCCGCCTCCTCATTTAGTGCAGGGGCTTCTCCTTGTTCTATTGTGAAGACCTCCTGGAATCTCTTGTTGAGTTCTTCACACACCTCCTTGTCATTCTCTGTGTATCTGTTCTCCCCTTTCCGCAGCTTCATCACTTGTTCCTTCACTGCTGTTTTCCTCCTGATATGGCTGTGGAGCAGCTTTGGTTGGGTCTTGGCTTTACTCGCGATGTCATTTTCAAACTGTCTCTCTGCTTCCCTCCTCACTCTGATGTACTCATTTCTGGCCCTCTGGTACCTCTCCCTGCTCTCTGGTGTTCTGTTATTTCTGTAGTTTCTCCATGTTCTTTTACTCAGTTGTTTCGCTACCTTACATTCCTGGTTGAACCATGGGGTGTGTGACTGGTGGTGTCACATTCTGGCTGGTGACTGGTGATGTCCCATGCTGGCTGGTATGTGACTGGTGGTGTCACATGATAACTGGTGTGAGACTGGTGGTGTCACATGATGGCTGGTGTGAGACTGGTGGTGTCACATGCAGGCTGCTGTGAGACTGGTGGTGTCACATGCTGGCTGGTGACTGGTGGTGTCATATGCTGGATGGTGTGTGACTGGTGGTGTCCCATGCTGGGTGGTGTGAGACTGGTGGTGTCACATGCTGGCTAGTGGTGTCACATGCTGGCTGGTGTGAGACTGGTGGTGTCACATGCTGGCTGGTGCGAGACTGAAGGTGTCACATGCTGGCTGGTGTGAGACCGGTGTCACATGCTGGCTGGTGTGTGACTGGTGGTGTCACGTGCTGGTTGGTGTGCGACTGGTGGTGGTCACATTCTGGCTGGTGTGAGACTGATGGTGTCACATGCTGGCTGGTGTGTGACTGGTGGTGTCACATGCTGGCTGGTGGTGTCCCATGCTGGCCGGTGTGACTGGTGGTGTCACATGCTGGTTGGTGTGTGACTGGTGGTGTCACATGCTGGATGGTGTGTGACTGGTGGTGTCACATGCAGGCTGGTGTGAGACAGATGGTGTTACATGCTGGCTGGTGTGTGACTGGTGGTGTCACATGCTGGCTGGTTTGGGACTGGTTGTGTCACATGCTGGCTGGTGTGGGACTGGTGGTGTCACATGCTGGCTGGTGTGAGACTGGTGGTGTCACATGCTGGCTGGTGTGTGACTGGTGGTGTCACATGCAGGGTGGTGTGAGACTGGTGGTGTCACATGCTGGCTGGTGTGAGACTGTTGGTGTCACATGCTGGCTGGTGGTGTCACATGCTGGCTGGTGTGAGACTGGTGGTGTCCCATGCTGGGTGGTGTGAGACTGGCGGTGTCACATGATGGCTGGTGGTTTCACATGCTGGCTGGTGTGAGACTGGTGGTGTCACATGCTGGCTGGTGCGAGACTGAAGGTGTCACATGCTGGCTGGTGTGAGACTGGTGTCTTATGCTGGCTGGTGTGTGACTGGTGGTATCACATGCTGGTTGGTGTGCGACTGGTGGTGTCTCATGCTGGCTGGTGTGAGACTGGTGTCACATGCTGGCTGGTGGTGCCACATGCTGGCTGGTGGTGTCACATGCCGGCTGGTGGTGTCACATGCTGGCTGGTGTGACTGGTGGTGTCACATGCTCTCTGGTGTGAGACTGGTAGTGTCACATGCTGGCTGTTGTGTGACTGGTGGTGTCACATGCTGGCTGGTGTGTGACTGGTGGTGTCACATGCTGGCTGGTGTGTGACTGGTGGTGTCACATGCTGGCTGGTGTGTGACTGGTTATGTCACATGCTGGCTGGTGTGAGACTGGTGGTGTCACATGCTGGCTGGTGTGTGACTGGTGGTGTCACATGCTGGCTGGTGGTGTCACATGCTGGCTGGTGGTGTCACGTGCTGGCTGGTGTGACTGGTGGTGTCACATGCTAGCTGGTGTGAGACTGGTGGTGTCACATGCTGGCTGGTGTGAGACTGGTGGTGTCACAAGCTGGCTGCTGTGAGACTGGTGGTGTCACCTGCTGGCTGGTGTGAGACTGGTGGTGTCACATGCTGGCTGGTGTGTGACTGGTGGTGTCACATGCTGGCTGGTCACTGGTGGTGTCACCTGCTGGCTGGTGTGAGACTGGTGGTGTCACATGCTGGCTGGTGTGTGACTGGTGGTGTCACATGCAGGCTGGTGACTGGTGGTGTCACATGCTGGCTGGTGTGTGACTGGTGGTGTCCCATGCTGGGTGGTGTGAGACTGGTGGTGGCACATGCTGGCTGGTGGTGCCACATGCTGGCTGGTGTGAGACTGGTGGTGTCACATGCTGGCTGGAGAGAGACTGAAGGTGTCACATGCTGGCTGCTGTGTGACTGGTGGTGTCACATGCTGCTTGGTGTGCGACTGGTGGTTTTACATGCTGGCTGGTGTGAGACTGGTGTCACATGCTGGCTGGTGGTGTCACATTCTGGCTGGTGGTGTCACATGCTGGCTGGTGTGACTGGTGGTGTCACATGCTGGCTGGTGTGTGACTGGTGGTGTCACATGCTTGCTGGTGTGTGACTGGTGGTGTCACATGCTGGCTGGTGTGAGACTGGTGGTGTCACATGCTGGCTGGTGTGTGACTGGTGGAGTCACATGCTGGCCGGTGTGTGACTGGTGGTGTCACATGCTGGCTGGAGTGTGACTGGAGGTGTTACATGTTGGCTGGTGGTGTCACATGCTGGCTGGTGTGAGACTGGTGGTGTCACATGCAAGGCTGGTTTGAGACTGGTGGTGTCACATGCTGGCTGGTGTGAGACTGGTGGTGTCACATGCTGGCTGGTGTGAGACTGGTGGTGTCACATGCTGGCTGGTGTGCGACTGGTGGTGTCACATGCTGGCTGGTGTGTGACTGGTGGTGTCACATGCTGGCTGGTGTGAGACTCGTGGTGTCACATGCTGGCTGGTGTTTGACTGGTGGTGTCACATGCTGGCTGGTGTGACTGGTGGTGTCACATGCTGGCTGGTGTGAGACTGGTGGTGTCCTATGCTGGCTGGTGTGAGACTGGTGGTGTCACATGCAGGCTGCTGTGAGACTGGTGGTGTCACATGCTGGCTGATGTGTGACTGGTGGTGTCACATGCATGCTGGTGTGTGACTGGTGGTGTCACATGCTGGCTGGTGTGAGACTCGTGGTGTCACATGCTGGCTGGTGTGTGACTGGTGGTGTCACATGCTGGCTGGTGTGACTGGTGGTGTCACATGCTGGCTGGTGTGAGACTGGTGGTGTGATATGCTGGATGGTGTGAGACTGGTGGTGTCACATGCTGGCTGCTGTGAGACTGGTGGTGTCACATGCTGGCTGGTGTGAGACTGGTGGTGTCTCATGCTGGCTGGTGTGTGACTGGTGGTGTCACATTCTGGCTGGTGACTGGTGATGTCAATGCTGGCTGGTATATGACTGGTGGTGTCACATGATAACTGGTGTGAGACTGGTGGTGTCACATGATGGCTGGTGTGAGACTGGTGGTGTCACATGCAGGCTGCTGTGAGACTGGTGGTGTCACATGCTGGCTGGTGACTGGTGGTGTCACATGCTGGCTGGTGTGTGACTGGTGGTGTCCCATGCTGGGTGGTGTGAGACTGGTGGTGTCACATGCTGGCTAGTGGTGTCGCATGCTGGCTGGTGTGAGACTGGTGGTGTCACATGCTGGCTGGTGCGAGACTGAAGGTGTCACATGCTGGCTGGTGTGATACCGGTGTCACATGCTGGCTGGTGTGTGACTGGTGGTGTCACGTGCTGGTTGGTGTGCGACTGGTGGTGGTCACATTCTGGCTGGTGTGAGACTGATGGTGTCACATGCTGGCTGGTGTGTGACTGGTGGTGTCACATGCTGGCTGGTGGTGTCCCATGCTGGCCGGTGTGACTGGTGGTGTCACATGCTGGTTGGTGTGTGACTGGTGGTGTCACATGCTGGCTGGTGTGTGACTGGTGGTGTCACATGCAGGCTGGTGTGAGACAGATGGTGTTACATGCTGGCTGGTGTGTGACTGGTGGTGTCACATGCTGGCTGGTTTGGGACTGGTTGTGTCACATGCTGGCTGGTGTGGGACTGGTGGTGTCACATGCTGGCTGGTGTGAGACTGGTGGTGTCACATGCTGGCTGGTGTGTGACTGGTGGTGTCACATGCAGGGTGGTGTGAGACTGGTGGTGTCACATGCTGTGCTGGTGTGAGACTGTTGGTGTCACATGCTGGCTGGTGGTGTCACATGCTGGCTGGTGTGAGACTGGTGGTGTCCCATGCTGGGTGGTGTGAGACTGGTGGTGTCACATGATGGCTGGTGGTTTCACATGCTGGCTGGTGTGAGACTGGTGGTGTCACATGCTGGCTGGTGCGAGACTGAAGGTGTCACATGCTGGCTGGTGTGAGACTGGTGTCTTATGCTGGCTGGTGTGTGACTGGTGGTATCACATGCTGGTTGGTGTGCGACTGGTGGTGTCTCATGCTGGCTGGTGTGAGACTGGTGTCACATGCTGGCTGGTGGTGCCACATGCTGGCTGGTGGTGTCACATGCCGGCTGGTGGTGTCACATGCTGGCTGGTGTGACTGGTGGTGTCACATGCTGGCTGGTGTGAGACTGGTAGTGTCACATGCTGGCTGTTGTGAGACTGGTGGTGTCACATGCTGGCTGGTGTGTGACTGGTGGTGTCACATGCTGGCTGGTGTGTGACTGGTGGTGTCACATGCTGGCTGGTGTGTGACTGGTTATGTCACATGCTGGCTGGTGTGAGACTGGTGGTGTCACATGCTGGCTGGTGTGTGACTGGTGGTGTCACATGCTGGCTGGTGGTGTCACATGCTGGCTGGTGGTGTCACGTGCTGGCTGGTGTGACTGGTGGTGTCACATGCTGGCTGGTGTGACTGGTGGTGTCACATGCTGGCTGGTGTGTGACTGGTGGTGTCACATGCTTGCTGGTGTGTGACTGGTGGTGTCACATGCTGGCTGGTGTGAGACTGGTGGTGTCACATGCTGGCTGGTGTGTGACTGGTGGAGTCACATGCTGGCCGGTGTGTGACTGGTGGTGTCACATGCTGGCTGGAGTGTGACTGGAGGTGTTACATGTTGGCTGGTGGTGTCACATGCTGGCTGGTGTGAGACTGGTGGTGTCACATGCAAGGCTGGTTTGAGACTGGTGGTGTCACATGCTGGCTGGTGTGAGACTGGTGGTGTCACATGCTGGCTGGTGTGAGACTGGTGGTGTCACATGCTGGCTGGTGTGTGACTGGTGGTGTCCCATGCTGGCTGGTGTGTGACTGGTGGTGTCACATGCTGGCTGGTGTGAGACTCGTGGTGTCACATGCTGGCTGGTGTGTGACTGGTGGTGTCACATGCTGGCTGGTGTGACTGGTGGTGTCACATGCTGGCTGGTGTGAGACTGGTGGTGTCCTATGCTGGCTGGTGTGAGACTGGTGGTGTCACATGCAGGCTGCTGTGAGACTGGTGGTGTCACATGCTGGCTGATGTGTGACTGGTGGTGTCACATGCATGCTGGTGTGTGACTGGTGGTGTCACATGCTGGCTGGTGTGAGACTCGTGGTGTCACATGCTGGCTGGTGTGTGACTGGTGGTGTCACATGCTGGCTGGTGTGACTGGTGGTGTCACATGCTGGCTGGTGTGAGACTGGTGGTGTGATATGCTGGCTGGTGTGAGACTGGTGGTGTCACATGCTGGCTGCTGTGAGACTGGTGGTGTCACATGCTGGCTGGTGTGAGACTGGTGGTGTCTCATGCTGGCTGGTGTGTGACTGGTGGTGTCACATTCTGGCTGGTGACTGGTGATGTCAATGCTGGCTGGTATGTGACTGGTGGTGTCACATGATAACTAGTGTGAGACTGGTGGTGTCACATGATGGCTGGTGTGAGACTGGTGGTGTCACATGCAGGCTGCTGTGAGACTGGTGGTGTCACATGCTGGCTGGTGACTGGTGGTGTCACATGCTGGCTGGTGTGTGACTGGTGGTGTCCCATGCTGGGTGGTGTGAGACTGGTGGTGTCACATGCTGGCTAGTGGTGTCGCATGCTGGCTGGTGTGAGACTGGTGGTGTCACATGCTGGCTGGTGCGAGACTGAAGGTGTCACATGCTGGCTGGTGTGATACCGGTGTCACATGCTGGCTGGTGTGTGACTGGTGGTGTCACGTGCTGGTTGGTGTGCGACTGGTGGTGGTCACATTCTGGCTGGTGTGAGACTGATGGTGTCACATGCTGGCTGGTGTGTGACAGGTGGTGTCCCATGCTGGCCGGTGTGACTGGTGGTGTCACATGCTGGTTGGTGTGTGACTGGTGGTGTCACATGCTGGCTGGTGTGTGACTGGTGGTGTCACATGCAGGCTGGTGTGAGACAGATGGTGTTACATGCTGGCTGGTGTGTGACTGGTGGTGTCACATGCTGGCTGGTTTGGGACTGGTTGTGTCACATGCTGGCTGGTGTGGGACTGGTGGTGTCACATGCTGGCTGGTGTGAGACTGGTGGTGTCACATGCTGGCTGGTGTGTGACTGGTGGTGTCACATGCAGGGTGGTGTGAGACTGGTGGTGTCACATGCTGGCTGGTGTGAGACTGTTGGTGTCACATGCTGGCTGGTGGTGTCACATGCTGGCTGGTGTGAGACTGGTGGTGTCCCATGCTGGGTGGTGTGAGACTGGTGGTGTCACATGATGGCTGGTGGTTTCACATGCTGGCTGGTGTGAGACTGGTGGTGTCACATGCTGGCTGGTGCGAGACTGAAGGTGTCACATGCTGGCTGGTGTGAGACTGGTGTCTTATGCTGGCTGGTGTGTGACTGGTGGTATCACATGCTGGTTGGTGTGCGACTGGTGGTGTCTCATGCTGGCTGGTGTGAGACTGGTGTCACATGCTGGCTGGTGGTGCCACATGCTGGCTGGTGGTGTCACATGCCGGCTGGTGGTGTCACATGCTGGCTGGTGTGACTGGTGGTGTCACATGCTGGCTGGTGAGAGACTGGTAGTGTCACATGCTGGCTGTTGTGAGACTGGTGGTGTCACATGCTGGCTGGTGTGTGACTGGTGGTGTCACATGCTGGCTGGTGTGTGACTGGTGGTGTCACATGCTGGCTGGTGTGTGACTGGTTATGTCACATGCTGGCTGGTGTGAGACTGGTGGGTGGTGTCACATGCTGGCTGGTGTGTGACTGGTGGTGTCACATGCTGGCTGGTGGTGTCACATGCTGGCTGGTGGTGTCACGTGCTGGCTGGTGTGACTGGTGGTGTCACATGCTAGCTGGTGTGAGACTGGTGGTGTCACATGCTGGCTGGTGTGAGACTGGTGGTGTCACAAGCTGGCTGCTGTGAGACTGGTGGTGTCACCTGCTGGCTGGTGTGAGACTGGTGGTGTCAAATGCTGGCTGGTGTGTGACTGGTGGTGTCACATGCTGGCTGGTCACTGGTGGTGTCACCTGCTGGCTGGTGTGAGACTGGTGGTGTCACATGCTGGCTGGTGTGTGACTGGTGGTGTCACATGCAGGCTGGTGACTGGTGGTGTCACATGCTGGCTGGTGTGTGACTGGTGGTGTCCCATGCTGGGTGGTGTGAGACTGGTGGTGGCACATGCTGGCTGGTGGTGCCACATGCTGGCTGGTGTGAGACTGGTGGTGTCACATGCTGGCTGGAGAGAGACTGAAGGTGTCACATGCTGGCTGCTGTGTGACTGGTGGTGTCACATGCTGCTTGGTGTGCGACTGGTGGTTTTACATGCTAGCTGGTGTGAGACTGGTGTCACATGCTGGCTGGTGGTGTCACATTCTGGCTGGTGGTGTCACATGCTGGCTGGTGTGACTGGTGGTGTCACATGCTGGCTGGTGTGTGACTGGTGGTGTCACATGCTTGCTGGTGTGTGAATGGTGGTGTCACATGCTGGCTGGTGTGAGACTGGTGGTGTCACATGCTGGCTGGTGTGTGACTGGTGGAGTCACATGCTGGCCGGTGTGTGACTGGTGGTGTCACATGCTGGCTGGAGTGTGACTGGAGGTGTCACATGTTGGCTGGTGGTGTCACATGCTGGCTGGTGTGAGACTGGTGGTGTCACATGCAAGGCTGGTTTGAGACTGGTGGTGTCACATGCTGGCTGGTGTGTGACTGGTGGTGTCACATGCTTGCTGGTGTGTGACTGGTGGTGTCACATGCTGGCTGGTGTGAGACTGGTGGTGTCACATGCTGGCTGGTGTGTGACTGGTGGAGTCACATGCTGGCCGGTGTGTGACTGGTGGTGTCACATGCTGGCTGGAGTGTGACTGGAGGTGTCACATGTTGGCTGGTGGTGTCACATGCTGGCTGGTGTGAGACTGGTGGTGTCACATGCAAGGCTGGTTTGAGACTGGTGGTGTCACATGCTGGCTGGTGTGAGACTGGTGGTGTCACATGCTGGCTGGTGTGAGACTGGTGGTGGCACATACTGGCTGGTGTGTGACTGGTGGTGTCACATGCTGGCTGGTGTGTGACTGGTGGTGTCACATGCTGGTTGGTGTGAGACTCGTGGTGTCACATGCTGGCTGGTGTGTGACTGGTGGTGTCACATGCTGGCTGGTGTGACTGGTGGTGTCACATGCTGGCTGGTGTGAGACTGGTGGTGTCCTATGCTGGCTGGTGTGAGACTGGTGGTGTCACATGCAGGCTGCTGTGAGACTGGTGGTGTCACATGCTGGCTGATGTGTGACTGGTGGTGTCAAATGCTGGCTGGTGTGTGACTGGTGGTGTCACATGCTGGCTGGTGTGAGACTCGTGGTGTCACATGCTGGCTGGTGTGTGACTGGTGGTGTCACATGCTGGCTGGTGTGACTGGTGGTGTCACATGCTGGCTGGTGTGAGATTGGTGGTGTCCTATGCTTTCTGGTGTGAGACTGGTGGTGTCACATGCTGGCTGCTGTGAGACTGGTGGTGTCACATGCTGGCTGGTGTGAGACTGGTGGTGTCTCATGCTGGCTGGTGTGTGACTGGTGGTGTCACATTCTGGCTGGTGACTGGTGATGTCCCATGCTGGCTGGTATGTGACTGGTGGTGTCACATGATAACTGGTGTGAGACTGGTGGTGTCACATGATGGCTGGTGTGAGACTGGTGGTGTCACATGCAGGCTGCTGTGAGACTGGTGGTGTCACATGCTGGCTGGTGACTGGTGGTGTCACATGCTGGCTGGTGTGTGACTGGTGGTGTCCCATGCTGGGTGGTGTGAGACTGGTGGTGTCACATGCTGGCTAGTGGTGTCACATGCTGGCTGGTGTGAGACTGGTGGTGTCACATGCTGGCTGGTGCGAGACTGAAGGTGTCACATGCTGGCTGGTGTGAGACCGGTGTCACATGCTGGCTGGTGTGTGACTGGTGGTGTCACGTGCTGGTTGGTGTGCGACTGGTGGTGGTCACATTCTGGCTGGTGTGAGACTGATGGTGTCACATGCTGGCTGGTGTGTGACTGGTGGTGTCACATGCTGGCTGGTGGTGTCCCATGCTGGCCGGTGTGACTGGTGGTGTCACATGCTGGTTGGTGTGTGACTGGTGGTGTCACATGCTGGCTGGTGTGTGACTGGTGGTGTCACATGCAGGCTGGTGTGAGACAGAGGGTGTTACATGCTGGCTGGTGTGTGACTGGTGGTGTCACATGCTGGCTGGTTTGTGACTGGTTGTGTCACATGCTGGCTGGTGTGGGACTGGTGGTGTCACATGCTGGCTGGTGTGAGACTGGTGGTGTCACATTCTAGCTGGTGTGAGACTGGTGGTGTCACATGCTGGCTGGTGTGTGACTGGTGGTGTCACATGCTGGCTGGTGGTGTCACACACTGGCTAATGTGACACTGGTGGTGTCATATGCTGGCTGGTGTGAGACTACTAGTGTCACATGCTGGCTGGTGTGTGACTGGAGGTGTCACATTCTGGCTGGTGACTGGTGGTGTCACATGCTGGCTGGTATGTGACTGGTGGTGTCACATGCTGGCTGGTGTGAGACTGGTGGTGTCACATGCGGGCTGCTGTGAGACTGGTGGTGTCACATGCTGGCTGGTGACTGGTGGTGTCACATGCTTGCTTTTGTGTGACTGGTGGTGTCACATGCTGGCTGGTGTGAGACTGGTGGTGTCACATGCTGGCTGGTGTGAGACTGATGGTGTCACATGCTGGCTGGTGGTTTCACATGCTGGCTGGTGTGAGACTGGTGGTGTCACATGCTGGCTGGTGCGAGACTGAAGGTGTCACATGCTGGTTGGTGTGTGACTGGTGTCACAGGCTGGCTGGTGTGTGACTGGTGGTGCCACATGCTGGCTGGTGTGCGACTGGTGGTGTCACATGCTGGGTGGTGTATGACTGGTGGTGTCACATGCTGGCTGGTGTGTGACTGGTGGTGTCACATGTTGGCTGGTGGTGTCACATGCTGGCTGGTGTGACTGGTGGTGTCACATGCTGGCTGTGTGAGACTGGTAGTGTCACATGCTGGCTGGTGTGAGACTGGTGGTGTCACATGCTGGCTGGTGTGAGACTGGTGGTGTCACATGCTGGCTGGTGTGAGACTGGTGGTGTCACATGCTGGCTGGTGTGTAACTGGTGGTGTCACATGATGGCTGGTGTGAGACTGGTGGTGTCACATGCTACCTGGTGACTGGTGGTGTCACATGCTGGCTGGTATGTAACTGGTGGTGTCACATGATGGCTGGTGTGAGACTGGTGGTGTCACATGCTGGCTGCTGTGAGACTGGTGGTGTCACATGCTGGCTGGTGACTGGTGGTGTCACATGCTGGCTGGTGTGTGACAGGTGGTGTCACATGCAGGGTGGTGTGAGACTGGTGGTGTCACATGCTGGCTGGTGGTGTCACATGCTGGCTGGTGTGAGACTGGTGGTGTCCCATGCTGGGTGGTGTGAGACTGGTGGTGTCACATGATGGCTGGTGGTGTCACATGCTGGCTGGTGTGAGACTGGTGGTGTCACATGCTGGCTGGTGCGAGACTGAAGGTGTCACATGCTGGCTGGTGTGAGACTGGTGGTGTCACATGCTGGCTGGTGCGAGACTGAAGGTGTCACATGCTGGCTGGTGTGAGACCGGTGTCACATGCTGGCTGGTGTGTGACTGGTGGTGTCACGTGCTGGTTGGTGTGCGACTGGTGGTGGTCACATTCTGGCTGGTGTGAGACTGATGGTGTCACATGCTGGCTGGTGTGTGACTGGTGGTGTCACATGCTGGCTGGTGGTGTCACATGCTGGCCGGTGTGACTGGTGGTGTCACATGCTGGTTGGTGTGTGACTGGTGGTGTCACATGCTGGCTGGTGTGTGACTGGTGGTGTCACATGCTGGCTAGTGTGAGACTGATGGTGTTACATGCTGGCTGGTGTGTGACTGGTGGTGTCACATGCTGGCTGGTTTGTGACTGGTTGTGTCACATGCTGGCTGGTGTGGGACTGGTGGTGTCACATGCTGGCTGATGTGAGACTGGTAATGTCACATGCTTGCTGGTGTGAGACTGGTGGTGTCACATGCTGGCTGGTGTGTGACTGGTGGTGTCACATGCTGGCTGGTGGTGTCACACACTGGCTAATGTGACACTGGTGGTGTCATATGCTGGCTGGTGTGAGACTACTAGTGTCACATGCTGGCTGGTGTGTGACTGGTGGTGTCACATGCTGGCTGGTGACTGGTGGTGTCACATGCTGGCTGGTATGTGACTGTTGGTGTCACATGCTGGCTGGTGTGAGACTGGTGGTGTCTCATGCGGGCTGCTGTGAGACTGGTGGTGTCACATGCTGGCTGGTGACTGGTGGTGTCACATGCTTGCTTTTGTGTGACTGGTGGTGTCACATGCTGGCTGGTGTGAGACTGGTGGTGACACATGCTGGCTGGTGTGAGACTGATGGTGTCACATGCTGGCTGGTGGTTTCACATGCTGGCTGGTGTGAGACTGGTGGTGTCACATGCTGGCTGGTGCGAGACTGAAGGTGTCACATGCTGGTTGGTGTGTGACTGGTGTCACATGCTGGCTGGTGTGTGACTGGTGGTGTCACATGCTGGCTGGTGTGCGACTGGTGGTGTCACATGCTGGCTGGTGTGAGACTGGTGGTGTCACATGCTGGCTGGTGTGAGACTGATGGTGTCACATGCTGGCTGGTGGTTTCACATGCTGGCTGGTGTGAGACTGGTGGTGTCACATGCTGGCTGGTGCGAGACTGAAGGTGTCACATGCTGGTTGGTGTGTGACTGGTGTCACAGGCTGGCTGGTGTGTGACTGGTGGTGCCACATGCTGGCTGGTGTGCGACTGGTGGTGTCACATGCTGGGTGGTGTATGACTGGTGGTGTCACATGCTGGCTGGTGTGTGACTGGTGGTGTCACATGTTGGCTGGTGGTGTCACATGCTGGCTGGTGTGACTGGTGGTGTCACATGCTGGCTGTGTGAGACTGGTAGTGTCACATGCTGGCTGGTGTGAGACTGGTGGTGTCACATGCTGGCTGGTGTGAGACTGGTGGTGTCACATGCTGGCTGGTGTGAGACTGGTGGTGTCACATGCTGGCTGGTGTGTAACTGGTGGTGTCACATGATGGCTGGTGTGAGACTGGTGGTGTCACATGCTACCTGGTGACTGGTGGTGTCACATGCTGGCTGGTATGTAACTGGTGGTGTCACATGATGGCTGGTGTGAGACTGGTGGTGTCACATGCTGGCTGCTGTGAGACTGGTGGTGTCACATGCTGGCTGGTGACTGGTGGTGTCACATGCTGGCTGGTGTGTGACTGGTGGTGTCACATGCTGGCTGGTGTGAGACTGATGGTGTCACATGCTGGCTGGTGGTTTCACATGCTGGCTGGTGTGAGACTGGTGGTGTCACATGCTGGCTGGTGCGAGACTGAAGGTGTCACATGCTGGTTGGTGTGTGACTGGTGTCACAGGCTGGCTGGTGTGTGACTGGTGGTGCCACATGCTGGCTGGTGTGCGACTGGTGGTGTCACATGCTGGGTGGTGTATGACTGGTGGTGTCACATGCTGGCTGGTGTGTGACTGGTGGTGTCACATGTTGGCTGGTGGTGTCACATGCTGGCTGGTGTGACTGGTGGTGTCACATGCTGGCTGTGTGAGACTGGTAGTGTCACATGCTGGCTGGTGTGAGACTGGTGGTGTCACATGCTGGCTGCTGTGAGACTGGTGGTGTCACATGCTGGCTGGTGACTGGTGGTGTCACATGCTTGCTTTTGTGTGACTGGTGGTGTCACATGCTGGCTGGTGTGAGACTGGTGGTGACACATGCTGGCTGGTGTGAGACTGATGGTGTCACATGCTGGCTGGTGGTTTCACATGCTGGCTGGTGTGAGACTGGTGGTGTCACATGCTGGCTGGTGCGAGACTGAAGGTGTCACATGCTGGTTGGTGTGTGACTGGTGTCACATGCTGGCTGGTGTGTGACTGGTGGTGTCACATGCTGGCTGGTGTGCGACTGGTGGTGTCACATGCTGGGTGGTGTATGACTGGTGGTGTCACATGCTCGCTGGTGTGTGACTGATGGTGTCACATGTTGGCTGGTGGTGTCACATGCTGGATGGTGTGTTACTGGTGGTGTCACATGCTGGCTGGTGTGAGACTGGTGGTGTCACATGCTGGCTGGTGTGAGACTGGTGGTGTCACATGCTGGCTGGTGTGAGACTGGTGGTGTCACATGCTGGCTGGTGTGTGATTGGTGGTGTCACATGCTGGCTGGTGTGTGACTGGTGGTGTCACATGCTGGCTGGTGTGTGACTGGGGGTGTCACATGCTCGCTGGTGTGAGACTGGTGGTTTCACATGCTGGCTGGTGTGTGACTGGTGGTGTCACATGCTGGCTGGTGGTGTCACATGCTGGCTGGTGGTGTCACTTGCTGGCTGGCGTGACTGGTGGTGTCACATGCTGGCTGGTGTGAGACTGGTAGTGTCACATGCTGGCTGGTGTGAGACTGGTGGTGTCACATGCTGGCTGCTGTGAGACTGGTGGTGTCACATGCTGGCTGGTGTGAGACTGCTGGTGTCACATGCTGGCTGGTGTGTGACTGGTGGTGTCACATGCTGCCTGGTGACTGGTGGTGTCACATGCTGGCTGGTATGTATCTGGTGGTGTCACATGATGGCTGGTGTGAGACTGGTGGTGTCACATGCTGGCTGCTGTGAGACTGGTGGTGTCACATGCTGGCTAGTGACTGGTGGTGTCACATGCTGGCTGGTGTGTGACTGGTGGTGTCACATGCAGGGTGGTGTGAGACTGGTGGTGTCACATGCTGGCTGGTGTATGACTGTTGGTGTCACATGCTGGCTGGTGGTGTCATATGCTGGCTGGTGTGAGACTGGTGGTGTCCCATGGTGGGTGGTGTGAGACTGGTGGTGTCACATGATGGCTGGTGGTGTCACATGCTGGCTGATGTGAGACTGGTGGTGTCACATGCTGGCTGGTGCGAGACTGAAGGTGTCACATGCTGGCTGGTGTGAGACTGGTGTCACATGCTGGCTGGTGTGTGACTGGTGGTATCACATGCTAGTTGGTGTGCGACTGGTGGTGTCTCATGCTGGCTGGTGTGAGACTGGTGTCACATGCTGGCTGGTGGTGCCACATGCTGGCTGGTGGTGTCACATGCCGGCTGGTGGTGTCACATGCTGGCTGGTGTGACTGGTGGTGTCACATGCTGGCTGGTGTGAGACTGGTAGTGTCACATGCTGGCTGTTGTGAGACTGGTGGTGTCACATGCTGGCTGGTGTGTGACTGGTGGTGTCACATGCTGGCTGGTGTGTGACTGGTGGTGTCACATGCTGGCTGGTGTGTGACTGGTTGTGTCACATGCTGGCTTGTGTGAGACTGGTGGTGTCACATGCTGGCTGGTGTGTGACTGGTGGTGTCACATGCTGGCTGGTGGTGTCACATGCTGGCTGGAGGTGTCACATGCTGGCTGGTGGTGTCACGTGCTGGCTGGTGTGACTGGTGGTGTCACATGCTGGCTGGTGTGAGACTGGTGGTGTCACATGCTGGCTGGTGTGAGACTGGTGGTGTCACAAGCTGGCTCCTGTGAGACTGGTGGTGTCACCTGCTGGCTGGTGTGAGACTGGTGGTGTCACATGCTGGCTGGTGTGTGACTGGTGGTGTCACATGCTGGCTGGTCACTGGTGGTGTCACCTGCTGGCTGGTGTGAGACTGGTGGTGTCACATGCTGTCTGGTGTGTGACTGGTGGTGTCACATGCAGGCTGGTGACTGGTGGTGTCACATGCTGGCTGGTGTGTGACTGGTGGTGTCCCATGCTGGGTGGTGTGAGACTGGTGGTGGCACATGCTGGCTGGTGTGAGACTGGTGGTGTCACATGCTGGCTGCTGTGTGACTGGTGGTGTCACATGCTGCTTGGTGTGCGACTGGTGGTTTTACATGCTGGCTGGTGTGAGACTGGTGTCACATGCTGGCTGGTGGTGTCACATTCTGGCTGGTGGTGTCACATGCTGGCTGGTGTGACTGGTGGTGTCACATGCTGGCTGGTGTGTGACTGGTGGTGTCACATGCTTGCTGGTGTGTGACTGGTGGTGTCACATGCTGGCTGGTGTGAGACTGGTGGTGTCACATGCTGGCTGGTGTGTGACTGGTGGAGTCACATGCTGGCCGGTGTGTGACTGGTGGTGTCACATGCTGGCTGGAGTGTGACTGGAGGTGTCACATGTTGGCTGGTGGTGTCACATGCTGGCTGGTGTGAGACTGGTGGTGTCACATGCAAGGCTGGTTTGAGACTGGTGGTGTCACATGCTGGCTGGTGTGAGACTGGTGGTGTCACATGCTGGCTGGTGTGAGACTGGTGGTGTCACATGCTGGCTGGTGTGTGACTGGTGGTGTCACATGCTGGCTGGTGTGTGACTGGTGGTGTCACATGCTGGCTGGTGTGAGACTCGTGGTGTCACATGCTGGCTGGTGTGTGACTGGTGGTGTCACATGATGGCTGGTGTGACTGGTGGTGTCACATGCTGGCTGGTGTGAGACTGGTGGTGTCCTATGCTGGCTGGTGTGAGACTCGTGGTGTCACATGCAGGCTGCTGTGAGACTGGTGGTGTCACATGCTGGCTGGTGTGTGACTGGTGGTGTCACATGCTGGCTGGTGTGACTGGTGGTGTCACATGCTGGCTGGTGTGAGATTGGTGGTGTCCTATGCTGGCTGGTGTGAGACTGGTGGTGTCACATGCTGGCTGCTGTGAGACTGGTGGTGTCACATGCTGGCTGGTGTGAGACTGGTGGTGTCCTATGCTGGCTGGTGTGAGACTGGTGGTGTCACATGCTGGCTGCTGTGAGACTGGTGGTGTCACATGCTGGCTGGTGTGAGACTGGTGGTGTCTCATGCTGGCTGGTGTGTGACTGGTGGTGTCACATTCTGGCTGGTGACTGGTGATGTCCCATGCTGGCTGGTATGTGACTGGTGGTGTCACATGATAACTGGTGTGAGACTGGTGGTGTCACATGCTGGCTGCTGTGAGACTGGTGGTGTCACATGCTGGCTGGTGACTGGTGGTGTCACATGCTGGCTGGTGTGTGACTGGTGTTGTCACATGCTGGGTAGTGTGAGACTGGTGGTGTCCCATGCTGGGTGGTGTGAGACTGGTGGTGTCACATGCTGGCTGGTGGTGTCACATGCTGGCTGGTGGTGTCACATGCTTGCTGGTGTGAGACTGGTGGTGTCACATGCTGGCTGGTGCGAGACTGAAGGTGTCACATACTGGCTGGTGTGAGACTGGTGTCACATGCTGGCTGGTGGTTTCAAATGCTGGCTGGTGGTGTCACATGCTGGCTGGTGGTGTCACATGCTGGATGGTGGTGTCACATGCTAGCTGGTGGTGTCACATGCTGGCTGGTGTGACTGGTGGTGTCACATGCTGGCTGGTGTGAGACTGGTGGTGTCACATGCTGGCTGTTGTGAGACTGGTGGTGTCACATGTGGGAACCGACCTGTGAGTTTTATATTTATTTAATTTATATACTTCGATAGCAATTTGTATAATGATAAGTGGACTGTATTTCTGCAATAATCTCTTAATCTCACAAATCGATCCTCTACACATTAGGGGGGTTTATTAAATTAATATATGCAGCCAATCAAACTACAGGAATAGACTACATACATTGAAAAGGTTCCTTATCTTATAGTACAGCAGGTTAGTCCACCAGGTATAACTAGGGTGTAGACACCAAATTATCCTCTTTGAGGCAGCTTCCATCACCCAGTAACTGGTGCACAAAGTCTTGCATCCTCGTCTTGACCTGTCAAAAGTCCGCTAGCTGTGAAGCCAGAATCCTATATATGACAAGCTATATCAGAGAAAACTGTACATGGAACATTAAAGACCTGGCTTAAGGGGGCATATTACGGGTTTCGTAAAAATTGTTCAATTTGTTTATAAATTTATTTATGAAATGGTTATAGAAAGAGCTGCAACTGGTCCAAGTTTCAGCATCACACCCTAAACAGAAAAGGAGAAAAAAAATACACAACGTATTATGCAACGAATTTTCAACATTTTCAAATAATTTCAGGGAACACATGTGTCAACAAAAATATTTCTATAACAATCAGATATTACATTTAGCACATAATAAAGGATTCTATTGAGCAGTTTTATCAAAAAAAGTGTTTAGTGCAATAATATAATTATTCAAAGTTACCCTTCCAAAAATATGCAATATTTGATGTTTATAAATTTTTATAAAATCAACAAATGGACTTTGGACTAAAATGTCTCAATAGGATTGTAGAAGCACAAACTCTACATATAAGGTGTAATTTGCATGTAAATTGATTAATAAATGAAAGCTGAGAAACACCTTGAAGTTGTAAATTACTTACCTGAGTAAAATAAGATCAAAGTTCGGCCACCTGTAGTCGAGTGTGTCATCGACCGATTTCGTTCATAATTGGCACCCTTGCAGATAGGCATCCATTGAGCAAAGTGTGCAAGTTCCATGCACATCCCCTGATAACAAACGAAAAAAAAAAATTGAAAAAAAAAATATATATATACATATATATATCCTGCACATACATATTACCAGACTTCGACTTGTATGACTTACACCAGATGTAGACGGCACTGCCACACCAGTCACAGCAGTAGATGTAGATGGCACTGCCACACCAGATGTAGATGGCACTGCCACACCAGATGTAGATGGCACTGTCACACCAGATGTAGACGGCACTGCCACACCAGCCACAGCAGTAGATGTAGATGGCACTGCCACACCAGATGTAGATGGCACTGTCGTGGCCGGTCCATACACATCGAGGGGTTGAGGATGTGTGAGGAGGGTCGAAGCAGGGTGTGGCTGCTGCGTCATGCCTCTCACAGGTGAGGAGGGGAGGGCTTCACTTGATAATAACCTCCCTTGTGTTACAGCGTCTCTCCTTTCCAGCCAACGACGGCGACCGCGTGTCAAATTGGCTACTCTTGCATTCAGACCCTTCCGTTTATAGGTCATTGTGCGCTAGACGCTACAAAAGCGAGATTCCAGGAGCAAAAATGGAGCGCGCATCAACACCCTCCACTCTCAACAGGACACAACATGTGACTGGTAGTCTCACCCACCTGCACTAGCAGACGGTTGCCATTGAGTGTATATTTGTTGTCATATATACAGAGTTATTTCCGACGTTATTACGAAAAAATTGACCTTTAGAACATATGACGCAATACTCTTGGCGCGCCACAGCCGCGGGGCACCGGATTCTGCACAATTACGCATGGAAATGTACCATAAATACTTTAATTTATATCATAACATTCTCGGGTTTGCGCCAAAGTGTTGCCAGAACGTTGTAGTATTTTTATAAATTTTTCAAAAAGATTCGATTTTTCCGAATTTTTGCGATGATAAGCCCCCTTAATTACCTTTAGTTTGAGGCTTCCACGTGATCTAACCGGGTCACCCTATATCCTGACATTAATGGCCATAAATGAATGATAAACGGGTTTCGGATAGACACTTAACTTGAATTTGTAGACAGCGTGTTGACAATGGTACACCTTTGGTTTCCATAACACTACGTCCAAGTAAATTTAACAGGAGCCGAATTTGCTCCCGTGTGAGCCTCTGGTCTCAGTATAAACAATGGCTGCCCTCCTTCCTCACTCTGACGCCTGGCCTACATTGTCCACATTTCAGAAAGTGATAGAAGGGTCACATTTACTCTACTTTAATATTGATAATTAAGTTAATTTATATAAGATGTTTTATGATGGTAAAGTCCAAAGACTAATGTATTTAAGAACAATTCCCAGCAGAATAGCTGGTGAATTATAATAGTATGTGGTGATGATATCCCGTTTTCTATAGACGGTAATTCCACTACAAGTTACGTTTTCTATGGGTAACTTGTTTATAATACAGCTATTATCTGTATGATTATTAAATGGTGTCGGATTTTCCGACATCACATGCTGGCTGGTGTGTGACTGGTTGTGTCACGTGCTGGCTGGTGTGTGACTGGTGGTGTCACATGCTCTCTGGTGTGTGACTGGTGGTGTCACATGCTGGCTGGTGTGAGACTGGTGGTGTCACATGCTGCCTGGTGTGTGACTGGTGGTGTCACATGCTGGCTGGTGGTGTCACATGCTGGCTGGTGGTGTCACGTGCTGGCTGGTGTGACTGGTGGTGTCACATGCTGGCTGGTGTGAGACTGGTGTTGTCACATGCTGGCTGGTGTGAGACTGGTAGTGTCACAAGCTGGCTGCTGTGAGACTGGTGGTGTCACCTGCTGGCTGGTGTGAGACTGGTGGTGTCATATGCTGGCTGGTGTGTGACTGGTGGTGTCACATGCTGGCTGGTGACTGGTGATGTCACCTGCTGGCTGGTGTGAGACTGGTGGTGTCACATACTGGCTGGTGTATGACTGGTGGTGTCACATGCAGGCTGGTGACTGGTGGTGTCACATGCTGGCTGGTGTGTGACTGGTGGAGTCCCATGCTGCGTGGTGTGAGACTGGTGGTGTCACATGCTGGCTGGTGGTGCCACATGCTGGCTGGTGTGATACTGGTGGTGTCATATGCTGGCTGGAGCAAGACTGAAGGTGTCACATGCTGGCTGGTGGTGTCACATGCTGGTTGGTGTGCGACTGGTGATTTCACATGCTGGCTGGTGTGAGACTGGTGTCACATGCTGGCTGGTGGTGTCACATTCTGGCTGGTGGTGTCGCATGCTGGCTGGCGTGACTGGTGGTGTCACATGCTGGCTGGTGTGTGACTGGTGGTGTCACATGCTGGCTGGTGTGTGACTGGTGGTGTCACATGCTGGCTGGTGTGTGACTGGTGATGTCACATGTTGGCTGGTGGTATCACATGCTGGCTGGTGGTGTCACTTGCTGGCTGGTGTGAGACTGGTGGTGTCACATGCTGGCTGGTGTGAGACTGGTGGTGTCTCATGCTGGCTGGTGTGTGACTGGTGGTGTCACATTCTGGCTGGTGACTGGTGGTGTCCCATGCTGGCTGGTATGTGACTGGTGGTGTCACATGATAACTGGTGTGAGACTGGTGGTGTCACATGCTGGCTGCTGTGAGACTGGTGGTGTTACATGCTGGCTGGTGACTTGTGGTGTCACATGCTGGCTGGTGTGTGACTGGTGTTGTCACATGCTGGGTGGTGTGAGACTGGTGGTGTCCCATGCTGGGTGGTGTGAGACTGGTGATGTCACATGCTGGCTGGTCTTGTCACATGCTGGCTGGTGTGAGACTGGTGTCACATGCTGGCTGTTGTGTGACTGGTGGTGTCACATGCTGGTTGGTGTGCGACTGGTGGTGTCTCATGCTGGCTGGGGTGAGACTGGTGTCACATGCTGGCTGGTGGTGTCACATGCTGGCTGGTGTGAAGGGTGGTGGCACATGCTGGCTGGAGTGAGACTGGTGGTGTCACAAGCTCGCTGGTGTGAGACTGGTGGTGTCACATGCTGGCTGGTGTGTGACTGGTGGTGTCACATCCTGGCTGGTGTGTGACTGGAGGTGTCACATGCTGGCTGGTGTGTGACTGGTGGTGTCACATGCTAGCTGGTGTGAGACTGGTGGTGTCACAAGCTGGCTGGTGTGTGACTTTGTGGTGTCACATGCTGCCTGGTGACTGGTGGTGTCACATGCTGGCTGGTATGTGACTGGTGGTGTCACATGATGGCTGGTGTGAGACTAGTGGTGTCAGATGCTGGCTGCTGTGAGACTGGTGGTGTCACATGCTGGCTGGTGACTGGTGGTGTCACATGCTGGCTGGTGTGTGACTGGTGGTCTCAAATGCTGGGTGGTGTGAGACTGGTGGTGTCACATGCTGGCTGGTGGTGTCACATGCTGGCTCGTGTGTGACTGGTGGTGTCACATGCTGGCTGGTGTGAGACTGGTGGTGTCACAAGCTGGCTGGTGTGTGACTGGTGGTGTCACATGCTGCCTGGTGAATGGTGGTGTCACATGCTGGCTGGTATGTGACTGGTGGTGTCATATGATGGCTGGTGTGAGACTGGTGGTGTCACATGCTGGCTGCTGTGAGACTGGTGGTGTCACATGCTGGCTGGTGACTGGTGGTGTCACATGCTGGCTGGTGTGTGACTGGTGGTGTCAAGTGCTGGGTGGTGTGAGACTGGTGGTGTCACATGTTGGCTGGTGTGAGACTGGTGGTGTCACATGCTGGCTGGTGGTTTCACATGCTGGCTGGTGCCAGACTGAAGGTGTCACATGCTGGCTGGTGTGAGACTGGTGTCAAATGCTGGCTGGTGTGTGACTGGTAGTGTCACATGCTGGCTGGTGTGCGACTGGTGGTGTCACATGCTGGCTGGTGTGTGACTAATGGTGTCACATGCTGGCTGGTGATTGACTGGTGGTGTCACATGCTGGCTGGTGTGTGACTGATGGTGTCACATGTTGGCTGGTGGTATCACATGCTGGCTGGTGTGTGACTGGTGGTGTCACATGCTGGCTAGTGTGAGACTGGTGGTGTCACATGCTGGCTGGTGTGAGACTGGTGGTGTCACATGCTGGCTGGTGTGAGACTGGTGGTGTCACATGCTGGCTGGTGTGTGACTGGTGGTGTCACATGCTGGCTGGTGTGTGACTGGTGGTGTCACATGCTGGCTGGTGTGTGACTGGTGGTGTCACATGTTGGGTGGTGGTGTCACATGCTGGCTGGTGTGACTGGTGGTGTCACATGCTGGCTGGTGTGTGACTGGTGGTGTCACATGCTGGCTGGTGTGTGACTGGTAGTGTCACATGCTGGCTGGTGTGTGACTGGTGGTGTCACATGTTGGCTGGTGGTGTCACATGCTGGCTGGTGTTAGACTGGTGGTGTCACATGCTGGCTGGTGTGAGACTGGTGGTGTCACATGCTGGCTGGTGAAACTGGTGGTGTCACATGCTGGCTGGTGTGTGACTGGTGGTGTCACATGCTGGCTGGTGTGTGACTGGTGGTGTCACATGCTGGCTGGTGTGAAACTCGTGGTGTCACATGCTGGCTGGTGTGTGACTGGTGGTGTCACATGCTGGCTGGTGTGTGACTGGTGGTGTCACATGCTGGCTGGTGTGTGACTGGTGGTGTCACATGTTGGCTGGTGGTGTCACATGCTGGCTGGTGTTAGACTGGTGGTGTCACATGCTGGCTGGTGTGAGACTGGTGGTGTCACATGCTGGCTGGTGAGACTGGTAGTGTCACATGCTGGCTGGTGTGAGACTGGTGGTGTCACAAGCTGGCTGGTGTGTGACTAGTGGTGTCACATGCTGGCTGGTGTGTGACTGGTGGTGTCACATGCTAGCTGGTGTGAGACTCGTGGTGTCACATGCTGGCTGGTGTGTGACTGGTGGTGTCACATGCTGGCTGGTGTGACTGGTGGTGTCACATGCTGGCTGGTGTGAAACTGGTGGTGTCACATGCTGGCTGCTGTGAGACTGGTGGTGTCACATGCTGGCTGCTGTGAGACTGGTGGTGTCTCATGGTGGCTGGTGTGTGTCTGGTGGTGTCACATTCTGGCTGGTGACTGGTGGTGTCCCATGCTGGCTGGTATGTGACTGGTGGTGTCACATGATAACTGGTGTGAGACTGGTGGTGTCACATGCTGGCTGCTGTGAGACTGGTGGTGTTACACGCTGGCTGGTGACTTGTGGTGTCACATGCTGGCTGGTGTGTGACTGGTGTTGTCACATGCTGGCTGGTGGTTTCACATGCTGGCTGGTGCGAGACTGAAGGTGTCACATGCTGGCTGGTGTGAGACTGGTGTCACATGCTGGCTGGTGTGTGACTGGTAGTGTCACATGCTGGCTGGTGTGCGACTGGTGGTGTCACATGCTGGCTGGTGTGTGACTAATGGTGTCACATGCTGGCTGGTGATTGACTGGTGGTGTCACATGCTGGCTGGTGTGTGACTGATGGTGTCACATGTTGGCTGGTGGTGACACATGCTGGCTGGTGTGTGACTGGTGGTGTCACATGCTGGCTAGTGTGAGACTGGTGGTGTCACATGCTGGCTGGTGTGAGACTGGTGGTGTCACATGCTGGCTGGTGTGAGACTGGTGGTGTCACATGCTGGCTGGTGTGTGACTGGTGGTGTCACATGCTGGCTGGTGTGTGACTGGTGGTGTCACATGCTGGCTGGTGTGTGACTGGTGGTGTCACATGTTGGCTGGTGGTGTCACATACTGGCTGGTGTGACTGGTGGTGTCACATGCTGGCTGGTGTGTGACTGGTGGTGTCACATGCTGGCTGGTGTGTGACTGGTAGTGTCACATGCTGGCTGGTGTGTGACTGGTGGTGTCACATGTTGGCTGGTGGTGTCACATGCTGGCTGGTGTTAGACTGGTGGTGTCACATGCTGGCTGGTGTGAGACTGGTGGTGTCACATGCTGGCTGGTGAAACTCGTGGTGTCACATGCTGGCTGGTGTGTGACTGGTGGTGTCACATGCTGGCTGGTGTGTGACTGGTGGTGTCACATGCTGGCTGGTGTGAAACTCGTGGTGTCACATGCTGGCTGGTGTGTGACTGGTGGTGTCACATGCTGGCTGGTGTGTGACTGGTGGTGTCACATGCTGGCTGGTGTGTGACTGGTGGTGTCACATGTTGGCTGGTGGTGTCACATGCTGGCTGGTGTTAGACTGGTGGTGTCACATGCTGGCTGGTGTGAGACTGGTGGTGTCACATGCTGGCTGGTGAGACTGGTAGTGTCACATGCTGGCTGGTGTGAGACTGGTGGTGTCACAAGCTGGCTGGTGTGTGACTAGTGGTGTCACATGCTGGCTGGTGTGTGACTGGTGGTGTCACATGCTAGCTGGTGTGAGACTCGTGGTGTCACATGCTGGCTGGTGTGTGACTGGTGGTGTCACATGCTGGCTGGTGTGACTGGTGGTGTCACATGCTGGCTGGTGTGAAACTGGTGGTGTCACATGCTGGCTGCTGTGAAACTGGTGGTGTCACATGCTGGCTGCTGTGAGACTGGTGGTGTCTCATGGTGGCTGGTGTGTGTCTGGTGGTGTCACATTCTGGCTGGTGACTGGTGGTGTCCCATGCTGGCTGGTATGTGACTGGTGGTGTCACATGATAACTGGTGTGAGACTGGTGGTGTCACATGCTGGCTGGTGTGAAACTGGTGGTGTCACATGCTGGCTGCTGTGAAACTGGTGGTGTCACATGCTGGCTGCTGTGAGACTGGTGGTGTCTCATGGTGGCTGGTGTGTGTCTGGTGGTGTCACATTCTGGCTGGTGACTGGTGGTGTCCCATGCTGGCTGGTATGTGACTGGTGGTGTCACATGATAACTGGTGTGTGACTGGTGGTGTCACATGCCACCAGCCAGCATGTGACACCACCAGTCTCACACCAGCCAGCATGTGACACCACCAGTCACACAAAAGCAAGCATGTGACACCACCAGTCACCAGCCAGCATGTGACACCACCAGTCTCACAGCAGCCCGCATGTGACACCACCAGTCTCACACCAGCCAGCATGTGACACCACCAGTCACATACCAGCCAGCATGTGACACCACCAGTCACCAGCCAGAATGTGACACCACCAGTCGCACACCAGCCAGCATGTGACACCACCAGCCAACATGTGACACCATCAGTCACACACCGGCCAGCATGTGACACCACCAGTCATTCACCAGCCAGCTTGTGACACCACCAGTCACACACCAGCCAGCATGTGACACCACCAGTCGCACACCAGAAAGCATGTGACACTACCAGGCACACACCAGCCAGCATGTGACACCAGTCTCACACCAGCCAGCATGTGACACCTTCAGTCTCGCACCAGCCAGCATGTGACACCACCAGCCAGCATGTGATACCACCAGTCTCACACCAGCCAGCATGTGACACCACCAGTCTCACACCACCCAGCACTTGACACCACCAGTCACACACCAGCCAGCATGTGACACCACCAGTCACCAGCCAGCATGTGACACCACCAGTCTCACAGCAGCCAGCATGTGACACCACCAGTCTCACACCAGCCATCATGTGACACCACCAGTCACATACCAGCCAGCATGTGACACCACCATTCACCAGGCAGCATGTGACACCACCAGTCACACACCAGCCAGCTTGTGACACCACCAGTCTCACACCCGCCAGCATGTGACACCACCAGTCACACACCAGCCAGCATGTGACACCACCAGCCAGCATGTGACACCACCAGTCTCACACCACCCAGCATTTGACACCACCAGTAACACACCAGCCAGCATGTGACACCACCAGTCACCAGCCAGCATGTGACACCACCAGTCTCACAGCAGCCAGCATCTGACACCACTAGTCTCACACCAGCCATCATGTGACACCACCAGTCACATACCAGCCAGCATGTGACACCACCAGTCACCAGGCAGCATGTGACACCGCAAAGTCACACACCAGCCAGCTTGTGACACCACCAGTCTCACACCAGCTAGCATGTGACACCACCAGTCACACACCAGCCAGCATGTGACACCTCCAGTCACACACCAGCCAGGATGTGACACCACCAGTCACACACCAGCCAGCATGTGACACCACCAGTCTCACACCAGCGAGCATGTGACACCACCAGTCTCACACCAGCCAGCATGTGCCACCACCCTTCACACCAGCCAGCATGTGACACCACCAGCCAGCATGTGACACCAGTCTCACACCAGCCAGCATGAGACACCACCAGTCGCACACCAACCAGCATGTGACACCACCAGTCACACAACAGCCAGCATGTGACACCAGTCTCAGACCAGCCAGCATGTGACACCACCAGCCAGCATGTGACATCACCAGTCTCACACCACCCAGCATGGGACACCACCAGTCTCACACCACCCAGCATGTGACAACACCAGTCACACACCAGCCAGCATGTGACACCACAAGTCACCAGCCAGCATGTAACACCACCAGTCTCACAGCTGCCAGCATGTGACACCACCAGTCACATACCAGCCAGCATTAGACACCACCAGTCACCAGCCAGAATGTGACACCACCAGACACACACCAGCCACCATGATACACCACCAGTCTCACACCAGCCAGCATGTGACACCACCAGTCTCACAGAAGCCAGCATGTGACACCACCAGTCTCACACCAGCCAGCATGTGACACCACCAGTCTCACACCAGCCAGCATGTGACACCACCAGTCACACCAGCCAGCATGTGACACCACCAGTCACACACCAGCCAGCATGTGACACTACGAGTCTCACACCAGCCAGCATGTGACACCACCAGTCACACACGAGCCAGCATGTGACACCACTAGTCACACACCAGCCAGCATGTGACACCACCAGTCTCACACCAGCCAGCATGTGACACCACCAGCCAACATGTGACACCACCAGTCACACACCAGCTAGCATGTGACACCACCAGTCACACACCAGCCAGCATGTGACACCACCAGTCACACACCAGCCAGCATGTGACACCACGAGTCTCACACCAGCCAGCATGTGACACCACTAGTCACACACCAGCCAGCATGTGACACCACCAGTCTCACACCAGCCAGCATGTGACACCACCAGTCTCACCAGCCAGCATGTGACACCACCAGTCTCACACCAGCCAGCATGTGACACCACCAGTCTCACCAGCCAGCATGTGACACCACCAGTCTCACACCAGCCAGCATGTGACACCACCAGTCTAACACCAGCCATCATGTGACACCACCAGCCAACACGTGACACCACCAGTCACTCACCAGCCAGCATGTGCCACCACCCTTCACACTAGCCAGCATGTGACACCAGTCTCACACCAGCCAGCATGAAACACCACCAGTCGCACACCAACCAGCATGTGACACCACCAGTCACACAACAGCCAGCATGTAACACCACCAGTCTCACAGCAGCCAGCATGTGACACCACCAGTCTCACACCAGTTATCATGTGACACCACCAGTCACATACCAGCCAGCATGGGACACCACCAGTCACCAGCCAGAATGTGACACCACCAGACACACACCAGCCACCATGAGACACCACCAGTCTCACAGCAGCCAGCATGTGACACCACCAGTCTCACAGCAGCCAGCATGTGACACCACCAGTTTCACACCAGCCAGCATGTGACACCACCAGTCACACCAGCCAGCATGTGACACCACCAGTCACACACCAGCCAGCATGTGACACCACGAGTCTCACACCAGCTAGCATGTGACACCACCAGTCACACACCAGCCAGCATGTGACACCACTAGTCACACACCAGCCAGCTTGTGACACCACCAGTCTCACACCAGCCAGCATGTGACACTACCAGTCTCACCAGCCAGCATGTGACACCACCAGTCTCACACCAGCCAGCATGTGACACCACCAGTCTAACACCAGCCAGCATGTGACACCACCAGCCAACATGTGACACCACCAGTCACACACCAGCCAGCATGTGACACCACCAGTCACACACCAGCCAGCATGTGACACCACCAGTCACACACCAGCCAGCATGTGACACCACGAGTTTCACACCAGCCAGCATGTGACACCACCAGTCACACACCAGCCAGCATGTGACACCACCAGTCACACACCAGCCAGCATGTGACACCACCAGTTTCACCAGCCAGCATGTGACACCACCAGTCTCACACCAGCCAGCATGTGACACCACCAGTCTAACACCAGCCAGCATGTGACACCACCAGCCAACATGTGACACTACCAGTCACACACCAGCCAGCATGTGACACTACCAGTCACACACCAGCCAGCATGTGACACCACCAGTCACACACCAGCCAGCATGTGACACCACCAGTCACACCAGCCAGCATGTGACACCACCAGCCAACATGTGACACCACCAGTCACACACCAGCCAGCATGTGACACCACCAGTCACACACCAGCCAGAATGTGACACCACCAGTCACACACCAGCCAGCATGTGACACCACCAGTCTCACACCAGCCAGCATGTGACACCACCAGTCTCACACCAGCCAGCATGTGACACCACCAGTCTCACACTAGCCAGCATGTGACACCACCAGTCACACACCAGCCAGCATGTGACACCACCAGCCAACATGTGACACCATCAGTCACACACCAGCCAGCATGTGACACCACCAGTCAATCACCAGCCAGCATGTGACACCATTAGTCACACACCAGCCAGCATGTGACACCACCAGTCGCACACCAGCCAGCATGTGACACTACCAGTCACACACCAGCCAGCATGTGACACCAGTCTCACACCAGCCAGCATGTGACACCTTCAGTCTCGCACCAGCCAGCATGTGAAACCACCAGCCAGCATGTGACAACACCAGTCACACACCAGCCAGCATGTGACACCACAAGTCACCAGCCAGCATGTAACACCACCAGTCTCACAGCAGCCAGCATGTGACACCACCAGTCTCACACCAGTTATCATGTGACACCACCAGTCACATACCAGCCAGCATGGGACACCACCAGTCACCAGCCAGAATGTGACACCACCAGACACACACCAGCCACCATGAGACACCACCAGTCTCACAGCAGCCAGCATGTGACACCACCAGTCTCACAGCAGCCAGCATGTGACACCACCAGTTTCACACCAGCCAGCATGTGACACCACCAGTCACACCAGCCAGCATGTGACACCACCAGTCACACACCAGCCAGCATGTGACACCACGAGTCTCACACCAGCTAGCATGTGACACCACCAGTCACACACCAGCCAGCATGTGACACCACTAGTCACACACCAGCCAGCTTGTGACACCACCAGTCTCACACCAGCCAGCATGTGACACTACCAGTCTCACCAGCCAGCATGTGACACCACCAGTCTCACACCAGCCAGAATGTGACACCACCAGTCTAACACCAGCCAGCATGTGACACCACCAGCCAACATGTGACACCACCAGTCACACACCAGCCAGCATGTGACACCACCAGTCACACACCAGCCAGTATGTGACACCACCAGTCACACACCAGCCAGCATGTGACACCACGAGTTTCACACCAGCCAGCATGTGACACCACCAGTCACACACCAGCCAGCATGTGACACCACCAGTCACACACCAGCCAGCATGTGACACCACCAGTTTCACCAGCCAGCATGTGACACCACCAGTCTCACACCAGCCAGCATGTGACACCACCAGTCTAACACCAGCCAGCATGTGACACCACCAGCCAACATGTGACACCACCAGTCACACACCAGCCAGCATGTGACACTACCAGTCACACACCAGCCAGCATGTGACACCACCAGTCACACACCAGCCAGCATGTGACACCACCAGTCACACCAGCCAGCATGTGACACCACCAGCCAACATGTGACACCACCAGTCACACACCAGCCAGCATGTGACACCACCAGTCACACACCAGCCAGAATGTGACACCACCAGTCACACACCAGCCAGCATGTGACACCACCAGTCTCACACCAGCCAGCATGTGACACCACCAGTCTCACACCAGCCAGCATGTGACACCACCAGTCTCACACTAGCCAGCATGTGACACCACCAGTCACACACCAGCCAGCATGTGACACCATCAGTCACACACCAGCCAGCATGTGACACCACCAGTCAATCACCAGCCAGCATGTGACACCATTAGTCACACACCAGCCAGCATGTGACACCACAAGTCGCACACCAGCCAGCATGTGACACTACCAGTCACACACCAGCCAGCATGTGACACCAGTCTCACACCAGCCAGCATGTGACACCTTCAGTCTCGCACCAGCCAGCATGTGAAACCACCAGCCAGCATGTGACAACACCAGTCACACACCAGCCAGCATGTGACACCACAAGTCACCAGCCAGCATGTAACACCACCAGTCTCACAGCAGCCAGCATGTGACACCACCAGTCTCACACCAGTTATCATGTGACACCACCAGTCACATACCAGCCAGCATGGGACACCACCAGTCACCAGCCAGAATGTGACACCACCAGACACACACCAGCCACCATGAGACACCACCAGTCTCACAGCAGCCAGCATGTGACACCACCAGTCTCACAGCAGCCAGCATGTGACACCACCAGTTTCACACCAGCCAGCATGTGACACCACCAGTCACACCAGCCAGCATGTGACACCACCAGTCACACACCAGCCAGCATGTGACACCACGAGTCTCACACCAGCTAGCATGTGACACCACCAGTCACACACCAGCCAGCATGTGACACCACTAGTCACACACCAGCCAGCTTGTGACACCACCAGTCTCACACCAGCCAGCATGTGACACTACCAGTCTCACCAGCCAGCATGTGACACCACCAGTCTCACACCAGCCAGCATGTGACACCACCAGTCTAACACCAGCCAGCATGTGACACCACCAGCCAACATGTGACACCACCAGTCACACACCAGCCAGCATGTGACACCACCAGTCACACACCAGCCAGCATGTGACACCACCAGTCACACACCAGCCAGCATGTGACACCACGAGTTTCACACCAGCCAGCATGTGACACCACCAGTCACACACCAGCCAGCATGTGACACCACCAGTCACACACCAGCCAGCATGTGACACCACCAGTTTCACCAGCCAGCATGTGACACCACCAGTCTCACACCAGCCAGCATGTGACACCACCAGTCTAACACCAGCCAGCATGTGACACCACCAGCCAACATGTGACACCACCAGTCACACACCAGCCAGCATGTGACACTACCAGTCACACACCAGCCAGCATGTGACACCACCAGTCACACACCAGCCAGCATGTGACACCACCAGTCACACCAGCCAGCATGTGACACCACCAGCCAACATGTGACACCACCAGTCACACACCAGCCAGCATGTGACACCACCAGTCACACACCAGCCAGCATGTGACACCACCAGTCACACACCAGCCAGCATGTGACACCACCAGTCTCACACCAGCCAGCATGTGACACCACCAGTCTCACACCAGCCAGCATGTGACACCACCAGTCTCACACTAGCCAGCATGTGACACCACCAGTCACACACCAGCCAGCATGTGACACCACCAGCCAACATGTGACACCATCAGTCACACACCAGCCAGCATGTGACACCACCAGTCAATCACCAGCCAGCATGTGACACCATTAGTCACACACCAGCCAGCATGTGACACCACCAGTCGCACACCAGCCAGCATGTGACACTACCAGTCACACACCAGCCAGCATGTGACACCAGTCTCACACCAGCCAGCATGTGACACCTTCAGTCTGGCACCAGCCAGCATGTGAAACAACCAGCCAGCATGTGACACCACCAGTCTCACACCAGCCAACATGTGACACCACCAGTCTCACACCACCCAGCACTTGACACCACCAGTCACACACCAGCCAGCATGTGACACCACCAGTCACCAGCCAGCATGTGACACCACCAGTCTCACAGCAGCCAGCATGTGACACCACCAGTCTCACACCAGCCATCATGTGACACCACCAGTCACATACCAGCCAGCATGTGACACCACCATTCACCAGGCAGCATGTGACACCACCAGTCACACACCAGCCAGCTTGTGACACCACCAGTCTCACACCAGCCAGCATGTGACACCACCAGTCACACACGAGCCAGCATGTGACACCACCAGCCAGCATGTGACACCACCAGTCTCACACCACCCAGCATTTGAGACCACCAGTCACACACCAGCCAGCATGTGACACCACCAGTCACCAGCCAGCATGTGACACCACCAGTCAACATGTGACACCATCAGTCACACACCAGCCAGCATGTGACACCACCAGTCAATCACCAGCCAGCATGTGACACCATTAGTCACACACCAGCCAGCATGTGACACCACAAGTCGCACACCAGCCAGCATGTGACACTACCAGTCACACACCAGCCAGCATGTGACACCAGTCTCACACCAGCCAGCATGTGACACCTTCAGTCTCGCACCAGCCAGCATGTGAAACCACCAGCCAGCATGTGACAACACCAGTCACACACCAGCCAGCATGTGACACCACAAGTCACCAGCCAGCATGTAACACCACCAGTCTCACAGCAGCCAGCATGTGACACCACCAGTCTCACACCAGTTATCATGTGACACCACCAGTCACATACCAGCCAGCATGGGACACCACCAGTCACCAGCCAGAATGTGACACCACCAGACACACACCAGCCACCATGAGACACCACCAGTCTCACAGCAGCCAGCATGTGACACCACCAGTCTCACAGCAGCCAGCATGTGACACCACCAGTTTCACACCAGCCAGCATGTGACACCACCAGTCACACCAGCCAGCATGTGACACCACCAGTCACACACCAGCCAGCATGTGACACCACGAGTCTCACACCAGCTAGCATGTGACACCACCAGTCACACACCAGCCAGCATGTGACACCACTAGTCACACACCAGCCAGCTTGTGACACCACCAGTCTCACACCAGCCAGCATGTGACACTACCAGTCTCACCAGCCAGCATGTGACACCACCAGTCTCACACCAGCCAGCATGTGACACCACCAGTCTAACACCAGCCAGCATGTGACACCACCAGCCAACATGTGACACCACCAGTCACACACCAGCCAGCATGTGACACCACCAGTCACACACCAGCCAGCATGTGACACCACCAGTCACACACCAGCCAGCATGTGACACCACGAGTTTCACACCAGCCAGCATGTGACACCACCAGTCACACACCAGCCAGCATGTGACACCAGCCAGCATGTGACACCACCAGTTTCACCAGCCAGCATGTGACACCACCAGTCTCACACCAGCCAGCATGTGACACCACCAGTCTAACACCAGCCAGCATGTGACACCACCAGCCAACATGTGACACCACCAGTCACACACCAGCCAGCATGTGACACTACCAGTCACACACCAGCCAGCATGTGACACCACCAGTCACACACCAGCCAGCATGTGACACCACCAGTCACACCAGCCAGCATGTGACACCACCAGCCAACATGTGACACCACCAGTCACACACCAGCCAGCATGTGACACCACCAGTCACACACCAGCCAGCATGTGACACCACCAGTCACACACCAGCCAGCATGTGACACCACCAGTCTCACACCAGCCAGCATGTGACACCACCAGTCTCACACCAGCCAGCATGTGACACCACCAGTCTCACACTAGCCAGCATGTGACACCACCAGTCACACACCAGCCAGCATGTGACACCACCAGCCAACATGTGACACCATCAGTCACACACCAGCCAGCATGTGACACCACCAGTCAATCACCAGCCAGCATGTGACACCATTAGTCACACACCAGCCAGCATGTGACACCACCAGTCGCACACCAGCCAGCATGTGACACTACCAGTCACACACCAGCCAGCATGTGACACCAGTCTCACACCAGCCAGCATGTGACACCTTCAGTCTGGCACCAGCCAGCATGTGAAACAACCAGCCAGCATGTGACACCACCAGTCTCACACCAGCCAACATGTGACACCACCAGTCTCACACCACCCAGCACTTGACACCACCAGTCACACACCAGCCAGCATGTGACACCACCAGTCACCAGCCAGCATGTGACACCACCAGTCTCACAGCAGCCAGCATGTGACACCACCAGTCTCACACCAGCCATCATGTGACACCACCAGTCACATACCAGCCAGCATGTGACACCACCATTCACCAGGCAGCATGTGACACCACCAGTCACACACCAGCCAGCTTGTGACACCACCAGTCTCACACCAGCCAGCATGTGACACCACCAGTCACACACGAGCCAGCATGTGACACCACCAGCCAGCATGTGACACCACCAGTCTCACACCACCCAGCATTTGAGACCACCAGTCACACACCAGCCAGCATGTGACACCACCAGTCACCAGCCAGCATGTGACACCACCAGTCTCACAGCAGCCAGCATCTGACACCACCAGTCTCACACCAGCCATCATGTGACACCACCAGTCACATACCAGCCAGCATGTGACACCACCAGTCACCAGGCAGCATGTGACACCACAAAGTCACACACCAGCCAGCTTGTGACACCACCAGTCTCACACCAGCTAGCATGTGACACCACCAGTCACACACCAGCCAGCATGTGACACCTCCAGTCACACACCAGCCAGGATGTGACACCACCAGTCACACACCAGCCAGCATGTGACACCACCAGTCTCACACCAGCGAGCTTGTGACACCACCAGTCTCACACCAGCCAGCATGTGCCACCACCCTTCACACCAGCCAGCATGTGACACCACCAGCCAGCATGTGACACCAGTCTCACCCCAGCCAGCATGAGACACCACCAGTCGCACACCAACCAGCATGTGACACCACCAGTCACACAACAGCCAGCATGTGACACCAGTCTCACACCAGCCAGCATGTGACAAGACTAGCCAGCATGTGACATCACCAGTCTCACACCACCCAGCATGGGACACCACCAGTCTCACACCACCCAGCATGTGACAACACCAGTCACACACCAGCCAGCATGTGACACCACAAGTCACCAGCCAGCATGTAACACCACCAGTCTCACAGCAGCCAGCATGTGACACCACCAGTCTCACACCAGTTATCATGTGACACCACCAGTCACATACCAGCCAGCATGGGACACCACCAGTCACCAGCCAGAATGTGACACCACCAGTCACACACCAGCCAGCATGAGACACCACCAGTCTCACACCAGCCAGCATGTGACACCACCAGTCTCACACCAGCCAGCAAGTGACACCACCAGTCTAACACCAGCCAGCATGTGATACCACCAGCCAACATGTGACACCACCAGTCACACACCAGCCAGCATGTGACACCACCAGTCACACACCAGCCAGCATGTGACACCACCAGTCACACACCAGTCAGCATGTGACACCACCAGTCACACCAGCCAGCATGCGACACCACCAGCCAGAATGTGACACCACCAGCCAGCATGTGACACCAGTCTCACACCAGCCAGCATGTGAACCCACCAGTCGCACACCAACCAGCATGTGACACCACCAGCCAGCATGTGACACCTTCAGTCTTGCTCCAGCCAGCATATGACACCACCAGTATCACACCAGCCAGCATGTGGCACCACCAGCCAGCATGTGACACCACCAGTCTCACACCACGCAGCATGGGACTCCACCAGTCACACACCAGCCAGCATGTGACACCACCAGTCACCAGCCTGCATGTGACACCACCAGTCATACACCAGCCAGTATGTGACACCACCAGTCTCACACCAGCCAGCAGGTGACATCACCAGTCACCAGCCAGCATGTGACACCACCAGTCACACACCAGCCAGCATATGACACCACCAGTCTCACACCAGCCAGCAGGTGACACCACCAGTCTCACAGCAGCCAGCTTGTGACACTACCAGTCTCACACCAGCCAGCATGTGACAACACCAGTCTCACACCAGCCAGCATGTGACACCACCAGTCACACCAGCCAGCACGTGACACCACCAGCCAGCATGTGACACCACCAGCCAGCATGTGACACCACCAGTCACACACCAGGCAGCATGTGACACCACCAGTCTCACACCAGCCAGCATGTGACACCACCAGTCACACACCAGAGAGCATGTGACACCACCAGTCACACACCAGCCAGCACGTGACACAACCAGTCACACACCAGCCAGCATGTGATGTCGGAAAATCCGACACCATTTAATAATCATACAGATAATAGCTGTATTATAAACAAGTTACCCATAGAAAACGTAACTTGTAGTGGAATTACCGTCTATAGAAAACGGGATATCATCACCACATACTATTATAATTCACCAGCTATTCTGCTGGGAATTGTTCTTAAATACATTAGTCTTTGGACTTTACCATCATAAAACATCTTATATAAATTAACTTAATTATCAATATTAAAGTAGAGTAAATGTGACCCTTCTATCACTTTCTGAAATGTGGACAATGTAGGCCAGGCGTCAGAGTGAGGAAGGAGGGCAGCCATTGTTTATACTGAGACCAGAGGCTCACACGGGAGCAAATTCGGCTCCTGTTAAATTTACTTGGACGTAGTGTTATGGAAACCAAAGGTGTACCATTGTCAACACGCTGTCTACAAATTCAAGTTAAGTGTCTATCCGAAACCCGTTTATCATTCATTTATGGCCATTAATGTCAGGATATAGGGTGACCCGGTTAGATCACGTGGAAGCCTCAAACTAAAGGTAATTAAGCCAGGTCTTTAATGTTCCATGTACAGTTTTCTCTGATATAGCTTGTCATATATAGGATTCTGGCTTCACAGCTAGCGCACTTTTGACAGGTCAAGACGAGGATGCAAGACTTTGTGCACCAGTTACTGGGTGATGGAAGCTGCCTCAAAGAGGATAATTTGGTGTCAACACCCTAGTTATACCTGGTGGACTAACCTGCTGTACTATAAGATAAGGAACCTTTTCAATGTATGTAGTCTATTCCTGTAGTTTGATTGGCTGCATATATTAATTTAATAAACCCCCCTAATGTGTAGAGGATCGATTTGTGAGATTAAGAGATTATTGCAGAAATACAGTCCACTTATCATTATACAAATTGCTATCGAAGTATATAAATTAAATAAATATAAAACTCACAGGTCGGTTCCCACATGTGACACCACCAGTCTCACAACAGCCAGCATGTGACACCACCAGTCTCACACCAGCCAGCATGTGACACCACCAGTCACACCAGCCAGCATGTTACACCACCAGCTAGCATGTGACACCACCATCCAGCATGTGACACCACCAGCCAGCATGTGACACCACCAGCCAGCATTTGAAACCACCAGCCAGCATGTGACACCAGTCTCACACCAGCCAGTATGTGACACCTTCAGTCTCGCACCAGCCAGCATGTGACACCACCAGTCTCACACCAGCAAGCATGTGACACCACCAGCCAGCATGTGACACCATCAGCCAGCATGTGACACCACCAGTCTCACACCACCCAGCATGGGACACCACCAGTCTCACACCACCCAGCATGTGACAACACCAGTCACACACCAGCCAGCATGTGACACCACCAGTCACCAGCCAGCATGTGACACCACCAGTCTCACAGCAGCCAGCATGTGACACCACCAGTCTCACACCAGTTATCATGTGACACCACCAGTCACATACCAGCCAGCATGGGACATCACCAGTCACCAGCCAGAATGTGACACCACCAGTCACACACCAGCCAGCATGAGACACCACCAGTCTCACACCAGCCAGCATGTGACACCACCAGTCTCACAGCAGCCAGCATGTGACACCACCAGTCTCACACCAGCCAGCATAGGACACCACCAGTCTCACACCAGCCAGCATGTGACACCACCAGTCACACCAGCCAGCATGTGACACCACCAGTCACACACCAGCCAGCATGTGACACCACCAGTCTCACAGCAGCCTGCATGTGACACCACGAGTCTCACACCAGCCAGCATAGGACACCACCAGTCTCACACCAGCCAGCATGTGACACCACCAGTCACACCAGCCAGCATGTGACACCAACAGTCACACACCAGCCAGCATGTGACACCACGAGTCTCACACCAGCCAGCATGTGACACCACCAGTCACACACCAGCCAGCATGTGACACCACCAGTCACACACCAGCCAGCATGTGACACCACCAGTCTCACACCAGCCAGCATGTGACACCACCAGTCTCACACCAGCCAGCATGTGACACCACCAGTCTCAAACCAGCCTTGCATGTGACACCACCAGTCTCACACCAGCCAGCATGTGACACCACCAGCCAACATGTGACACCTCCAGTCACACTCCAGCCAGCATGTGACACCACCAGTCACACACCGGCCAGCATGTGACTCCACCAGTCACACACCAGCCAGCATGTGACACCACCAGTCTCACACCAGCCAGCATGTGACACCACCAGTCACACACCAGCAAGCATGTGACACCACCAGTCACACACCAGCCAGCATGTGACACCACCAGTCACACCAGCCAGCATGTGACACCACCAGCCAGCATGTGACACCAGTCTCACACCAGCCAGCATGTAAAACCACCAGTCGCACACCAAGCAGCATGTGACACCACCAGTCACACAGCAGCCAGCATGTGACACCACCAGTCTCACACCAGCCAGCATGTGCCACCACCAGTCTCACACCACCCAGCATGGGACACCACCAGTCACACACCAGCCAGCATGTGACACCACCAGTCACCAGCCTGCATGTGACACCACCAGTCACACACCAGCCAGCATGTGACACCACCAGTCTCACACCAGCCAGCAGGTGACACCACCAGTGACCAGCCAGCATGTGACACCACCAGTCACACACCAGCCAGCATGTGACACCACCAGTCTCACACCAGCCAGCAGGTGACACCACCAGTCTCACAGGAGCCAGCTTGTGACACCACCAGTCTCACACCAGCCAGCATGTGACACCACCAGTCTCACACCAGCCAGCATGTGACACCACCAGTCACACCAGCCAGCACGTGACACCACCAGCCAGCATGTGACACCTCCAGCCAGCATGTGACACCACCAGCCAGCATGTGACACCACCAGTCACACACCAGCCAGCATGTGACACCACCAGTCTCACACAAGCCAGCATGTGACACAACCAGTCACACACCAGCCAGCATGTGACACCACCAGTCACACACCAGCCAGCATGTGACACCACCAGTCACACACCAGCCAGCATGTGACACCACCAGTCTCACAACAGCCAGCATGTGACACTACCAGTCTCACACCAGCCAGCATGTGACACCACCAGTCACACCAGCCAGCATGTGACACCACCAGCCGGCATGTGACACCACCAGCCAGCATGTGGCACCACCAGCCAGCATGTGACACCAGTCTCACACCAGCCAGCATGAGACACCACCAGTCGCACACCAACTAGCATGTGATACCACCAGTCACACACCAGCCAGCATGTGACACCAGTCTCACACCAGCCAGCATGTGACACCTTCAGTCTCGCACCAGCCAGCATGTGACACCACCAGTCTCACATCAGCCAGCATGTGACACCACCAGCCATCATGTGACACCACCAGTCTCACACCACCCACCATGGGACACCACCAGTCTCACACCAGCCAGCATATGACACCACCAGCCAGCATGTGACACCAACAGTCTCACACCAGCCAGCATGTGACACCACCAGTCTCACACCACCCTGCATGTGACACCACCAGTCACACACCAGCCAGCATGTGACACCACCAGTCACCAGCCAGCATGTGACACCACCAGTCTCAAAGCAGCCAGCATGTGACACCACCAGTCTCACACCAGCCATCATGTGACACCACCAGTTACATACCAGCCAGCATGTGACACCACCAGTCACCAGGCAGCATGTGACACCACCAGTCACACACCAGCCAGCATGTGACACCAGCAGTCTCACACCAGCCAGCATGTGACACCACCAGTCTCACAGCAGCCAGCATGTGACACCACCAGTCTCACACCAGCCAGCATGTGACACTACCAGTCTCACACCAGCCAGCATGTGACACCACCAGTCCCGCCACCCAGCAAGGGACACCACCAGCCAGCATGTGACACCACCAGCCAGCATGTGACACCACCAGTCACACACCAGCCAGCATGTGAAACCACCAGTCTCACACCAGCGAGCATGTGACACCACCAGTCACACACCAGCCAGCATGTGACACCACCAGTCACACACCAGCCAGCATGTGACACCACCAATCACACACCAGCCAGCATGTGACACCACCAGTCTCACACCAGCCAGCATGTGACACCACCAGTCTCACACCAGCCAGCATGTGACACCACCAGTCTCACACCAGCCAGCATGTGACACCACCAGTAACACACCATCCAGCATGTGACACCACCAGCCAACATGTGACACCATCAGTCACACACCAGCGAGCATGTGACACCACCAGTCATACACCACCCAGCATGTGACACCACCAGTCGCACACCAGCCAGCATGTGACACCACCAGTCACACACCAGCCAGCATGTGACACCAGTCACACACCAACCAGCATGTGACACCTTCAGTCTCGCACCAGCCAGCATGTGACACCACCAGTCTCACACCAGCCAGCATGTGAAACCACCAGCCAGCATGTGACACCATCAGTCTCACACCAGCCAGCATGTGTCACCACCAGTCTCACACCAGCCAGCATGTGACACCACCAGTCACACAAAAGCAAGCATGTGACACCACCAGTCACCAGCCAGCATGTGACACCACCAGTCTCACAGCAGCCCGCATGTGACACCACCAGTCTCACACCAGCCAGCATGTGACACCAACAGTCACATACCAGCCAGCATGTGACACCACCAGTCACCAGCCAGCATGTGACACCACCAGTCACACACCAGCCAGCATGTGACACTAGTAGTCTCACACCAGCCAGCATATGACACCACCAGTGTCACATTAGCCAGTGTGTGACACCACCAGCCAGCATGTGACACCACCAGTCACACACCAGCCAGCATGTGACACCACCAGTCTCACACCAGCAAGCATGTGACATTACCAGTCTCACATCAGCCAGCATGTGACACCACCAGTCCCACACCAGCCAGCATGTGACACAACCAGTCACAAACCAGCCAGCATGTGACACCACCAGTCACACACCAGCCAGCATGTAACACCATCAGTCTCACACTAGCCAGCATGTGACACCACCAGTCACACACCAGCCAGCATGTGACACCACCAGTCACACACCAACCAGCATGTGACACCACCAGTCACACCGGCCAGCATGTGACACCACCAGCCAGCATGTGACACCACCAGTCACACACCAGCCAGCATGTGACACCATCAGTCTCACACCAGCCAGAATGTGACCACCACCAGTCGCACACCAACCAGCACGTGACACCACCAGTCACACACCAGCCAGCATGTGACACCGGTCTCACACCAGCCAGCATGTGACACCTTCAGTCTCGCACCAGCCAGCATGTGACACCACCAGTCTCACACCAGCCAGCATGTGACACCTTCAGTCTCGCACCAGCCAGCATGTGACACCACCAGTCTCACACCAGCCAGCATGTGACACCACCAGCCATCATGTGACACCACCAGTCTCACACCACCCAGCATGGGACACCACCAGTCTCACACCAGCCAGCATGTGACACCACCAGCCAGCATGTGACACCACCAGTCTCACACCACCCTTCATGTGACACCACCAGTCACACACCAGCCAGCATGTGACACCACCAGTCACCAGCCAGCATGTGATACCACCAGTCTCACAGCAGCCAGCATGTGACACCACCAGTCTCACACCAGCCATCATGTGACACCACCAGTTACATACCAGCCAGCATGTGACACCACCAGTCACCAGGTAGCATGTGACACCACCAGTCTCACACCAGCCATCATGTGACACCACCAGTTACACACCAGCCAGCATGTGACACCACCAGTCTCACACCAGCCAGCATGTGACACCACCAGTCTCACAGCAGCCAGCATGTGACACCACCAGTCTCACACCAGCCAGCATGTGACACTACCAGTCTCACACAGCCAGCATGTGACACCACCAGTCACACCAGCCAGCATGTGACACCACCAGCCAACATGTGACACCACCAGTCACACACCAGCCAGCATGTGACACCACCAGTCATACACCACCCAGCATGTGACACCACCAGTCGCACACCAGCCAGCATGTGGCACCACCAGTCACACACCAGCCAGCCTGTGACACCAGTCACACACCAACCAGCATGTGACACCTTCAGTCTCGCACCAGCCAGCATGTGACACCACCAGTCTCACACCAGCCAGCATGTGAAACCACCAGCCAGCATGTGACACCATCAGTCTCACACCAGCCAGCATGTGACACCACCAGTCTCACACCAGCCAGCATGTGACACCACCAGTCACACAAAAGCAAGCATGTGACACCACCAGTCACCAGCCAGCATGTGACACCACCAGTCTCACAGCAGCCCGCATGTGACACCACCAGTCTCACATCAGCCAGCATGTGTCACCACCAGTCACATACCAGCCAGCATGTGACACCACCAGTCACCAGCCAGAATGTGACACCACCAGTCACACACCAGCCAGCATGTGACACTAGTAGTCTCACACCAGCCAGCATATGACACCACCAGTGTCACATTAGCCTGTGTGTGACACCACCAGCCAGCATGTGACACCACCAGTCACACACCAGCCAGCATGTGACACCACCAGTCTCACACCAGCTAGAATGTGACACCACCAGTCTCACACCAGCCAGCATGTGACACCACCAGTCCCACACCAGCCAGCATGTGACACAACCAGTCACAAACCAGCCAGCATGTGACACCACCAGTCACACACCAGCCAGCATGTAACACCATCTGTCTCACACCAGCCTGCATGTGACACCACCAGTCACACACCAGCCAGCATGTGACACCACCAGTCACACACCAACCAGCATGTGACACCACCAGTCACACCGGCCAGCATGGGACACCACCAGCCAGCATGTGACACCACCAATCACACACCAGCCAGCATGTGACACCATCAGTCTCACACCAGCCAGAATGTGACCACCACCAGTCGCACACCAACCAGCACGTGACACCACCAGTCACACACCAGCCAGCATGTGACACCGGTCTCACACCAGCCAGCATGTGACAACTTCAGTCTCGCACCAGCCAGCATGTGACACCACCAGTCTCACACCAGCCAGCATGTGACACCACTAGCCAGCATGTGACACCACCAGTCTCACACCACCCAGCATGGGACACCACCAGTCACACACCAGCCAGCATGTGACACCACCAGTCACCAGCCAGCATGTGACACCACCAGTCTCACAGCAGCCTGCATGTGACACCACCAGTCTCACACCAGCCATCATGTGACACCACCAGTCTCACACCAGTTATCATGTGACACCACCAGTCACATACCAGCCAGCATGGGACATCACCAGTCACCAGCCAGAATGTGACACCACCAGTCACACACCAGCCAGCATGAGACACCACCAGTCTCACACCAGCCAGCATGTGACACCACCAGTCTCACAGCAGCCAGCATGTGACACCACCAGTCTCACAGCAGCCAGCATGTGACACCACCAGTCTCACACCAGCCAGCATGTGACACTACCAGTCTCACACAGCCAGCATGTGACACCACCAGTCACACCAGCCAGCATGTGACACCACCAGCCAACATGTGACACCACCAGTCACACACCAGCCAGCATGTGACACCACCAGTCATACACCACCCAGCATGTGACACCACCAGTCGCACACCAGCCAGCATGTGGCACCACCAGTCACACACCAGCCAGCCTGTGACACCAGTCACACACCAACCAGCATGTGACACCTTCAGTCTCGCACCAGCCAGCATGTGACACCACCAGTCTCACACCAGCCAGCATGTGAAACCACCAGCCAGCATGTGACACCATCAGTCTCACACCAGCCAGCATGTGACACCACCAGTCTCACACCAGCCAGCATGTGACACCACCAGTCACACAAAAGCAAGCATGTGACACCACCAGTCACCAGCCAGCATGTGACACCACCAGTCTCACAGCAGCCCGCATGTGACACCACCAGTCTCACATCAGCCAGCATGTGTCACCACCAGTCACATACCAGCCAGCATGTGACACCACCAGTCACCAGCCAGAATGTGACACCACCAGTCACACACCAGCCAGCATGTGACACTAGTAGTCTCACACCAGCCAGCATATGACACCACCAGTGTCACATTAGCCTGTGTGTGACACCACCAGCCAGCATGTGACACCACCAGTCACACACCAGCCAGCATGTGACACCACCAGTCTCACACCAGCTAGAATGTGACACCACCAGTCTCACACCAGCCAGCATGTGACACCACCAGTCCCACACCAGCCAGCATGTGACACAACCAGTCACAAACCAGCCAGCATGTGACACCACCAGTCACACACCAGCCAGCATGTAACACCATCTGTCTCACACCAGCCTGCATGTGACACCACCAGTCACACACCAGCCAGCATGTGACACCACCAGTCACACACCAACCAGCATGTGACACCACCAGTCACACCGGCCAGCATGGGACACCACCAGCCAGCATGTGACACCACCAATCACACACCAGCCAGCATGTGACACCATCAGTCTCACACCAGCCAGAATGTGACCACCACCAGTCGCACACCAACCAGCACGTGACACCACCAGTCACACACCAGCCAGCATGTGACACCGGTCTCACACCAGCCAGCATGTGACAACTTCAGTCTCGCACCAGCCAGCATGTGACACCACCAGTCTCACACCAGCCAGCATGTGACACCACTAGCCAGCATGTGACACCACCAGTCTCACACCACCCAGCATGGGACACCACCAGTCACACACCAGCCAGCATGTGACACCACCAGTCACCAGCCAGCATGTGACACCACCAGTCTCACAGCAGCCTGCATGTGACACCACCAGTCTCACACCAGCCATCATGTGACACCACCAGTCTCACACCAGTTATCATGTGACACCACCAGTCACATACCAGCCAGCATGGGACATCACCAGTCACCAGCCAGAATGTGACACCACCAGTCACACACCAGCCAGCATGAGACACCACCAGTCTCACACCAGCCAGCATGTGACACCACCAGTCTCACAGCAGCCAGCATGTGACACCACCAGTCTCACACCAGAAAGCATAGGACACCACCAGTCTCACACCAGACAGCATGTGACACCACCAGTCACACCAGCCAGCATGTGACACCACCAGTCACACACCAGCCAGCATGTGACACCACGAGTCTCACACCAGCCAGCATGTGACACCACCAGTCACACACCAGCCAGCATGTGACACCACCAGTCACACATCAGCCAGCATGTGACACCACCAGTCTCACAGCAGCCTGCATGTGACACCACCAGTCTCACACCAGCCAGCATAGGACACTACCAGTCTCACACCAGCCAGCATGTGACACCACCAGTCACACCAGCCAGCATGTGACACCACGAGTCACACACCAGCCAGCATGTGACACCACGAGTCTCACACCAACCAGCATGTGACACCACCAGTCACACACCAGCCAGCATGTGACACCACCAGTCACACACCAGCCAGCATGTGACACCACCAGTCTCACACCAGCCAGCATGTGACACCACCAGTCTCACACCAGCCAGCATGTGACACCACCAGTCTCAAACCAGCCTTGCACGTGACACCACCAGTCTCACACCAGCCAGCATGTGACACCACCAGCCAACATGTGACACCTCCAGTCACACTCCAGCCAGCATGTGACACCACCAGTCACACACCGGCCAGCATGTGACTCCACCAGTCACACACCAGCCAGCATGTGACACCACCAGTCTCACACCAGCCAGCATGTGACACCACCAGTCACACACCAGCAAGCATGTGACACCACCAGTCACACACCAGCCAGCATGTGACACCACCAGTCACACCAGCCAGCATGTGACACCACCAGCCAGAATGTGACACCACCAGCCAGCATGTGACACCAGTCTCACACCAGCCAGCATGTAAAACCACCAGTCGCACACCAAGCAGCATGTGACACCACCAGTCACACAGCAGCCAGCATGTGACACCTTCAGTCTCTCTCCAGCAAGCATGTGACACCACCAGTCTCACACCAGCCAGCATGTGGCACCACCAGCCAGCATGTGCCACCACCAGTCTCACACCACCCAGCATGGGACACCACCAGTCACACACCAGCCAGCATGTGACACCACCAGTCACCAGCCTGCATGTGACACCACCAGTCACACACCAGCCAGCATGTGACACCACCAGTCTCACACCAGCCAGCAGGTGACACCACCAGTGACCAGCCAGCATGTGACACCACCAGTCACACACCAGCCAGCATTTGACACCACCAGTCTCACACCAGCCAGCAGGTGACACCACCAGTCTCACAGCAGCCAGCTTGTGACACCACCAGTCTCACACCAGCCAGCATGTGACACCACCAGTCTCACACCAGCTAGCATGTGACACCACCAGTCACACCAGCCAGCACGTGACACCACCAGCCAGCATGTGACACCACCAGCCAGCATGTGACACCACCAGTCACACACCAGCCAGCATGTGACACCACCAGTCTCACACCAGCCAGCATGTGACATAACCAGTCACACACCAGCCAGCATGTGACACCACCAGTCACACACCAGCCAGCATGTGACACCACCAGTCACACACCAGCCAGCATGTGACACCACCAGTCTCACAACAGCCAGCATGTGACACTACCAGTCTCACACCAGCCAGCATGTGACACCACCAGTCACACCAGCCAGCATGTGACACCACCAGCTGGCATGTGACACCACCAGCCAGCATGTGGCACCACCAGCCAGCATGTGACACCAGTCTCACACCAGCCAGCATGAGACACCACCAGTCGCACACCAACCAGCATGTGATACCACCAGTCACACACCAGCCAGCATAAGACACCAGTCTCACACCAGCCAGCATGTGACACCTTCAGTCTCGCACCAGCCAGCATGTGACACCACCAGTCTCACACCAGCCAGCATGTGAAACCACCAGCCATCATGTGACACCACCAGTCTCACACCACCCAGCATGGGACACCACCAGTCTCACACCAGCCAGCATGTGACACCACCAGCCAGCATGTGACACCAACAGTCTCACACCAGCCAGCATGTGACACCACCAGTCTCACACCACCCTGCATGTGACACCACCAGTCACACACCAGCCAGCATGTGACACCACCAGTCTCACACCAGCCAGCATGTGACACCACCAGTCCCACACCAGCCAGCATGTGACACAACCAGTCCCAAACCAGCCAGCATGTGACACCACCAGTCACACACCAGCCAGCATGTAACACCATCTGTCTCACACCAGCCTGCATGTGACACCACCAGTCACACACCAGCCAGCATGTGACACCACCAGTCACACACCAACCAGCATGTGACACCACCAGTCACACCGGCCAGCATGGGACACCACCAGCCAGCATGTGACACCACCAGTCACACACCAGCCAGCATGTGACACCATCAGTCTCACACCAGCCAGAATGTGACCACCACCAGTCGCACACCAACCAGCACGTGACACCACCAGTCACACACCAGCCAGCATGTGACACCGGTATCACACCAGCCAGCATGTGACACCTTCAGTCTCGCACCAGCCAGCATGTGACACCACCAGTCTCACACCAGCCAGCATGTGACACCACTAGCCAGCATGTGACACCACCAGTCTCACACCACCCAGCATGGGACACCACCAGTCACACACCAGCCAGCATGTGACACCACCAGTCACCAGCCAGCATGTGACACCACCAGTCTCACAGCAGCCTGCATGTGACACCACCAGTCTCACACCAGCCATCATGTGACACCACCAGTCTCACACCAGCTATCATGTGACACCACCAGTCACATACCAGCCAGCATGGGACATCACCAGTCACCAGCCAGAATGTGACACCACCAGTCACACACCAGCCAGCATGAGACACCACCAGTCTCACACCAGCCAGCATGTGACACCACCAGTCTCACAGCAGCCAGCATGTGACACCACCAGTCTCACACCAGCCAGCATATCACACCACCAGTCTCACACCAGCCAGCATGTGACACCACCAGTCACACCAGCCAGCATGTGACACCACCAGTCACACACCAGCCTACATGTGACACCACGAGTCTCACACCAGCCAGCATGTGACACCACCAGTCACACACCAGCATGCATGTGACACCACCAGTCACACATCAGCCAGCATGTGACACCACCAGTCTCACAGCAGCCTGCATGTGACACCACCAGTCTCACACCAGCCAGCATAGGACACCACCAGTCTCACACCAGCCAGCATGTGACACCACCAGTCACACCAGCCAGCATGTGACACCACCAGTCACACACCAGCCAGCATGTGACACCACGAGTCTCACACCAGCCAGCATGTGACACCACCAGTCACACACCAGCCAGCATGTGACACCACCAGTCACACACCAGCCAGCATGTGACACCACCAGTCTCCCACCAGCCAGCATGTGACACCACCAGTCTCACACCAGCCAGCATGTGACACCACCAGTCTCAAACCAGCCTTGCATGTGACACCACCAGTCTCACACCAGCCAGCATGTGACACCACCAGCCAACATGTAACACCTCCAGTCACACTCCAGCCAGCATGTGACACCACCAGTCACACACCGGCCAGCATGTGACTCCACCAGTCACACACCAGCCAGCATGTGACACCACCAGTCTCACACCAGCCAGCATGTGACACCACCAGTCACACACCAGCAAGCATGTGACACCACCAGTCACACACCAGCCAGCATGTGACACCACCAGTCACACCAGCCAGCATGTGACACCACCAGCCAGAATGTGACACCACCAGCCAGCATGTGACACCAGTCTCACACCAGCCAGCATGTAAAACCACCAGTCGCACACCAAGCAGCATGTGACACCACCAGTCACACAGCAGCCAGCATGTGACACCTTCAGTCTCTCTCCAGCCAGCATGTGACACCACCAGTCTCACACCAGCCAGCATGTGGCACCACCAGCCAGCATGTGCCACCACCAGTCTCACACCACCCAGCATGGGACACCACCAGTCACACACCAGCCAGCATGTGACACCACCAGTCACCAGCCTGCATGTGACACCACCAGTCACACACCAGCCAGCATGTGACACCACCAGTCTCACACCAGCCAGCAGGTGACACCACCAGTGACCAGCCAGCATGTGACACCACCAGTCACACACCAGCCAGCATGTGACACCACCAGTCTCACACCAGCCAGCAGGTGACACCACCAGTCTCACAGCAGCCAGCTTGTGACACCACCAGTCTCACACCAGCCAGCATGTGACACCACCAGTCTCACACCAGCTAGCATGTGACACCACCAGTCACACCAGCCAGCACGTGACACCACCAGCCAGCATGTGACACCACCAGCCAGCATGTGACACCACCAGTCACACACCAGCCAGCATGTGACACCACCAGTCTCACACCAGCCAGCATGTGACATAACCAGTCACACACCAGCCAGCATGTGACACCACCAGTCACACACCAGCCAGCATGTGACACCACCAGTCACACACCAGCCAGCATGTGACACCACCAGTCACACAACAGCCAGCATGTGACACTACCAGTCTCACACCAGAGAGCATGTGACACCACCAGTCACACCAGCCAGCATGTGACACCACCAGCCGGCATGTGACACCACCAGCCAGCATGTGGCACCACCAGCCAGCATGTGACACCAGTCTCACACCAGCCAGCATGAGACACCACCAGTCGCACACCAACCAGCATGTGATACCACCAGTCACACACCAGCCAGCATAAGACACCAGTCTCACACCAGCCAGCATGTGACACCTTCAGTCTCGCACCAGCCAGCATGTGACACCACCAGTCTCACACCAGCCAGCATGTGAAACCACCAGCCATCATGTGACACCGCCAGTCTCACACCACCCAGCATGGGACACCACCAGTCTCACACCAGCCAGCATGTGACACCACCAGCCAGCATGTGACACCAACAGTCTCACACCAGCCAGCATGTGACACCACCAGTCTCACACCACCCTGCATGTGACACCACCAGTCACACACCAGCCAGCATGTGACACCACCAGTCTCACACCAGCCAGCATGTGACACCACCAGTCCCACACCAGCCAGCATGTGACACAACCAGTCCCAAACCAGCCAGCATGTGACACCACCAGTCACACACCAGCCAGCATGTAACACCATCTGTCTCACACCAGCCTGCATGTGACACCACCAGTCACACACCAGCCAGCATGTGACACCACCAGTCACACACCAACCAGCATGTGACACCACCAGTCACACCGGCCAGCATGGGACACCACCAGCCAGCATGTGACACCACCAGTCACACACCAGCCAGCATGTGACACCATCAGTCTCACACCAGCCAGAATGTGACCACCACCAGTCGCACACCAACCAGCACGTGACACCACCAGTCACACACCAGCCAGCATGTGACACCGGTCTCACACCAGCCAGCATGTGACACCTTCAGTCTCGCACCAGCCAGCATGTGACACCACCAGTCTCACACCAGCCAGCATGTGACACCACTAGCCAGCATGTGACACCACCAGTCTCACACCACCCAGCATGGGACACCACCAGTCACACACCAGCCAGCATGTGACACCACCAGTCACCAGCCAGCATGTGACACCACCAGTCTCACAGCAGCCTGCATGTGACACCACCAGTCTCACACCAGCCATCATGTGACACCACCAGTCTCACACCAGTTATCATGTGACACCACCAGTCACATACCAGCCAGCATGGGACATCACCAGTCACCAGCCAGAATGTGACACCACCAGTCACACACCCCATGGTTCAACCAGGAATGTAAGGTAGCGAAACAACTGAGTAAAAGAACATGGAGAAACTACAGAAATAACAGAACACCAGAGAGCAGGGAGAGTTACCAGAGGGCCAGAAATGAGTACATCAGAGTGAGGAGGGAAGCAGAGAGACAGTTTGAAAATGACATCGCGAGTAAAGCCAAGACCCAACCAATGCTGCTCCACAGCCATATCAGGAGGAAAACAGCAGTGAAGGAACAAGTGATGAAGCTGCGGAAAGGGGAGAACAGATACACAGAGAATGACAAGGAGGTGTGTGAAGAACTCAACAAGAGATTCCAGGAGGTCTTCACAATAGAACAAGGAGAAGCCCCTGCACTAAATGAGGAGGCGGCAACCTTGGAAACCTTGGAGGAATTTGACCTCACCAGTGATGAGGTCAAAAGGTGTCTGCTGGAGCTAGATGTGAGAAAGGCTGTTGGGCCTGATAGAATCTCACCATGGATACTAAAGGAAGGTGCAGAAGCACTAAGTGTGCCACTCTCTATGGTGTATAACAGGTCACTGGAAACAGGAGACTTACCAGAAAGTTGGAAGACAGCTAACGTGGTCCCAATATACAAAAAGGGTGACAGGCAAGAGGCACTGAATTACAGGCCAGTTTCCTTAACTTGTATACCATGCAAGGTGCTGGAGAAGATCGTGAGGAAAAGGCTCGTAGAGCATCTGGAGGGAAATAACTTTGTAACGCACCACCAACATGGGTTCAGAGATGGTAAATCGTGCCTCACAGGGTTAATAGAATTTTATGACCAGGCAACGAAAATTAGGCAGGAAAGAGAAGGGTGGGCCGACTGCATTTTCCTGGATTGCCAAAAAGCCTTCGACACAGTACCCCATAAAAGGCTGTTAAAAAAGTTGGAGCAACAGGCAGGAGTAAAAGGGAAGGTGCTCCAGTGGATAAGGGAGTACTTAAGCAACAGGAAACAGCGAGTAACGGTGAGGGGGAAGACATCAGAGTGGCGAGATGTCACCAGCGGAGTCCCACAGGGCTCAGTACTTGGACCCATCCTGTTTCTAATATATGTGAACGATCTTCCAGAGGGTATAGACTCATTCCTCTCGATGTTTGCTGATGATGCAAAAATTATGAGAAGAATCAAGACGGATGAAGATAGGCAGAGACTACAGGATGACCTGGATAAACTGGAGGAATGGTCTAGAAAATGGCTGCTGAAGTTCAACTCTGGAAAGTGTAAGGTGATGAAATTAGGCGAAGGGAGCAGGAGGCTGAACACAAGGTATCATCTGGGAGGGGAAATCCTGCAAGAATCAAATAGAGAGAAGGATCTGGGGGTTGATATCACACCGAACCTGTCCCCAGAGGCCCACATCAAAAGAATATCATCAGCGGCATATGCTAGACTGGCCAGCATAAGAACTGCCTTCAGAAACTTGTGTAAGGAATCTTTCAGAACCCTGTATACCACTTATGTAAGACCAATCCTGGAGTATGCAGCTCCAGCCTGGAGTCCATACCTAGTTAAACACAAGACAAAGTTAGAGAAGATTCAGAGGTATGCCACCAGGCTCGTCCCGGAACTGAGAGGATTGAGCTACGAGGAAAGGCTAAAGGAGCTGAACCTCACATCCCTGGAAAACAGAAGAGTAAGGGGAGACATGATAACCACCTACAAAATTCTCAGGGGAATTGACAGGGTGGACAAAGACAAACTCTTCAGCACGGGTGGGACACGAACAAGGGGACACAGGTGGAAACTTAGTACCCAGATGAGCCACAGAGACGTTAGAAAGAATTTTTTCAGTGTCAGAGTAGTTAATAAATGGAATGCACTAGGAAGTGATGTGGTGGAGGCTGACTCCATACACAGTTTCAAATGTAGGTATGATAGAGCCCAGTAGGCTCAGGAATCTGTACACCAGTTGATTGACAGTTGAGAGGCGGGACCGAAGAGCCAAAGCTCAACCCCCGCAAGCACAATTAGGTGAGTACAATTAGGTGAGTACCAGCCAGCATAAGACACCACCAGTCTCACACCAGCCAGCATGTGACACCACCAGTCTCAAACCAGCCTTGCATGTGACACCACCAGTCTCACACCAGCCAGCATGTGACACCACCAGCCAACATGTAACACCTCCAGTCACACTCCAGCCAGCATGTGACACCACCAGTCACACACCGGCCAGCATGTGACTCCACCAGTCACACACCAGCCAGCATGTGACACCACCAGTCTCACACCAGCCAGCATGTGACACCACCAGTCACACACCAGCAAGCATGTGACACCACCAGTCACACACCAGCCAGCATGTGACACCACCAGTCACACCAGCCAGCATGTGACACCACCAGCCAGAATGTGACACCACCAGCCAGCATGTGACACCAGTCTCACACCAGCCAGCATGTAAAACCACCAGTCGCACACCAAGCAGCATGTGACACCACCAGTCACACAGCAGCCAGCATGTGACACCTTCAGTCTCTCTCCAGCCAGCATGTGACACCACCAGTCTCACACCAGCCAGCATGTGGCACCACCAGCCAGCATGTGCCACCACCAGTCTCACACCACCCAGCATGGGACACCACCAGTCACACACCAGCCAGCATGTGACACCACCAGTCACCAGCCTGCATGTGACACCACCAGTCACACACCAGCCAGCATGTGACACCACCAGTCTCACACCAGCCAGCAGGTGACACCACCAGTGACCAGCCAGCATGTGACACCACCAGTCACACACCAGCCAGCATGTGACACCACCAGTCTCACACCAGCCAGCAGGTGACACCACCAGTCTCACAGCAGCCAGCTTGTGACACCACCAGTCTCACACCAGCCAGCATGTGACACCACCAGTCTCACACCAGCTAGCATGTGACACCACCAGTCACACCAGCCAGCACGTGACACCACCAGCCAGCATGTGACACCACCAGCCAGCATGTGACACCACCAGTCACACACCAGCCAGCATGTGACACCACCAGTCTCACACCAGCCAGCATGTGACATAACCAGTCACACACCAGCCAGCATGTGACACCACCAGTCACACACCAGCCAGCATGTGACACCACCAGTCACACACCAGCCAGCATGTGACACCACCAGTCACACAACAGCCAGCATGTGACACTACCAGTCTCACACCAGAGAGCATGTGACACCACCAGTCACACCAGCCAGCATGTGACACCACCAGCCGGCATGTGACACCACCAGCCAGCATGTGGCACCACCAGCCAGCATGTGACACCAGTCTCACACCAGCCAGCATGAGACACCACCAGTCGCACACCAACCAGCATGTGATACCACCAGTCACACACCAGCCAGCATAAGACACCAGTCTCACACCAGCCAGAATGTGACACCTTCAGTCTGGCACCAGCCAGCATGTGAAACAACCAGCCAGCATGTGACACCACCAGTCTCACACCAGCCAACATGTGACACCACCAGTCTCACACCACCCAGCACTTGACACCACCAGTCACACACCAGCCAGCATGTGACACCACCAGTCACCAGCCAGCATGTGACACCACCAGTCTCACAGCAGCCAGCATGTGACACCACCAGTCTCACACCAGCCATCATGTGACACCACCAGTCACATACCAGCCAGCATGTGACACCACCATTCACCAGGCAGCATGTGACACCACCAGTCACACACCAGCCAGCTTGTGACACCACCAGTCTCACACCAGCCAGCATGTGACACCACCAGTCACACACGAGCCAGCATGTGACACCACCAGCCAGCATGTGACACCACCAGTCTCACACCACCCAGCATTTGAGACCACCAGTCACACACCAGCCAGCATGTGACACCACCAGTCACCAGCCAGCATGTGACACCACCAGTCTCACAGCAGCCAGCATCTGACACCACCAGTCTCACACCAGCCATCATGTGACACCACCAGTCACATACCAGCCAGCATGTGACACCACCAGTCACCAGGCAGCATGTGACACCACAAAGTCACACACCAGCCAGCTTGTGACACCACCAGTCTCACACCAGCTAGCATGTGACACCACCAGTCACACACCAGCCAGCATGTGACACCTCCAGTCACACACCAGCCAGGATGTGACACCACCAGTCACACACCAGCCAGCATGTGACACCACCAGTCTCACACCAGCGAGCTTGTGACACCACCAGTCTCACACCAGCCAGCATGTGCCACCACCCTTCACACCAGCCAGCATGTGACACCACCAGCCAGCATGTGACACCAGTCTCACCCCAGCCAGCATGAGACACCACCAGTCGCACACCAACCAGCATGTGACACCACCAGTCACACAACAGCCAGCATGTGACACCAGTCTCACACCAGCCAGCATGTGACAAGACTAGCCAGCATGTGACATCACCAGTCTCACACCACCCAGCATGGGACACCACCAGTCTCACACCACCCAGCATGTGACAACACCAGTCACACACCAGCCAGCATGTGACACCACAAGTCACCAGCCAGCATGTAACACCACCAGTCTCACAGCAGCCAGCATGTGACACCACCAGTCTCACACCAGTTATCATGTGACACCACCAGTCACATACCAGCCAGCATGGGACACCACCAGTCACCAGCCAGAATGTGACACCACCAGTCACACACCAGCCAGCATGAGACACCACCAGTCTCACACCAGCCAGCATGTGACACCACCAGTCTCACACCAGCCAGCAAGTGACACCACCAGTCTAACACCAGCCAGCATGTGATACCACCAGCCAACATGTGACACCACCAGTCACACACCAGCCAGCATGTGACACCACCAGTCACACACCAGCCAGCATGTGACACCACCAGTCACACACCAGTCAGCATGTGACACCACCAGTCACACCAGCCAGCATGCGACACCACCAGCCAGAATGTGACACCACCAGCCAGCATGTGACACCAGTCTCACACCAGCCAGCATGTGAACCCACCAGTCGCACACCAACCAGCATGTGACACCACCAGCCAGCATGTGACACCTTCAGTCTTGCTCCAGCCAGCATATGACACCACCAGTATCACACCAGCCAGCATGTGGCACCACCAGCCAGCATGTGACACCACCAGTCTCACACCACGCAGCATGGGACTCCACCAGTCACACACCAGCCAGCATGTGACACCACCAGTCACCAGCCTGCATGTGACACCACCAGTCATACACCAGCCAGTATGTGACACCACCAGTCTCACACCAGCCAGCAGGTGACATCACCAGTCACCAGCCAGCATGTGACACCACCAGTCACACACCAGCCAGCATATGACACCACCAGTCTCACACCAGCCAGCAGGTGACACCACCAGTCTCACAGCAGCCAGCTTGTGACACTACCAGTCTCACACCAGCCAGCATGTGACAACACCAGTCTCACACCAGCCAGCATGTGACACCACCAGTCACACCAGCCAGCACGTGACACCACCAGCCAGCATGTGACACCACCAGCCAGCATGTGACACCACCAGTCACACACCAGGCAGCATGTGACACCACCAGTCTCACACCAGCCAGCATGTGACACCACCAGTCACACACCAGAGAGCATGTGACACCACCAGTCACACACCAGCCAGCACGTGACACAACCAGTCACACACCAGCCAGCATGTGATGTCGGAAAATCCGACACCATTTAATAATCATACAGATAATAGCTGTATTATAAACAAGTTACCCATAGAAAACGTAACTTGTAGTGGAATTACCGTCTATAGAAAACGGGATATCATCACCACATACTATTATAATTCACCAGCTATTCTGCTGGGAATTGTTCTTAAATACATTAGTCTTTGGACTTTACCATCATAAAACATCTTATATAAATTAACTTAATTATCAATATTAAAGTAGAGTAAATGTGACCCTTCTATCACTTTCTGAAATGTGGACAATGTAGGCCAGGCGTCAGAGTGAGGAAGGAGGGCAGCCATTGTTTATACTGAGACCAGAGGCTCACACGGGAGCAAATTCGGCTCCTGTTAAATTTACTTGGACGTAGTGTTATGGAAACCAAAGGTGTACCATTGTCAACACGCTGTCTACAAATTCAAGTTAAGTGTCTATCCGAAACCCGTTTATCATTCATTTATGGCCATTAATGTCAGGATATAGGGTGACCCGGTTAGATCACGTGGAAGCCTCAAACTAAAGGTAATTAAGCCAGGTCTTTAATGTTCCATGTACAGTTTTCTCTGATATAGCTTGTCATATATAGGATTCTGGCTTCACAGCTAGCGCACTTTTGACAGGTCAAGACGAGGATGCAAGACTTTGTGCACCAGTTACTGGGTGATGGAAGCTGCCTCAAAGAGGATAATTTGGTGTCAACACCCTAGTTATACCTGGTGGACTAACCTGCTGTACTATAAGATAAGGAACCTTTTCAATGTATGTAGTCTATTCCTGTAGTTTGATTGGCTGCATATATTAATTTAATAAACCCCCCTAATGTGTAGAGGATCGATTTGTGAGATTAAGAGATTATTGCAGAAATACAGTCCACTTATCATTATACAAATTGCTATCGAAGTATATAAATTAAATAAATATAAAACTCACAGGTCGGTTCCCACATGTGACACCACCAGTCTCACAACAGCCAGCATGTGACACCACCAGTCTCACACCAGCCAGCATGTGACACCACCAGTCACACCAGCCAGCATGTTACACCACCAGCTAGCATGTGACACCACCATCCAGCATGTGACACCACCAGCCAGCATGTGACACCACCAGCCAGCATTTGAAACCACCAGCCAGCATGTGACACCAGTCTCACACCAGCCAGTATGTGACACCTTCAGTCTCGCACCAGCCAGCATGTGACACCACCAGTCTCACACCAGCAAGCATGTGACACCACCAGCCAGCATGTGACACCACCAGCCAGCATGTGACACCACCAGTCTCACACCACCCAGCATGGGACACCACCAGTCTCACACCACCCAGCATGTGACAACACCAGTCACACACCAGCCAGCATGTGACACCACCAGTCACCAGCCAGCATGTGACACCACCAGTCTCACAGCAGCCAGCATGTGACACCACCAGTCTCACACCAGTTATCATGTGACACCACCAGTCACATACCAGCCAGCATGGGACATCACCAGTCACCAGCCAGAATGTGACACCACCAGTCACACACCAGCCAGCATGAGACACCACCAGTCTCACACCAGCCAGCATGTGACACCACCAGTCTCACAGCAGCCAGCATGTGACACCACCAGTCTCACACCAGCCAGCATAGGACACCACCAGTCTCACACCAGCCAGCATGTGACACCACCAGTCACACCAGCCAGCATGTGACACCACCAGTCTCACACCAGCCAGCATAGGACACCACCAGTCTCACACCAGCCAGCATGTGACACCACCAGTCACACCAGCCAGCATGTGACACCACCAGTCACACACCAGCCAGCATGAGACACCACCAGTCTCACACCAGCCAGCATGTGACACCACCAGTCTCACACCAGCCAGCAAGTGACACCACCAGTCTAACACCAGCCAGCATGTGATACCACCAGCCAACATGTGACACCACCAGTCACACACCAGCCAGCATGTGACACCACCAGTCACACACCAGCCAGCATGTGACACCACCAGTCACACACCAGTCAGCATGTGACACCACCAGTCACACCAGCCAGCATGCGACACCACCAGCCAGAATGTGACACCACCAGCCAGCATGTGACACCAGTCTCACACCAGCCAGCATGTGAACCCACCAGTCGCACACCAACCAGCATGTGACACCACCAGCCAGCATGTGACACCTTCAGTCTTGCTCCAGCCAGCATATGACACCACCAGTATCACACCAGCCAGCATGTGGCACCACCAGCCAGCATGTGACACCACCAGTCTCACACCACGCAGCATGGGACTCCACCAGTCACACACCAGCCAGCATGTGACACCACCAGTCACCAGCCTGCATGTGACACCACCAGTCATACACCAGCCAGTATGTGACACCACCAGTCTCACACCAGCCAGCAGGTGACATCACCAGTCACCAGCCAGCATGTGACACCACCAGTCACACACCAGCCAGCATATGACACCACCAGTCTCACACCAGCCAGCAGGTGACACCACCAGTCTCACAGCAGCCAGCTTGTGACACTACCAGTCTCACACCAGCCAGCATGTGACAACACCAGTCTCACACCAGCCAGCATGTGACACCACCAGTCACACCAGCCAGCACGTGACACCACCAGCCAGCATGTGACACCACCAGCCAGCATGTGACACCACCAGTCACACACCAGGCAGCATGTGACACCACCAGTCTCACACCAGCCAGCATGTGACACCACCAGTCACACACCAGAGAGCATGTGACACCACCAGTCACACACCAGCCAGCACGTGACACAACCAGTCACACACCAGCCAGCATGTGATGTCGGAAAATCCGACACCATTTAATAATCATACAGATAATAGCTGTATTATAAACAAGTTACCCATAGAAAACGTAACTTGTAGTGGAATTACCGTCTATAGAAAACGGGATATCATCACCACATACTATTATAATTCACCAGCTATTCTGCTGGGAATTGTTCTTAAATACATTAGTCTTTGGACTTTACCATCATAAAACATCTTATATAAATTAACTTAATTATCAATATTAAAGTAGAGTAAATGTGACCCTTCTATCACTTTCTGAAATGTGGACAATGTAGGCCAGGCGTCAGAGTGAGGAAGGAGGGCAGCCATTGTTTATACTGAGACCAGAGGCTCACACGGGAGCAAATTCGGCTCCTGTTAAATTTACTTGGACGTAGTGTTATGGAAACCAAAGGTGTACCATTGTCAACACGCTGTCTACAAATTCAAGTTAAGTGTCTATCCGAAACCCGTTTATCATTCATTTATGGCCATTAATGTCAGGATATAGGGTGACCCGGTTAGATCACGTGGAAGCCTCAAACTAAAGGTAATTAAGCCAGGTCTTTAATGTTCCATGTACAGTTTTCTCTGATATAGCTTGTCATATATAGGATTCTGGCTTCACAGCTAGCGCACTTTTGACAGGTCAAGACGAGGATGCAATACTTTGTGCACCAGTTACTGGGTGATGGAAGCTGCCTCAAAGAGGATAATTTGGTGTCAACACCCTAGTTATACCTGGTGGACTAACCTGCTGTACTATAAGATAAGGAACCTTTTCAATGTATGTAGTCTATTCCTGTAGTTTGATTGGCTGCATATATTAATTTAATAAACCCCCCTAATGTGTAGAGGATCGATTTGTGAGATTAAGAGATTATTGCAGAAATACAGTCCACTTATCATTATACAAATTGCTATCGAAGTATATAAATTAAATAAATATAAAACTCACAGGTCGGTTCCCACATGTGACACCACCAGTCTCACAACAGCCAGCATGTGACACCACCAGTCTCACACCAGCCAGCATGTGACACCACCAGTCACACCAGCCAGCATGTTACACCACCAGCTAGCATGTGACACCACCATCCAGCATGTGACACCACCAGCCAGCATGTGACACCACCAGCCAGCATTTGAAACCACCAGCCAGCATGTGACACCAGTCTCACACCAGCCAGTATGTGACACCTTCAGTCTCGCACCAGCCAGCATGTGACACCACCAGTCTCACACCAGCAAGCATGTGACACCACCAGCCAGCATGTGACACCACCAGCCAGCATGTGACACCACCAGTCTCACACCACCCAGCATGGGACACCACCAGTCTCACACCACCCAGCATGTGACAACACCAGTCACACACCAGCCAGCATGTGACACCACCAGTCACCAGCCAGCATGTGACACCACCAGTCTCACAGCAGCCAGCATGTGACACCACCAGTCTCACACCAGTTATCATGTGACACCACCAGTCACATACCAGCCAGCATGGGACATCACCAGTCACCAGCCAGAATGTGACACCACCAGTCACACACCAGCCAGCATGAGACACCACCAGTCTCACACCAGCCAGCATGTGACACCACCAGTCTCACAGCAGCCAGCATGTGACACCACCAGTCTCACACCAGCCAGCATAGGACACCACCAGTCTCACACCAGCCAGCATGTGACACCACCAGTCACACCAGCCAGCATGTGACACCACCAGTCACACACCAGCCAGCATGTGACACCACCAGTCTCACAGCAGCCTGCATGTGACACCACGAGTCTCACACCAGCCAGCATAGGACACCACCAGTCTCACACCAGCCAGCATGTGACACCACCAGTCACACCAGCCAGCATGTGACACCACCAGTCACACACCAGCCAGCATGTGACACCACGAGTCTCACACCAGCCAGCATGTGACACCACCAGTCACACACCAGCCAGCATGTGACACCACCAGTCACACACCAGCCAGCATGTGACACCACCAGTCTCACACCAGCCAGCATGTGACACCACCAGTCTCACACCAGCCAGCATGTGACACCACCAGTCTCAAACCAGCCTTGCATGTGACACCACCAGTCTCACACCAGCCAGCATGTGACACCACCAGCCAACATGTGACACCTCCAGTCACACTCCAGCCAGCATGTGACACCACCAGTCACACACCGGCCAGCATGTGACTCCACCAGTCACACACCAGCCAGCATGTGACAACACCAGTCTCACACCAGCCAGCATGTGACACCACCAGTCACACACCAGCAAGCATGTGACACCACCAGTCACACACCAGCCAGCATGTGACACCACCAGTCACACCAGCCAGCATGTGACACCACCAGCCAGCATGTGACACCAGTCTCACACCAGCCAGCATGTAAAACCACCAGTCGCACACCAAGCAGCATGTGACACCACCAGTCACACAGCAGCCAGCATGTGACACCACCAGTCTCACACCAGCCAGCATGTGCCACCACCAGTCTCACACCACCCAGCATGGGACACCACCAGTCACACACCAGCCAGCATGTGACACCACCAGTCACCAGCCTGCATGTGACACCACCAGTCACACACCAGCCAGCATGTGACACCACCAGTCTCACACCAGCCAGCAGGTGACACCACCAGTGACCAGCCAGCATGTGACACCACCAGTCACACACCAGCCAGCATGTGACACCACCAGTCTCACACCAGCCAGCAGGTGACACCACCAGTCTCACAGGAGCCAGCTTGTGACACCACCAGTCTCACACCAGCCAGCATGTGACACCACCAGTCTCACACCAGCCAGCATGTGACACCACCAGTCACACCAGCCAGCACGTGACACCACCAGCCAGCATGTGACACCTCCAGCCAGCATGTGACACCACCAGCCAGCATGTGACACCACCAGTCACACACCAGCCAGCATGTGACACCACCAGTCTCACACAAGCCAGCATGTGACACAACCAGTCACACACCAGCCAGCATGTGACACCACCAGTCACACACCAGCCAGCATGTGACACCACCAGTCACACACCAGCCAGCATGTGACACCACCAGTCTCACAACAGCCAGCATGTGACACTACCAGTCTCACACCAGCCAGCATGTGACACCACCAGTCACACCAGCCAGCATGTGACACCACCAGCCGGCATGTGACACCACCAGCCAGCATGTGGCACCACCAGCCAGCATGTGACACCAGTCTCACACCAGCCAGCATGAGACACCACCAGTCGCACACCAACTAGCATGTGATACCACCAGTCACGCACCAGCCAGCATGTGACACCAGTCTCACACCAGCCAGCATGTGACACCTTCAGTCTCGCACCAGCCAGCATGTGACACCACCAGTCTCACATCAGCCAGCATGTGACACCACCAGCCATCATGTGACACCACCAGTCTCACACCACCCACCATGGGACACCACCAGTCTCACACCAGCCAGCATATGACACCACCAGCCAGCATGTGACACCAACAGTCTCACACCAGCCAGCATGTGACACCACCAGTCTCACACCACCCTGCATGTGACACCACCAGTCACACACCAGCCAGCATGTGACACCACCAGTCACCAGCCAGCATGTGACACCACCAGTCTCAAAGCAGCCAGCATGTGACACCACCAGTCTCACACCAGCCATCATGTGACACCACCAGTTACATACCAGCCAGCATGTGACACCACCAGTCACCAGGCAGCATGTGACACCACCAGTCACACACCAGCCAGCATGTGACACCAGCAGTCTCACACCAGCCAGCATGTGACACCACCAGTCTCACAGCAGCCAGCATGTGACACCACCAGTCTCACACCAGCCAGCATGTGACACTACCAGTCTCACACCAGCCAGCATGTGACACCACCAGTCCCGCCAGCCAGCAAGGGACACCACCAGCCAGCATGTGACACCACCAGCCAGCATGTGACACCACCAGTCACACACCAGCCAGCATGTGAAACCACCAGTCTCACACCAGCGAGCATGTGACACCACCAGTCACACACCAGCCAGCATGTGACACCACCAGTCACACACCAGCCAGCATGTGACACCACCAATCACACACCAGCCAGCATGTGACACCACCAGTCTCACACCAGCCAGCATGTGACACCACCAGTCTCACACCAGCCAGCATGTGACACCACCAGTCTCACACCAGCCAGCATGTGACACCACCAGTAACACACCATCCAGCATGTGACACCACCAGCCAACATGTGACACCATCAGTCACACACCAGCGAGCATGTGACACCACCAGTCATACACCACCCAGCATGTGACACCACCAGTCGCACACCAGCCAGCATGTGACACCACCAGTCACACACCAGCCAGCATGTGACACCAGTCACACACCAACCAGCATGTGACACCTTCAGTCTCGCACCAGCCAGCATGTGACACCACCAGTCTCACACCAGCCAGCATGTGAAACCACCAGCCAGCATGTGACACCATCAGTCTCACACCAGCCAGCATGTGTCACCACCAGTCTCACACCAGCCAGCATGTGACACCACCAGTCACACAAAAGCAAGCATGTGACACCACCAGTCACCAGCCAGCATGTGACACCACCAGTCTCACAGCAGCCCGCATGTGACACCACCAGTCTCACACCAGCCAGCATGTGACACCAACAGTCACATACCAGCCAGCATGTGACACCACCAGTCACCAGCCAGCATGTGACACCACCAGTCACACACCAGCCAGCATGTGACACTAGTAGTCTCACACCAGCCAGCATATGACACCACCAGTGTCACATTAGCCAGTGTGTGACACCACCAGCCAGCATGTGACACCACCAGTCACACACCAGCCAGCATGTGACACCACCAGTCTCACACCAGCAAGCATGTGACATTACCAGTCTCACATCAGCCAGCATGTGACACCACCAGTCCCACACCAGCCAGCATGTGACACAACCAGTCACAAACCAGCCAGCATGTGACACCACCAGTCACACACCAGCCAGCATGTAACACCATCAGTCTCACACTAGCCAGCATGTGACACCACCAGTCACACACCAGCCAGCATGTGACACCACCAGTCACACACCAACCAGCATGTGACACCACCAGTCACACCGGCCAGCATGTGACACCACCAGCCAGCATGTGACACCACCAGTCACACACCAGCCAGCATGTGACACCATCAGTCTCACACCAGCCAGAATGTGACCACCACCAGTCGCACACCAACCAGCACGTGACACCACCAGTCACACACCAGCCAGCATGTGACACCGGTCTCACACCAGCCAGCATGTGACACCTTCAGTCTCGCACCAGCCAGCATGTGACACCACCAGTCTCACACCAGCCAGCATGTGACACCTTCAGTCTCGCACCAGCCAGCATGTGACACCACCAGTCTCACACCAGCCAGCATGTGACACCACCAGCCATCATGTGACACCACCAGTCTCACACCACCCAGCATGGGACACCACCAGTCTCACACCAGCCAGCATGTGACACCACCAGCCAGCATGTGACACCACCAGTCTCACACCACCCTGCATGTGACACCACCAGTCACACACCAGCCAGCATGTGACACCACCAGTCACACACCAGCCAGCATGTAACACCATCTGTCTCACACCAGCCTGCATGTGACACCACCAGTCACACACCAGCCAGCATGTGACACCACCAGTCACACACCAACCAGCATGTGACACCACCAGTCACACCGGCCAGCATGGGACACCACCAGCCAGCATGTGACACCACCAATCACACACCAGCCAGCATGTGACACCATCAGTCTCACACCAGCCAGAATGTGACCACCACCAGTCGCACACCAACCAGCACGTGACACCACCAGTCACACACCAGCCAGCATGTGACACCGGTCTCACACCAGCCAGCATGTGACACCTTCAGTCTCGCACCAGCCAGCATGTGACACCACCAGTCTCACACCAGCCAGCATGTGACACCACTAGCCAGCATGTGACACCACCAGTCTCACACCACCCAGCATGGGACACCACCAGTCACACACCAGCCAGCATGTGACACCACCAGTCACCAGCCAGCATGTGACACCACCAGTCTCACAGCAGCCTGCATGTGACACCACCAGTCTCACACCAGCCATCATGTGACACCACCAGTCTCACACCAGTTATCATGTGACACCACCAGTCACATACCAGCCAGCATGGGACATCACCAGTCACCAGCCAGAATGTGACACCACCAGTCACACACCAGCCAGCATGAGACACCACCAGTCTCACACCAGCCAGCATGTGACACCACCAGTCTCACAGCAGCCAGCATGTGACACCACCAGTCTCACACCAGAAAGCATAGGACACCACCAGTCTCACACCAGACAGCATGTGACACCACCAGTCACACCAGCCAGCATGTGACACCACCAGTCACACACCAGCCAGCATGTGACACCACGAGTCTCACACCAGCCAGCATGTGACACCACCAGTCACACACCAGCCAGCATGTGACACCACCAGTCACACATCAGCCAGCATGTGACACCACCAGTCTCACAGCAGCCTGCATGTGACACCACCAGTCTCACACCAGCCAGCATAGGACACTACCAGTCTCACACCAGCCAGCATGTGACACCACCAGTCACACCAGCCAGCATGTGACACCACGAGTCACACACCAGCCAGCATGTGACACCACGAGTCTCACACCAACCAGCATGTGACACCACCAGTCACACACCAGCCAGCATGTGACACCACCAGTCACACACCAGCCAGCATGTGACACCACCAGTCTCACACCAGCCAGCATGTGACACCACCAGTCTCACACCAGCCAGCATGTGACACCACCAGTCTCAAACCAGCCTTGCACGTGACACCACCAGTCTCACACCAGCCAGCATGTGACACCACCAGCCAACATGTGACACCTCCAGTCACACTCCAGCCAGCATGTGACACCACCAGTCACACACCGGCCAGCATGTGACTCCACCAGTCACACACCAGCCAGCATGTGACACCACCAGTCTCACACCAGCCAGCATGTGACACCACCAGTCACACACCAGCAAGCATGTGACACCACCAGTCACACACCAGCCAGCATGTGACACCACCAGTCACACCAGCCAGCATGTGACACCACCAGCCAGAATGTGACACCACCAGCCAGCATGTGGCACCAGTCTCACACCAGCCAGCATGTAAAACCACCAGTCGCACACCAAGCAGCATGTGACACCACCAGTCACACAGCAGCCAGCATGTGACACCTTCAGTCTCTCTCCAGCAAGCATGTGACACCACCAGTCTCACACCAGCCAGCATGTGGCACCACCAGCCAGCATGTGCCACCACCAGTCTCACACCACCCAGCATGGGACACCACCAGTCACACACCAGCCAGCATGTGACACCACCAGTCACCAGCCTGCATGTGACACCACCAGTCACACACCAGCCAGCATGTGACACCACCAGTCTCACACCAGCCAGCAGGTGACACCACCAGTGACCAGCCAGCATGTGACACCACCAGTCACACACCAGCCAGCATTTGACACCACCAGTCTCACACCAGCCAGCAGGTGACACCACCAGTCTCACAGCAGCCAGCTTGTGACACCACCAGTCTCACACCAGCCAGCATGTGACACCACCAGTCTCACACCAGCTAGCATGTGACACCACCAGTCACACCAGCCAGCACGTGACACCACCAGCCAGCATGTGACACCACCAGCCAGCATGTGACACCACCAGTCACACACCAGCCAGCATGTGACACCACCAGTCTCACACCAGCCAGCATGTGACATAACCAGTCACACACCAGCCAGCATGTGACACCACCAGTCACACACCAGCCAGCATGTGACACCACCAGTCACACACCAGCCAGCATGTGACACCACCAGTCTCACAACAGCCAGCATGTGACACTACCAGTCTCACACCAGCCAGCATGTGACACCACCAGTCACACCAGCCAGCATGTGACACCACCAGCTGGCATGTGACACCACCAGCCAGCATGTGGCACCACCAGCCAGCATGTGACACCAGTCTCACACCAGCCAGCATGAGACACCACCAGTCGCACACCAACCAGCATGTGATACCACCAGTCACACACCAGCCAGCATAAGACACCAGTCTCACACCAGCCAGCATGTGACACCTTCAGTCTCGCACCAGCCAGCATGTGACACCACCAGTCTCACACCAGCCAGCATGTGAAACCACCAGCCATCATGTGACACCACCAGTCTCACACCACCCAGCATGGGACACCACCAGTCTCACACCAGCCAGCATGTGACACCACCAGCCAGCATGTGACACCAACAGTCTCACACCAGCCAGCATGTGACACCACCAGTCTCACACCACCCTGCATGTGACACCACCAGTCACACACCAGCCAGCATGTGACACCACCAGTCTCACACCAGCCAGCATGTGACACCACCAGTCCCACACCAGCCAGCATGTGACACAACCAGTCCCAAACCAGCCAGCATGTGACACCACCAGTCACACACCAGCCAGCATGTAACACCATCTGTCTCACACCAGCCTGCATGTGACACCACCAGTCACACACCAGCCAGCATGTGACACCACCAGTCACACACCAACCAGCATGTGACACCACCAGTCACACCGGCCAGCATGGGACACCACCAGCCAGCATGTGACACCACCAGTCACACACCAGCCAGCATGTGACACCATCAGTCTCACACCAGCCAGAATGTGACCACCACCAGTCGCACACCAACCAGCACGTGACACCACCAGTCACACACCAGCCAGCATGTGACACCGGTATCACACCAGCCAGCATGTGACACCTTCAGTCTCGCACCAGCCAGCATGTGACACCACCAGTCTCACACCAGCCAGCATGTGACACCACTAGCCAGCATGTGACACCACCAGTCTCACACCACCCAGCATGGGACACCACCAGTCACACACCAGCCAGCATGTGACACCACCAGTCACCAGCCAGCATGTGACACCACCAGTCTCACAGCAGCCTGCATGTGACACCACCAGTCTCACACCAGCCATCATGTGACACCACCAGTCTCACACCAGTTATCATGTGACACCACCAGTCACATACCAGCCAGCATGGGACATCACCAGTCACCAGCCAGAATGTGACACCACCAGTCACACACCAGCCAGCATGAGACACCACCAGTCTCACACCAGCCAGCATGTGACACCACCAGTCTCACAGCAGCCAGCATGTGACACCACCAGTCTCACACCAGCCAGCATATCACACCACCAGTCTCACACCAGCCAGCATGTGACACCACCAGTCACACCAGCCAGCATGTGACACCACCAGTCACACACCAGCCAGCATGTGACACCACGAGTCTCACACCAGCCAGCATGTGACACCACCAGTCACACACCAGCATGCATGTGACACCACCAGTCACACATCAGCCAGCATGTGACACCACCAGTCTCACAGCAGCCTGCATGTGACACCACCAGTCTCACACCAGCCAGCATAGGACACCACCAGTCTCACACCAGCCAGCATGTGACACCACCAGTCACACCAGCCAGCATGTGACACCACCAGTCACACACCAGCCAGCATGTGACACCACGAGTCTCACACCAGCCAGCATGTGACACCACCAGTCACACACCAGCCAGCATGTGACACCACCAGTCACACACCAGCCAGCATGTGACACCACCAGTCTCCCACCAGCCAGCATGTGACACCACCAGTCTCACACCAGCCAGCATGTGACACCACCAGTCTCAAACCAGCCTTGCATGTGACACCACCAGTCTCACACCAGCCAGCATGTGACACCACCAGCCAACATGTAACACCTCCAGTCACACTCCAGCCAGCATGTGACACCACCAGTCACACACCGGCCAGCATGTGACTCCACCAGTCACACACCAGCCAGCATGTGACACCACCAGTCTCACACCAGCCAGCATGTGACACCACCAGTCACACACCAGCAAGCATGTGACACCACCAGTCACACACCAGCCAGCATGTGACACCACCAGTCACACCAGCCAGCATGTGACACCACCAGCCAGAATGTGACACCACCAGCCAGCATGTGACACCAGTCTCACACCAGCCAGCATGTAAAACCACCAGTCGCACACCAAGCAGCATGTGACACCACCAGTCACACAGCAGCCAGCATGTGACACCTTCAGTCCCTCTCCAGCCAGCATGTGACACCACCAGTCTCACACCAGCCAGCATGTGGCACCACCAGCCAGCATGTGCCACCACCAGTCTCACACCACCCAGCATGGGACACCACCAGTCACACACCAGCCAGCATGTGACACCACCAGTCACCAGCCTGCATGTGACACCACCAGTCACACACCAGCCAGCATGTGACACCACCAGTCTCACACCAGCCAGCAGGTGACACCACCAGTGACCAGCCAGCATGTGACACCACCAGTCACACACCAGCCAGCATGTGACACCACCAGTCTCACACCAGCCAGCAGGTGACACCACCAGTCTCACAGCAGCCAGCTTGTGACACCACCAGTCTCACACCAGCCAGCATGTGACACCACCAGTCTCACACCAGCTAGCATGTGACACCACCAGTCACACCAGCCAGCACGTGACACCACCAGCCAGCATGTGACACCACCAGCCAGCATGTGACACCACCAGTCACACACCAGCCAGCATGTGACACCACCAGTCTCACACCAGCCAGCATGTGACATAACCAGTCACACACCAGCCAGCATGTGACACCACCAGTCACACACCAGCCAGCATGTGACACCACCAGTCACACACCAGCCAGCATGTGACACCACCAGTCACACAACAGCCAGCATGTGACACTACCAGTCTCACACCAGAGAGCATGTGACACCACCAGTCACACCAGCCAGCATGTGACACCACCAGCCGGCATGTGACACCACCAGCCAGCATGTGGCACCACCAGCCAGCATGTGACACCAGTCTCACACCAGCCAGCATGAGACACCACCAGTCGCACACCAACCAGCATGTGATACCACCAGTCACACACCAGCCAGCATAAGACACCAGTCTCACACCAGCCAGCATGTGACACCTTCAGTCTCGCACCAGCCAGCATGTGACACCACCAGTCTCACACCAGCCAGCATGTGAAACCACCAGCCATCATGTGACACCGCCAGTCTCACACCACCCAGCATGGGACACCACCAGTCTCACACCAGCCAGCATGTGACACCACCAGCCAGCATGTGACACCAACAGTCTCACACCAGCCAGCATGTGACACCACCAGTCTCACACCACCCTGCATGTGACACCACCAGTCACACACCAGCCAGCATGTGACACCACCAGTCTCACACCAGCCAGCATGTGACACCACCAGTCCCACACCAGCCAGCATGTGACACAACCAGTCCCAAACCAGCCAGCATGTGACACCACCAGTCACACACCAGCCAGCATGTAACACCATCTGTCTCACACCAGCCTGCATGTGACACCACCAGTCACACACCAGCCAGCATGTGACACCACCAGTCACACACCAACCAGCATGTGACACCACCAGTCACACCGGCCAGCATGGGACACCACCAGCCAGCATGTGACACCACCAGTCACACACCAGCCAGCATGTGACACCATCAGTCTCACACCAGCCAGAATGTGACCACCACCAGTCGCACACCAACCAGCACGTGACACCACCAGTCACACACCAGCCAGCATGTGACACCGGTCTCACACCAGCCAGCATGTGACACCTTCAGTCTCGCACCAGCCAGCATGTGACACCACCAGTCTCACACCAGCCAGCATGTGACACCACTAGCCAGCATGTGACACCACCAGTCTCACACCACCCAGCATGGGACACCACCAGTCACACACCAGCCAGCATGTGACACCACCAGTCACCAGCCAGCATGTGACACCACCAGTCTCACAGCAGCCTGCATGTGACACCACCAGTCTCACACCAGCCATCATGTGACACCACCAGTCTCACACCAGTTATCATGTGACACCACCAGTCACATACCAGCCAGCATGGGACATCACCAGTCACCAGCCAGAATGTGACACCACCAGTCACACACCCCATGGTTCAACCAGGAATGTAAGGTAGCGAAACAACTGAGTAAAAGAACATGGAGAAACTACAGAAATAACAGAACACCAGAGAGCAGGGAGAGTTACCAGAGGGCCAGAAATGAGTACATCAGAGTGAGGAGGGAAGCAGAGAGACAGTTTGAAAATGACATCGCGAGTAAAGCCAAGACCCAACCAATGCTGCTCCACAGCCATATCAGGAGGAAAACAGCAGTGAAGGAACAAGTGATGAAGCTGCGGAAAGGGGAGAACAGATACACAGAGAATGACAAGGAGGTGTGTGAAGAACTCAACAAGAGATTCCAGGAGGTCTTCACAATAGAACAAGGAGAAGCCCCTGCACTAAATGAGGAGGCGGCAACCTTGGAAACCTTGGAGGAATTTGACCTCACCAGTGATGAGGTCAAAAGGTGTCTGCTGGAGCTAGATGTGAGAAAGGCTGTTGGGCCTGATAGAATCTCACCATGGATACTAAAGGAAGGTGCAGAAGCACTAAGTGTGCCACTCTCTATGGTGTATAACAGGTCACTGGAAACAGGAGACTTACCAGAAAGTTGGAAGACAGCTAACGTGGTCCCAATATACAAAAAGGGTGACAGGCAAGAGGCACTGAATTACAGGCCAGTTTCCTTAACTTGTATACCATGCAAGGTGCTGGAGAAGATCGTGAGGAAAAGGCTCGTAGAGCATCTGGAGGGAAATAACTTTGTAACGCACCACCAACATGGGTTCAGAGATGGTAAATCGTGCCTCACAGGGTTAATAGAATTTTATGACCAGGCAACGAAAATTAGGCAGGAAAGAGAAGGGTGGGCCGACTGCATTTTCCTGGATTGCCAAAAAGCCTTCGACACAGTACCCCATAAAAGGCTGTTAAAAAAGTTGGAGCAACAGGCAGGAGTAAAAGGGAAGGTGCTCCAGTGGATAAGGGAGTACTTAAGCAACAGGAAACAGCGAGTAACGGTGAGGGGGAAGACATCAGAGTGGCGAGATGTCACCAGCGGAGTCCCACAGGGCTCAGTACTTGGACCCATCCTGTTTCTAATATATGTGAACGATCTTCCAGAGGGTATAGACTCATTCCTCTCGATGTTTGCTGATGATGCAAAAATTATGAGAAGAATCAAGACGGATGAAGATAGGCAGAGACTACAGGATGACCTGGATAAACTGGAGGAATGGTCTAGAAAATGGCTGCTGAAGTTCAACTCTGGAAAGTGTAAGGTGATGAAATTAGGCGAAGGGAGCAGGAGGCTGAACACAAGGTATCATCTGGGAGGGGAAATCCTGCAAGAATCAAATAGAGAGAAGGATCTGGGGGTTGATATCACACCGAACCTGTCCCCAGAGGCCCACATCAAAAGAATATCATCAGCGGCATATGCTAGACTGGCCAGCATAAGAACTGCCTTCAGAAACTTGTGTAAGGAATCTTTCAGAACCCTGTATACCACTTATGTAAGACCAATCCTGGAGTATGCAGCTCCAGCCTGGAGTCCATACCTAGTTAAACACAAGACAAAGTTAGAGAAGATTCAGAGGTATGCCACCAGGCTCGTCCCGGAACTGAGAGGATTGAGCTACGAGGAAAGGCTAAAGGAGCTGAACCTCACATCCCTGGAAAACAGAAGAGTAAGGGGAGACATGATAACCACCTACAAAATTCTCAGGGGAATTGACAGGGTGGACAAAGACAAACTCTTCAGCACGGGTGGGACACGAACAAGGGGACACAGGTGGAAACTTAGTACCCAGATGAGCCACAGAGACGTTAGAAAGAATTTTTTCAGTGTCAGAGTAGTTAATAAATGGAATGCACTAGGAAGTGATGTGGTGGAGGCTGACTCCATACACAGTTTCAAATGTAGGTATGATAGAGCCCAGTAGGCTCAGGAATCTGTACACCAGTTGATTGACAGTTGAGAGGCGGGACCGAAGAGCCAAAGCTCAACCCCCGCAAGCACAATTAGGTGAGTACAATTAGGTGAGTACCAGCCAACATAAGACACCACCAGTCTCACACCAGCCAGCATGTGACACCACCAGTCTCAAACCAGCCTTGCATGTGACACCACCAGTCTCACACCAGCCAGCATGTGACACCACCAGCCAACATGTAACACCTCCAGTCACACTCCAGCCAGCATGTGACACCACCAGTCACACACCGGCCAGCATGTGACTCCACCAGTCACACACCAGCCAGCATGTGACACCACCAGTCTCACACCAGCCAGCATGTGACACCACCAGTCACACACCAGCAAGCATGTGACACCACCAGTCACACACCAGCCAGCATGTGACACCACCAGTCACACCAGCCAGCATGTGACACCACCAGCCAGAATGTGACACCACCAGCCAGCATGTGACACCAGTCTCACACCAGCCAGCATGTAAAACCACCAGTCGCACACCAAGCAGCATGTGACACCACCAGTCACACAGCAGCCAGCATGTGACACCTTCAGTCTCTCTCCAGCCAGCATGTGACACCACCAGTCTCACACCAGCCAGCATGTGGCACCACCAGCCAGCATGTGCCACCACCAGTCTCACACCACCCAGCATGGGACACCACCAGTCACACACCAGCCAGCATGTGACACCACCAGTCACCAGCCTGCATGTGACACCACCAGTCACACACCAGCCAGCATGTGACACCAACAGTCTCACACCAGCCAGCAGGTGACACCACCAGTGACCAGCCAGCATGTGACACCACCAGTCACACACCAGCCAGCATGTGACACCACCAGTCTCACACCAGCCAGCAGGTGACACCACCAGTCTCACAGCAGCCAGCTTGTGACACCACCAGTCTCACACCAGCCAGCATGTGACACCACCAGTCTCACACCAGCTAGCATGTGACACCACCAGTCACACCAGCCAGCACGTGACACTACCAGCCAGCATGTGACACCACCAGCCAGCATGTGACACCACCAGTCACACACCAGCCAGCATGTGACACCACCAGTCTCACACCAGCCAGCATGTGACATAACCAGTCACACACCAGCCAGCATGTGACACCACCAGTCACACACCAGCCAGCATGTGACACCACCAGTCACACACCAGCCAGCATGTGACACCACCAGTCTCACAACAGCCAGCATGTGACACTACCAGTCTCACACCAGCCAGCATGTGACACCACCAGTCACACCAGCCAGCATGTGACACCACCAGCCGGCATGTGACACCACCAGCCAGCATGTGGCACCACCAGCCAGCATGTGACACCAGTCTCACACCAGCCAGCATGAGACACCACCAGTCGCACACCAACCAGCATGTGATACCACCAGTCACACACCAGCCAGCATAAGACACCAGTCTCACACCAGCCAGCATGTGACACCTTCAGTCTCGCACCAGCCAGCATGTGACACCACCAGTCTCACACCAGCCAGCATGTGAAACCACCAGCCATCATGTGACACCACCAGTCTCACACCACCCAGCATGGGACACCACCAGTCTCACACCAGCCAGCATGTGACACCACCAGCAGGCATGTGACACCAACAGTCTCACACCAGCCAGCATGTGACACCACCAGTCTCACAACACCCTGCATGTGACACCACCAGTCACACACCAGCCAGCATGTGACACCACCAGTCACCAGCCAGCATGTGACACCACCAGTCTCACAGCAGCCAGCATGTGACACCACCAGTCTCACACCAGCCATCATGTGACACCACCAGTTACATACCAGCCAGCATCTGACACCACCAGTCACCAGGCAGCATGTGACACCACCAGTCACACACCAGCCTGCATGTGACACCACCAGTCTCACACATGCCAGCATGTGACACCACCAGTCTCACACCAGCCAGCATGTGACACTACCAGTCTCACACCAGCCAGCATGAGACACCACCAGTCACACCAGCCAGCAAGTGACACCACCAGCCAGCATGTGACACCACCAGCCAACATGTGACACCACCAGTCACACACCAGCGAGCATGTGACACCACCAGTCATACACCACCCAGCATGTGACACCACCAGTCGCACACCAGCCAGCATGTGACACCACCAGTCACACACCAGCCAGCATGTGACACCAGTCACACACCAACCAGCATGTGACACCTTCAGTCTCGCACCAGCCAGCATGTGACACCACCAGTCTCACACCAGCCAGCATGTGAAACCACCAGCCAGCATGTGACACCATCAGTCTCACACCAGCCAGCATGTGACACCACCAGTCTCACACCAGCCAGCATGTGAAACCACCAGTCACACACCAGCCAGCATGTGACACCATCAGTCTCACACCAGCCAGCATGTGACACCACCAGTCTCACACCAGCCAGCATGTGACACCACCAGTCACCAGCCAGCATGTGACACCACCAGTCTCACAGCAGCCCGCATGTGACACCACCAGTCTCACACCAGCCCGCATGTGACACCAACAGTCACATACCAGCCAGCATGTGACACCACCAGTCACCAGCCAGCATGTGACACCAAGAGTCACACACCAGCCAGCATGTGACACTAGTAGTCTCACACCAGCCATCATGTGACACCACCAGTTACATACATGCCAGCATCTGACACCACCAGTCACCAGGCAGCATGTGACACCACCAGTCACACACCAGCCAGCATGTGACACCACCAGTCTCACAGCAGCCAGCATGTGACACCACCAGTCTCACACCAGCCATCATGTGACACCACCAGTTACATACCAGCCAGCATCTGACACCACCAGTCACCAGGCAGCATGTGACACCACCAGTCTCACACATGCCAGCATGTGACACCACCAGTCTCACACCAGCCAGCATGTGACACTACCAGTCTCACACCAGCCAGCATGAGACACCACCAGTCACACCAGCCAGCAAGTGACACCACCAGCCAGCATGTGACACACCAGCCAGCATGTGACACCACCAGTCACACACCAGCCAGCATGTGAAACCACCAGTCTCACACCAGCGAGCATGTGACACCACCAGTCACACACCAGCCAGCATGTGACACCACCAGTCACACACCCGCCAGCATATGACACCACCAATCACACACCAGCCAGCATGTGACACCACCAGTCTCACACCAGCCAGCATGTGACACCACCAGTCTCACACCAGCCAGCATGTGACACCACCAGTCTCACACCAGCCAGCATGTGACACAACCAGTCACACACCATCCAGCATGTGACACCACCAACCAGCATGTGACACCTTCAGTCTCGCACCAGCCAGCATGTGACACCACCAGTCTCACACCAGCCAGCATGTGAAACCACCAGCCAGCATGTGACACCATCAGTCTCACACCAGCCAGCATGTGACACCACCAGTCTCACACCAGCCAGCATGTGAAACCACCAGTCACACACCAGCCAGCATGTGACACCATCAGTCTCACACCAGCCAGCATGTGACACCACCAGTCTCACACCAGCCAGCATGTGACACCACCAGTCACCAGCCAGCATGTGACACCACCAGTCTCACAGCAGCCCGCATGTGACACCACCAGTCTCACACCAGCCAGCATGTGACACCAACAGTCACATACCAGCCAGCATGTGACACCACCAGTCACCAGCCAGCATGTGACACCACCAGTCACACACCAGCCAGCATGTGACACTAGTAGTCTCACACCAGCCATCATGTGACACCACCAGTTACATACATGCCAGCATCTGACACCACCAGTCACTAGGCAGCATGTGACACCACCAGTCACACACCAGCCAGCATGTGACACCACCAGTCTCACAGCAGCCAGCATGTGACACCACCAGTCTCACACCAGCCATCATGTGACACCACCAGTTACATACCAGCCAGCATCTGACACCACCAGTCACCAGGCAGCATGTGACACCACCAGTCACACACCAGCCAGCATGTGACACCACCAGTCTCACACATGCCAGCATGTGACACCACCAGTCTCACACCAGCCAGCATGTGACACTACCAGTCTCACACCAGCCAGCATGAGACACCACCAGTCACACCAGCCAGCAAGTGACACCACCAGCCAGCATGTGACACACCAGCCAGCATGTGACACCACCAGTCACACACCAGCCAGCATGTGAAACCACCAGTCTCACACCAGCGAGCATGTGACACCACCAGTCACACACCAGCCAGCATGTGACACCACCAGTCACACACCCGCCAGCATGTGACACCACCAATCACACACCAGCCAGCATGTGACACCACCAGTCTCACACCAGCCAGCATGTGACACCACCAGTCTCACACCAGCCAGCATGTGACACCACCAGTCTCACACCAGCCAGCATGTGACACAACCAGTCACACACCATCCAGCATGTGACACCACCAGCCAACATGTGACACCACCAGTCACACACCAGCGAGCATGTGACACCACCAGTCATACACCACCCAGCATGTGACACCACCAGTCGCACACCAGCCAGCATGTGACACCACCAGTCACACACCAGCCAGCATGTGACACCAGTCACACACCAACCAGCATGTGACACCTTCAGTCTCGCACCAGCCAGCATGTGACACCACCAGTCTCACACCAGCCAGCATGTGAAACCACCAGCCAGCATGTGACACCATCAGTCTCACACCAGCCAGCATGTGACACCACCAGTCTCACACCAGCCAGCATGTGAAACCACCAGTCACACACCAGCCAGCATGTGACACCGGTCTCACACCAGCCATCATGTGACACCTTCAGTCTCGCACCAGCCAGCATGTGACACCACCAGTCTCACACCAGCCAGCATGTGACACCTTCAGTCTCGCACCAGCCAGCATGTGTCACCACCAGTCTCACACCAGCCAGCATGTGACACCACCAGCCATCATGTGACACCACCAGCCATCATGTGACACCACCAGTCTCACACCACCCAGCATGGGACACCACCAGTCTCACACCAGCCAGCATGTGACACCACCAGCCAGCATGTGACACCAACAGTCTCACACCAGCCAGCATGTGACACCACCAGTCTCACACCACCCTGCATGTGACACCACCAGTCACACACCAGCCAGCATGTGACACCACCAGTCACCAGCCAGCATGTGACACTACCAGTCTCACAGCAGCCAGCATGTGACACCACCAGTCTCACACCAGCCATCATGTGACACCACCAGTTACATACCAGCCAGCATGTGACACCACCAGTCACCAGGCAGCATGTGACACCACCAGTCACACACCAGCCAGCATGTGACACCACCAGTCTCACACCAGCCAGCATGTGACACCACCAGTCTCACAGCAGCCAGCATGTGACACCACCAGTCTCACACCAGCCAGCATGTGACACTACCAGTCTCACACAGCCAGCATGTGACACCACCAGTCACACCAGCCAGCAAGTGACACCACCAGCCAGCATGTGACACCACCAGCCAGCATGTGACACCACCAGTCACACACCAGCCAGCATGTGACACCACCAATCACACACCAGCCAGCATGTTACACCACCAGTCTCACACCAGCCAGCATGTGACACCACCAGTCTCACACCAGCCAGCATGTGACACCACCAGTCTCACACCAGCCAGCATGTGACACCACCAGTCACACACCAGCCAGCATGTGACACCACCAGCCAACATGTGACACCACCAGTCACACACCAGCCAGCATGTGACACCACCAGTCATACACCACCCAGCATGTGACACCACCAGTCGCACACCAGCCAGCATGTGACACCACCAGTCACACACCAGCCAGCCTGTGACACCAGTCACACACCAACCAGCATGTGACACCTTCAGTCTCGCACCAGCCAGCATGTGACACCACCAGTCTCACACCAGCCAGCATGTGAAACCACCAGCCAGCATGTGACACCATCAGTCTCACACCAGCCAGCATGTGACACCACCAGTCTCACACCAGCCAGCATGTGACACCACCAGTCTCACACCAGCCAGCATGTGACACCACCAGTCTCACACCAGCCAGCATGTGACACCACCAGTCACATACCAGCCAGCATGTTACACCACCAGTCACCAGCCAGCATGTGACACCACCAGTCACACACCAGCCAGCATGTGACACTAGTAGTCTCACACCAGCCAGCATATGACACCACCAGTGTCACATTAGCCAGTGTGTGACACCACCAGCCAGCATGTGACATTACCAGTCACACACCAGCCAGCATGTGACACCACCAGTCTCACACCAGCTAGCATGTGACACCACCAGTCTCACACCAGCCAGCATGTGACACCACCAGTCCCACACCAGCCAGCATGTGACACAACCAGTCACAAACCAGCCAGCATGTGACACCACCAGTCACACACCAGTCAGCATGTAACACCATCAGTCTCACACCAGCCTGCATGTGACACCACCAGTCACACACCAGCCAGCATGTGACACCACCAGTCACACACCAACCAGCATGTGACACCACCAGTCACACCGGCCAGCATGTGACACCACCAGCCAGCATGTGACACCACCAGTCACACACCAGCCAGCATGTGACACCATCAGTCTCACACCAGCCAGAATGTGACCACCACCAGTCGCACACCAACCAGCACGTGACACCACCAGTCACACACCAGCCAGCATGTGACACCGGTCTCACACCAGCCAGCATGTGACACCTTCAGTCTCGCACCAGCCAGCATGTGACACCACCAGTCTCACACCAGCCAGCATGTGACACCACTTGCCAGCATGTGACACCACCAGTCTCACACCACCCAGCATGGGACACCACCAGTCACACACCAGCCAGCATGTGACACCACCAGTCACCAGCCAGCATGTGACACCACCAGTCTCACAGCAGCCTGCATGTGACACCACCAGTCTCACACCAGCCATCATGTGACACCACCAGTCACATACCAGCCAGCATGTGACACCACCAGACACACACCAGTGAGCATGTGACACCACAAGTCACACATCAGCCAGCATGTGACACCACCAGTCTCACACCAGCCAGCATGTGACACCACCAGTCTCACACCAGCCAGCATGTGACACCACCAGTCACACACCAGCCAGCATGTGACACCACCAGCCAACATGTGACACCATCAGTCACACACCAGCCTGCATAAAACACCACCAGTCATACACCAGCCAGCATGTGACACCACCAGTCACACACCAGCCAGCATGTGACACCACCAGTTGCACACCAGCCAGCATGTGACACCACCAGTCACACACCAGCCAGCATGTGACACCAGTCTCACACCAGCCAGCATGTGACACCTTCAGTCTCGCACCAGCCAGCATGTGACACCACCAGCCAGCATGTGAAACCACCAGTCTCACACCAGCGAGCATGTGACACCACCAGTCACACACCAGCCAGCATGTGACACCACCAGTCACACACCAGCCAGCATGTGACACCACCAGCCAACATGTGACACCATCAGTCACACACCAGCCTGCATAAAACACCACCAGTCATACACCAGCCAGCATGTGACACCACCAGTCACACACCAGCCAGCATGTGACACCACCAGTTGCACACCAGCCAGCATGTGACACCACCAGTCACACACCAGCCAGCATGTGACACCAGTCTCACACCAGCCAGCATGTGACACCTTCAGTCTCGCACCAGCCAGCATGTGACACCACCAGCCAGCATGTGACACCACCAATCTCACACCAGCCAGCATGTGACACCACCAGTCTCACACCACCCAGCATTTGACACCACCAGTCACACACCAGCCAGCATGTGACACCACCAGTCACCAGCCAGCAAAAGACACCACCAGTCTCACAGCAGCCAGCATGTGACACCACCAGTCTCACACCAGTCATCATGTGACACCACCAGTCACATATCAGCCAGAATGTGACACCACCAGTCAACAGGCAGCATGTGACACCACCAGTCAACAGGCAGCATGTGACACCACCAGTCACACACCAGCCAGCTTGTGACACCACCAGTCTCACACCAGCCAGCATGGGACACCACCAGTCACACACCAGCCAGCATGTGACACCTCCAGTAACACACGAGCCAGGATGTGACACCACCAGTCACACACCAGCCAGCATGTGACACCACCAGTCTCACACCAGCGAGCATGTGACACCACCAGTCTCACACCAGCCAGCATGTGCCACCACCCTTCACACTAGCCAGCATGTGACACCACCAGCCAGCATGTGACACCACCAGCCAGCATTGACACCACCAGTCGCACACCAACCAGCATGTGACACCACCAGTCACACAACAGCCAGCATATGACACCAGTCTCACACCAGCCAGCATGTGACACCATCAGCCAGCATGTGACACTACCAGTCTCACACCACCCAGCATGGGACACCACCAGTCTCACACAACCCAGCATGTGACACCACCAGTCACACACCAGCCAGCATGTGACACCACCAGTCACCAGCCAACATGTGAAACCACCAGTCTCACAGCAGCCAGAATGTCACACCACCAGTCTCACACCAGTTATCATGTGACACCACCAGTCACACACCAGCCAGCATGTGACACCACCAGTCTCAGACCAGCCAGCATGTGACATAACCAGTCACACACCAGCCAGCATGTGACACCACCAGTCACACACCAGCCAGCATGTGACACCACCAGTCACACACCAGCCAGCATGTGACACCACCAGTCTCACAACAGCCAGCATGTGACACTACCAGTCTCACACCAGCCAGCATGTGACACCACCAGTCACACCAGCCAGCATGTGACACCACCAGCCGGCATGTGACACCACCAGCCAGCATGTGGCACCACCAGCCAGCATGTGACACCAGTCTCACACCAGCCAGCATGAGACACCACCAGTCGCACACCAACCAGCATGTGATACCACCAGTCACACACCAGCCAGCATAAGACACCAGTCTCACACCAGCCAGCATGTGACACCTTCAGTCTCGCACCAGCCAGCATGTGACACCACCAGTCTCACACCAGCCAGCATGTGAAACCACCAGCCATCATGTGACACCACCAGTCTCACACCACCCAGCATGGGACACCACCAGTCTCACACCAGCCAGCATGTGACACCACCAGCAGGCATGTGACACCAACAGTCTCACACCAGCCAGCATGTGACACCACCAGTCTCACACCACCCTGCATGTGACACCACCAGTCACACACCAGCCAGCATGTGACACCACCAGTCACCAGCCAGCATGTGACACCACCAGTCTCACAGCAGCCAGCATGTGACACCACCAGTCTCACACCAGCCATCATGTGACACCACCAGTTACATACCAGCCAGCATCTGACACCACCAGTCACCAGGCAGCATGTGACACCACCAGTCACACACCAGCCAGCATGTGACACCACCAGTCTCACACATGCCAGCATGTGACACCACCAGTCTCACACCAGCCAGCATGTGACACTACCAGTCTCACACCAGCCAGCATGAGACACCACCAGTCACACCAGCCAGCAAGTGACACCACCAGCCAGCATGTGACACCACCAGCCAACATGTGACACCACCAGTCACACACCAGCGAGCATGTGACACCACCAGTCATACACCACCCAGCATGTGACACCACCAGTCGCACACCAGCCAGCATGTGACACCACCAGTCACACACCAGCCAGCATGTGACACCAGTCACACACCAACCAGCATGTGACACCTTCAGTCTCGCACCAGCGAGCATGTGACACCACCAGTCTCACACCAGCCAGCATGTGAAACCACCAGCCAGCATGTGACACCATCAGTCTCACACCAGCCAGCATGTGACACCACCAGTCTCACACCAGCCAGCATGTGAAACCACCAGTCACACACCAGCCAGCATGTGACACCATCAGTCTCACACCAGCCAGCATGTGACACCACCAGTCTCACACCAGCCAGCATGTGACACCACCAGTCACCAGCCAGCATGTGACACCACCAGTCTCACAGCAGCCCGCATGTGACACCACCAGTCTCACACCAGCCAGCATGTGACACCAACAGTCACATACCAGCCAGCATGTGACACCACCAGTCACCAGCCAGCATGTGACACCACCAGTCACACACCAGCCAGCATGTGACACTAGTAGTCTCACACCAGCCATCATGTGACACCACCAGTTACATACATGCCAGCATCTGACACCACCAGTCACCAGGCAGCATGTGACACCACCAGTCACACACCAGCCAGCATGTGACACCACCAGTCTCACAGCAGCCAGCATGTGACACCACCAGTCTCACACCAGCCATCATGTGACACCACCAGTTACATACCAGCCAGCATCTGACACCACCAGTCACCAGGCAGCATGTGACACCACCAGTCACACACCAGCCAGCATGTGACACCACCAGTCTCACACATGCCAGCATGTGACACCACCAGTCTCACACCAGCCAGCATGTGACACTACCAGTCTCACACCAGCCAGCATGAGACACCACCAGTCACACCAGCCAGCAAGTGACACCACCAGCCAGCATGTGACACACCAGCCAGCATGTGACACCACCAGTCACACACCAGCCAGCATGTGACACCACCAGTCACACACCCGCCAGTATGTGACACCACCAATCACACACCAGCCAGCATGTGACACCACCAGTCTCACACCAGCCAGCATGTGACACCACCAGTCTCACACCAGCCAGCATGTGACACCACCAGTCTCACACCAGCCAGCATGTGACACAACCAGTCACACACCATCCAGCATGTGACACCACCAGCCAACATGTGACACCACCAGTCACACACCAGCGAGCATGTGACACCACCAGTCATACACCACCCAGCATGTGACACCACCAGTCGCACACCAGCCAGCATGTGACTCCACCAGTCACACACCAGCCAGCATGTGACACCAGTCACACACCAACCAGCATGTGACACCTTCAGTCTCGCACCAGCCAGCATGTGACACCACCAGTCTCACACCAGCCAGCATGTGAAACCACCAGCCAGCATGTGACACCATCAGTCTCACACCAGCCAGCATGTGACACCACCAGTCTCACACCAGCCAGCATGTGAAACCACCAGTCACACACCAGCCAGCATGTGACACCATCAGTCTCACACCAGCCAGCATGTGACACCACCAGTCTCACACCAGCCAGCATGTGACACCACCAGTCACCAGCCAGCATGTGACACCACCAGTCTCACAGCAGCCCGCATGTGACACCACCAGTCTCACACCAGCCAGCATGTGACACCAACAGTCACATACCAGCCAGCATGTGACACCACCAGTCACCAGCCAGCATGTGACACCACCAGTCACACACCAGCCAGCATGTGACACTAGTAGTCTCAAACCAGCCATCATGTGACACCACCAGTTACATACATGCCAGCATCTGACACCACCAGTCACTAGGCAGCATGTGACACCACCAGTCACACACCAGCCAGCATGTGACACCACCAGTCTCACAGCAGCCAGCATGTGACACCACCAGTCTCACACCAGCCATCATGTGACACCACCAGTTACATACCAGCCAGCATCTGACACCACCAGTCACCAGGCAGCATGTGACACCACCAGTCACACACCAGCCAGCATGTGACACCACCAGTCTCACACATGCCAGCATGTGACACCACCAGTCTCACACCAGCCAGCATGTGACACTACCAGTCTCACACCAGCCAGCATGAGACACCACCAGTCACACCAGCCAGGAAGTGACACCACCAGCCAGCATGTGACACACCAGCCAGCATGTGACACCACCAGTCACACACCAGCCAGCATGTGAAACCACCAGTCTCACACCAGCGAGCATGTGACACCACCAGTCACACACCAGCCAGCATGTGACACCACCAGTCACACACCCGCCAGCATGTGACACCACCAATCACACACCAGCCAGCATGTGACACCACCAGTCTCACACCAGCCAGCATGTGACACCACCAGTCTCACACCAGCCAGCATGTGACACCACCAGTCTCACACCAGCCAGCATGTGACACAACCAGTCACACACCATCCAGCATGTGACACCACCAGCCAACATGTGACACCACCAGTCACACACCAGCGAGCATGTGACACCACCAGTCATACACCACCCAGCATGTGACACCACCAGTCGCACACCAGCCAGCATGTGACACCACCAGTCACACACCAGCCAGCATGTGACACCAGTCACACACCAACGAGCATGTGACACCTTCAGTCTCGCACCAGCCAGCATGTGACACCACCAGTCTCACACCAGCCAGCATGTGAAACCACCAGCCAGCATGTGACACCATCAGTCTCACACCAGCCAGCATGTGACACCACCAGTCTCACACCAGCCAGCATGTGAAACCACCAGTCACACACCAGCCAGCATGTGACACCATCAGTCTCACACCAGCCAGCATGTGACACCACCAGTCTCACACCAGCCAGCATGTGACACCACCAGTCACCAGCCAGCATGTGACACCACCAGTCTCACAGCAGCCCGCATGTGACACCACCAGTCTCACACCAGCCAGCATGTGACACCAACAGTCACATACCAGCCAGCATGTGACACCACCAGTCACCAGCCAGCATGTGACACCCCCAGTCACACACCAGCCAGCATGTGACACTAGTAGTCTCACACCAGCCAGCATATGACACCACCAGTGTCACATTAGCCAGTGTGTGACACCACCAGCCAGCATGTGACACCACCAGTCACACACCAGCCAGCATGTGACACCACCAGTTTCACACCAGCTAGCATGTGACATTACCAGTCTCAAACCAGCCAGCATGTGACACCACCAGTCCCACACCAGCCAGCATGTGACACCACCAGTCACACACCAGCCAGCATGTAACACCATCAGTCTCACACCAGCCAGCATGTGACACCACCAGTCACACACCAGCCAGCATGTGACACCACCAGTCACACACCAACCAGCATGTGACACCACCAGTCACACCGGCCAGCATGTGACACCACCAGCCAGCATGTGACACCACCAGTCACACACCAGCCAGCATGTGACACCATCAGTCTCACACCAGCCAGAATGTGACCACCACCAGTCGCACACCAACCAGCACGTGACACCACCGGTCACACACCAGCCAGCATGTGACACCGGTCTCACACCAGCCATCATGTGACACCTTCAGTCTCGCACCAGCCAGCATGTGACACCACCAGTCTCACACCAGCCAGCATGTGACACCTTCAGTCTCGCACCAGCCAGCATGTGACACCACCAGTCTCACACCGGCCAGCATGTGACACCACCAGCCATCATGTGACACCACCAGTCTCACCCCACCCAGCATGGGACACCACCAGTCTCACACCAGCCAGCATGTGACACCACCAGCCAGCATGTGACACCAACAGTCTCACACCAGCCAGCATGTGACTCCACCAGTCTCACACCACCCTGCATGTGACACCACCAGTCACACACCAGCCAGCATGTGACACCACCAGTCACCAGCCAGCATGTGACACTACCAGTCTCACAGCAGCCAGCATGTGACACCACCAGTCTCACACCAGCCATCATGTGACACCACCAGTTACATACCAGCCAGCATGTGACACCACCAGTCACCAGGCAGCATGTGACACCACGAGTCACACACCTGCCAGCATGTGACACCACCAGTCTCACACCAGCCAGCATGTGACACCACCAGTCTCACAGCAGCCAGCATGTGACACCACCAGTCTCACACCAGCCAGCATGTGACACTACCAGTCTCACACAGCCAGCATGTGACACCACCAGTCACACCAGCCAGCAAGTGACACCACCAGCCAGCATGTGACACCACCAGCCAGCATGTGACACCACCAGTCACACACCAGCCAGCATGTGACACCACCAATCACACACCAGCCAGCATGTGACACCACCAGTCTCACACCAGCCAGCATGTGACACCACCAGTCTCACACCAGCCAGCATGTGACACCACCAGTCTCACACCAGCCAGCATGTGACACCACCAGTCACACACCAGCCAGCATGTGACACCACCAGCCAACATGTGACACCACCAGTCACACACCAGCCAGCATGTGACACCACCAGTCATACACCACCCAGCATGTGACACCACCAGTCGCACACCAGCCAGCATGTGACACCACCAGTCACACACCAGCCAGCCTGTGACACCAGTCACACACCAACCAGCATGTGACACCTTCAGTCTCGCACCAGCCAGCATGTGACACCACCAGTCTCACACCAGCCAGCATGTGAAACCACCAGCCAGCATGTGAAACCACCAGCCAGCATGTGACACCATCAGTCTCACACCAGCCAGCATGTGACACCACCAGTCTCACACCAGCCAGCATGTGACACCACCAGTCACACAAAAGCAAGCATATGACACCACCAGTCACCAGCCAGCATGTGACACCACCAGTCTCACAGCAGCCCGCATGTGACACCACCAGTCTCACACCAGCCAGCATGTGACACCACCAGTCACATACCAGCCAGCATGTGACACCACCAGTCACCAGCCAGCATGTGACACCACCAGTCACACACCAGCCAGCATGTGACACTAGTAGTCTCACACCAGCCAGCATATGACACCACCAGTGTCACATTAGCCAGTGTGTGACACCACCAGCCAGCATGTGACATTACCAGTCACACACCAGCCAGCATGTGACACCACCAGTCTCACACCAGCTAGCATGTGACACCACCAGTCTCACACCAGCCAGCATGTGACACCACCAGTCCCACACCAGCCAGCATGTGACACAACCAGTCACAAACCAGCCAGCATGTGACACCACCAGTCACACACCAGTCAGCATGTAACACCATCAGTCTCACACCAGCCTGCATGTGACACCACCAGTCACACACCAGCCAGCATGTGACACCACCAGTCACACACCAACCAGCATGTGACACCACCAGTCACACCGGCCAGCATGTGACACCACCAGCCAGCATGTGACACCACCAGTCACACACCAGCCAGCATGTGACACCATCAGTCTCACACCAGCCAGAATGTGACCACCACCAGTCGCACACCAACCAGCACGTGACACCACCAGTCACACACCAGCCAGCATGTGACACCGGTCTCACACCAGCCAGCATGTGACACCTTCAGTCTCGCACCAGCCAGCATGTGACACCACCAGTCTCACACCAGCCAGCATGTGACACCACTTGCCAGCATGTGACACCACCAGTCTCACACCACCCAGCATGGGACACCACCAGTCACACACCAGCCAGCATGTGACACCACCAGTCACCAGCCAGCATGTGACACCACCAGTCTCACAGCAGCCTGCATGTGACACCACCAGTCTCACACCAGCCATTATGTGACACCACCAGTCACATACCAGCCAGCATGTGACACCACCAGACACACACCAGTGAGCATGTGACACCACAAGTCACACATCAGCCAGCATGTGACACCACCAGTCTCACACCAGCCAGCATGTGACACCACCAGTCTCACACCAGCCAGCATGTGACACCACCAGTCACACACCAGCCAGCATGTGACACCACCAGCCAACATGTGACACCATCAGTCACACACCAGCCTGCATAAAACACCACCAGTCATACACCAGCCAGCATGGGACACCACCAGTCACACACCAGCCAGCATGTGACACCACCAGTTGCACACCAGCCAGCATGTGACACCACCAGTCACACACCAGCCAGCATGTGACACCAGTCTCACACCAGTCATCATGTGACACCACCAGTCACATATCAGCCAGAATGTGACACCACCAGTCAACAGGCAGCATGTGACACCACCAGTCAACAGGCAGCATGTGACACCACCAGTCACACACCAGCCAGCTTGTGACACCACCAGTCTCACACCAGCCAGCATGTGACACCACCAGTCACACACCAGCCAGCATGTGACACCTCCAGTAACACACGAGCCAGGATGTGACACCACCAGTCACACACCAGCCAGCATGTGACACCACCAGTCACCAGCCAACATGTGAAACCACCAGTCTCACAGCAGCCAGAATGTCACACCACCAGTCTCACACCAGTTATCATGTGACACCACCAGTCACATACCAGCCAGCATGGGACACCACCAGTCACCAGCCAGAATGTGACACCACCAGTCACACACCAGCCAGCATGAGAGACCACCAGTCTCACACCAGCTAGCATGTGACACCACCAGTCTCACACCAGCCAGCATGTGATACCACCAGTCTCACACCAGCCAGCATGTGACACCATCAGTCTCACACCTGCCAGCATGTGACACCACCAGTCACACACCAGCCAGCATGTGACACCACCAGCCAACATGTGACACCACCAGTCACACACCAGCCAGCATGTGACACCACCAGTCATACACCAGCCAGCATGGGACACCACCAGTCTCACACCACCCAGCATGTGACACCACCAGTCGCACACCAGCCAGCATGTGACACCACCAGTCACACACCAGCCAGCATGTGACACCAGTCACACACCAACCAGCATGTGACACCTTCAGTCTCGCAAAAGCCAGCATGTGACACCACCAGTCTCACACCAGCCAGCATGTGACACCACCAGTCTCACACCAGCCAGCATGTGACACCACCAGTCTCACACCAGCCAGCATGTGACACCATCAGTCTCACACCAGCCAGCTCGTGACACCACCAGTCTCACACCAGCCAGCATGTGACACCACCAGTCACACAAAAGCAAGCATGTGACACCACCATTCACCAGCCAGCATGTGACACCACCAGTCTCACAGCAGCCCCCATGTGACACCACCAGTCACCAGCCAGCATGTGACACAACCAGTCACATACCAGCCAGCATGTGACACCACCAGTCACCAGCCAGCATGTGACACCACCAGTCACACACCAGCCAGCATGTGACACTAGTAGTCTCACACCAGCCAGCATATGACACCACCAGTGTCACATTAGCCAGTGTGTGACACCACCAGCCAGCATGTGACACCACCAGTCTCACACCAGCTAGCATGTGACACCACCAGTCTCACACCAGCCAGCATGTGACACCACCAGTCCCACACCAGCCAGCATGTGACACAACCAGTCACAAACCAGCCAGCATGTGACACCACCAGTCACACACCAGCCATCATGTAACACCATCAGTCTAACACCAGCCAGCATGTGACACCACCAGTCACACCGGCCAGCATGTGACACCACCAGCCAGCATGTGACACCACCAGTCACACCGGCCAGCATGTGACACCACCAGCTAGCATGTGACACCACCAGTCACACACCAGCCAGCATGTGACACCATCAGTCTCACACCAGCCAGAATGTGACCACCACCAGTCGCACACCAACCAGCACGTGACACCACGTCACACACCAGCCAGCATGTGACACCGGTCACACAACAGCCAGCATGTGACACCACCAGTCTCACACCACCCAGCATTTGACACCACCAGTCACATACCAACCAGCATGTGACACCACCAGTCAACAGGCAGCATGTGACACCACCAGTCACACACCAGCCAGCTTGTGACACCACCAGTCTCACACCAGCCAGCATGTGACACCACCAGTCACACACCAGCCAGCATGTGACACCTCCAGTCACACACCAGCCAGGATGTGACACCACTAGTCACACACCAGCCAGCATGTGACACCACCAGTCTCACACCAGCGAGCATGTGACACCACCAGTCTCATACCAGCCAGCATGTGCCACCACCATTCACACCAGCCAGCATGTGACACCACCAGCCAGCATGTGACACCACCAGCCAGCATGTGACACCACCAGTCGCACACCAACCAGCATGTGACACCACCAGTCACACAACAGCCAGCATGTGACACCAGTCTCACACCAGCCAGCATGTGACACCATCAGCCAGCATGTGACACCACCAGTCTCACACCACCCAGCATGGGACACCACCAGTCTCACACCACCCAGCATGTGACACCACCAGTCACACACCAGCCAGCATGTGACACCACCAGTCTCACACCAGCTAGCATGTGACACCACCAGTCTCACACCAGCCAGCATGTGACACCACCAGTCCCACACCAGCCAGCATGTGACACAACCAGTCACAAACCAGCCAGCATGTGACACCATCAGTCACACACCAGCCAGCATGTAACACCATCAGTCTCACACCAGCCAGCATGTGACACCACCAGTCACACACCAGCCAGCATGTGACACCACCAGTCACACACCAACCAGCATGTGACACCACCAGTCACACCGGCCAGCATGTGACACCACCAGCCAGCATGTGACACCACCAGTCACACACCAGCCAACATGTGACACCATCAGTCTCACACCAGCCAGCATGTGACACCACCAGTCGCACACCAACCAGCACGTGACACCACCAGTCACACACCAGCCAGCGTGTGACACCGGTCTCACACCAGCCAGCATGTGACACCTTCAGTCTCGCACCAGCCAGCATGTGACACCACCAGTCTCACACCAGCCAGCATGTGACACCACTAGCCAGCATGTGACACCACCAGTCTCACACCACCCAGCATGGGACACCACCAGTCACACACCAGCCAGCATGTGACACCACCAGTCACCAGCCAGCATGTGACACCACCAGTCTCACAGCAGCCTGCATGTGACACCACCAGTCTCACACCAGCCATCATGTGACACCACCAGTCACATACCAGCCAGCATGTGACACCACCAGTCTCACACCAGCGAGCATGTGACACCACCAGTCTCATACCAGCCAGCATGTGCCACCACCATTCACACCAGCCAGCATGTGACACCACCAGCCAGCATGTGACACCACCAGCCAGCATGTGACACCACCAGTCGCACACCAACCAGCATGTGACACCACCAGTCACACAACAGCCAGCATGTGACACCAGTCTCACACCAGCCAGCATGTGACACCATCAGCCAGCATGTGACACCACCAGTCTCACACCACCCAGCATGGGACACCACCAGTCTCACACCACCCAGCATGTGACACCACCAGTCACACACCAGCCAGCATGTGACACCACCAGTCTCACACCAGCTAGCATGTGACACCACCAGTCTCACACCAGCCAGCATGTGACACCACCAGTCCCACACCAGCCAGCATGTGACACAACCAGTCACAAACCAGCCAGCATGTGACACCATCAGTCACACACCAGCCAGCATGTAACACCATCAGTCTCACACCAGCCAGCATGTGACACCACCAGTCACACACCAGCCAGCATGTGACACCACCAGTCACACACCAACCAGCATGTGACACCACCAGTCACACCGGCCAGCATGTGACACCACCAGCCAGCATGTGACACCACCAGTCACACACCAGCCAGCATGTGACACCATCAGTCTCACACCAGCCAGCATGTGACACCACCAGTCGCACACCAACCAGCACGTGACACCACCAGTCACACACCAGCCAGCATGTGACACCGGTCTCACACCAGCCAGCTTGTGACACCTTCAGTCTCGCACCAGCCAGCATGTGACACCACCAGTCTCACACCAGCCAGCATGTGACACCACTAGCCAGCATGTGACACCACCAGTCTCACACCACCCAGCATGGGACACCACCAGTCACACACCAGCCAGCATATGACACCACCAGTCACCAGCCAGCATGTGACACCACCAGTCTCACAGCAGCCTGCATGTGACACCACCAGTCTCACACCAGCCATCATGTGACACCACCAGTCACATACCAGCCAGCATGTGACACCACCAGTCACACACCAGTGAGCATGTGACACCACAAGTCACACATCAGCCAGCATGTGACACCACCAGTCTCACACCAGCCAGCATGTGACACCACCAGTCTCACACCAGCCAGCATGTGACACCACCAGTCACACACCAGCCAGCATGTGACACCACCAGCCAACATGTGACACCATCAGTCACACACCAGCCTGCATGTGACACCACCAGTCATACACCAGCCAGCATGTGACACCACCAGTCACACACCAGCCAGCATGTGACACCACCAGTTGCACACCAGCCAGCATGTGACACCACCAGTCACACACCAGCCAGCATGTGACACCAATCTCACACCAGCCAGCATGTGACACCTTCAGTCTCGCACCAGCCAGCATGTGACACCACCAGCCAGCATGTGACACCACCAATCTCACACCAGCCAGCATGTGACACCACCAGTCTCACACCACCCAGCATTTGACACTACCAGTCACACACCAGCCAGCATGTGACACCACCAGTCACCAGCCAGCAAAAGACACCACCAGTCTCACAGCAGCCAGTATGTGACACCACCAGTCTCACACCACCCAGCATTTGACACCACCAGTCACACACCAGCCAGCATGTGACACCACCAGTCACCAGCCAGCAAAAGACACCACCAGTCTCACACCAGCCAGCATGTGACACCACCAGTCACACAGCAGCCAGCATGTGACACCTCCAGTCACACACCAGCCAGGATGTGACACCACCAGTCACACACCAGCCAGCATGTGACACCACCAGTCTCACACCAGCGAGCATGTGACACCACCAGTCTCATACCAGCCAGCATGTGCCACCACCATTCACACCAGCCAGCATGTGACACCACCAGCCAGCATGTGACACCACCAGCCAGCATGTGACACCACCAGTCGCACACCAACCAGCATGTGACACCACCAGTCACACAACAGCCAGCATGTGACACCAGTCTCACACCAGCCAGCATGTGACACCATCAGCCAGCATGTGACACCACCAGTCTCACACCACCCAGCATGGGACACCACCAGTCTCACACCACCCAGCATGTGACACCACCAGTCACACACCAGCCAGCATGTGACACCACCAGTCTCACACCAGCTAGCATGTGACACCACCAGTCTCACACCAGCCAGCATGTGACACCACCAGTCCCACACCAGCCAGCATGTGACACAACCAGTCACAAACCAGCCAGCATGTGACACCATCAGTCACACACCAGCCAGCATGTAACACCATCAGTCTCACACCAGCCAGCATGTGACACTACCAGTCACACACCAGCCAGCATGTGACACCACCAGTCACACACCAACCAGCATGTGACACCACCAGTCACACCGGCCAGCATGTGACACCACCAGCCAGCATGTGACACCACCAGTCACACACCAGCCAGCATGTGACACCACCAGTCTCACACCAGCCAGCATGTGACACCACCAGTCCCACACCAGCCAGCATGTGACACAACCAGTCACAAACCAGCCAGCATGTGACACCATCAGTCACACACCAGCCAGCATGTAACACCATCAGTCTCACACCAGCCAGCATGTGACACCACCAGTCGCACACCAACCAGCACGTGACACCACCAGTCACACACCAGCCAGCATGTGACACCGGTCTCACACCAGCCAGCATGTGACACCTTCAGTCTCGCACCAGCCAGCATGTGACACCACCAGTCTCACACCAGCCAGCATGTGACACCACTAGCCAGCATGTGACACCACCAGACTCACACCACCCAGCATGGGAAACCACCAGTCACACACCAGCCAGCATGTGACACCACCAGTCACCAGCCAGCATGTGACACCACCAGTCTCACAGCAGCCTGCATGTGACACCACCAGTCTCACACCAGCCATCATGTGACACCACCAGTCACATACCAGCCAGCATGTGACACCACCAGTCACACACCAGTGAGCATGTGACACCACAAGTCACATCAGCCAGCATGTGACACCACCAATCTCACACCAGCCAGCATGTGACACCACCAGTCTCACACCAGCCAGCATGTGACACCACCAGTCACACACCAGCCAGCATGTGACACCACCAGCCAACATGTGACACCATCAGTCACACACCAGCCTGCATGTGACACCACCAGTCATACACCAGCCAGCATGTGACACCACCAGTCACACACCAGCCAGCATGTGACACCACCAGTTGCACACCAGCCAGCATGTGACACCACCAGTCACACACCAGCCAGCATGTGACACCAATCTCACACCAGCCAGCATGTGACACCTTCAGTCTCGCACCAGCCAGCATGTGACACCACCAGCCAGCATGTGACACCACCAATCTCACACCAGCCAGCATGTGACACCACCAGTCTCACACCACCCAGCATTTGACACCACCAGTCACACACCAGCCAGCATGTGACACCACCAGTCACCAGCCAGCAAAAGACACCACCAGTCTCACAGCAGCCAGTATGTGACACCACCAGTCTCACACCAGCCATCATGTGACACCACCAGTCACATACCAGCCAGAATGTGACACCACCAGTCAACAGGCAGCATGTGACACCACCAGTCACACACCAGCCAGCTTGTGACCCCACCAGTCTCACACCAGCCAGCATGTGACACCACCAGTCACACACCAGCCAGCATGTGACACCTCCAGTCACACACCAGCCAGGATGTGACACCACCAGTCACACACCAGCCAGCATGTGACACCACCAGTCTCACACCATCGAGCATGTGACACCACCAGTCTCACACCAGCCAGCATGTGCCACCACCCTTCACACCAGCCAGCATGTGACACCACCAGCCAGCATGTGACACCACCAGCCAGCATTGACACCACCAGTCGCACACCAACCAGCATGTGACACCACCAGTCACACAACAGCCAGCATGTGACACCAGTCTCACACCAGCCAGCATGTGACACCACCAGTCTCACACCACCCAGCATGGGACACCACCAGTCTCACACCACCCAGCATGTGACACCACCAGTCACACACCAGCCAGCATGTGACACCACCAGTCACCAGCCAACATGTGACACCACAAGTCTCACAGCAGCCAGCATGTCACACCACCAGTCTCACACCAGTTATCATGTGACACCACAAGTCACATACCAGCCAGCATGGGACACCACCAGTCACCAGCCAGAATGTGACACCACCAGTCACACACCAGCCAGCATTAGAGACCACCAGTCTCACACCAGCCAGCATGTGACTTCACCAGTCTCACACCAGCCAGCATGTGACACCACCAGTCTCACACCAGCCAGCATGTGACACCACCAGTCTCACACCAGCCAGCATGTGACACCACCAGTCACACACCAGCCAGCATGTGACACCACCAGCCAACATGTGACACCACCAGTCACACACCAGCCAGCATGTGACACCACCAGTCATACACCAGCCAGCATGGGACACCACCAGTCTCACACCACCCAGCATGTGACACCACCAGTCGCACACCAGCCAGCATGTGACACCACCAGTCACACACCAGCCAGCATGTGACACCAGTCACACACCAACCAGCATGTGACACCTTCAGTCTCGCACCAGCCAGCATGTGACACCACCAGTCTCACACCAGCCAGCATGTGACACCACCAGTCTCACACCACCCAGCATGTGACACCACCAGTCTCACAGCAGCCAGCATGTGACACCACCAGTCTCACACCAGCCAGCATGTGAAACCACCAGCCAGCATGTGACACCATCAGTCTCACACCTGCCAGCATGTGACACCACCAGTCTCACACCAGCCAGCATGTGACACCACCAGCCAGCATGTGACACCACCAGCCAGCATGTGACACCACCAGTCACACAAAAGCAAGCATGTGACACCACCAGTCACCAGCCAGCATGTGACACCACCAGTCTCACAGCAGCCGGCATGTGACACCACCAGTCTCACACCAGCCAGCATGTGACACCACCAGTCACATACCAGCCAGCATGTGACACCACCAGTCACCAGCCAGCATGTGACACCACCAGTCACACACCAGCCAGCATGTGACACTAGTAGTCTCACACCAGCCAGCATATGACACCACCAGTGTCACATTAGCCAGTGTGTGACACCACCAGCCAGCATGTGACACCACCAGTCTCACACCAGCTAGCATGTGACACCACCAGTCTCACACCAGCCAGCATGTGACATCACCAGTCCCACACCAGCCAGCATGTGACACAACCAGTCAGAAACCAGCCAGCATGTGACACCACCAGTCACACACCAGCCAGCATGTAACACCATCAGTCTCACACCAGCCAGCATGTGACACCACCAGTCACACACCAGCTAGCATGTGACACCACCAGTCACACACCAACCAGCATGTGACACCACCAGTCACACCGGCCAGCATGTGACACCACCAGCCAGCATGTGACAACACCAGCCAGCATGTGACACCACCAGTCACACACCAGCTAGCATGTGACACCATCAGTCTCACACCAGCCAGAATGTGACCACCACCAGTCGCACACCAACCAGCACGTGACACCACGTCACACACCAGCCAGCATGTGACACCGGTCTCACACCAGCCAGCATGTGACACCTTCAGTCTCGCACCAGCCAGCATGTGACACCACCAGTCTCACACCAGCCAGCATGTGACACCACCAGTCTCACACCACCCAGCATGGGACACCACCAGTCACACACCAGCCAGCATGTGACACCACCAGTCACCAGCCAGCATGTGACACCACCAGTCTCACAGCAGCCTGCATGTGACACCACCAATCTTACACCAGCCATAATGTGACACCACCAGTCACATACCAGCCAGCATGTGACACCACCAGTCACACACCAGTGAGCATGTGACACCACCAGTTACACACCAGCCAGCATGTGACACCACCAGTCTCACACCAGCCAGCATGTGACACCACCAGTCTCACACCAGCCAGCATGTGACACCACCAGTCACACACCAGCCAGCATGTGACACCACCAGCCAACATGTGACACCATCAGTCACACACCAGCCTGCATGTGACACCACCAGTCATACACCAGCCAGCATGTGACACCACCAGTCACACACCAGCCAGCATGTGACACCACCAGTTGCACACCAGCCAGCATGTGACACCACCAGTGACACACCAGCCAGCATGTGACACCAGTCTCACACCAGCCAGCATGTGACACCTTCAGTCTCGCACCAGCCAGCATGTGACACCACCAGTCTCACACCAGCCAGCATGTGACACCACCAGTCTCACACCACCCAGCATTTGACACCACCAGTCACATACCAACCAGCATGTGACACCACCAGTCAACAGGCAGCATGTGACACCACCAGTCACACACCAGCCAGCTTGTGACACCACCAGTCTCACACCAGCCAGCATGTGACACCACCAGTCACACACCAGCCAGCATGTGACACCTCCAGTCACACACCAGCCAGGATGTGACACCACCAGTCACACACCAGCCAGTATGTGACACCACCAGTCTCACACCAGCGAGCATGTGACACCACCAGTCTCACACCAGCCAGCATGTGCCACCACCCTTCACACCAGCCAGCATGTGACACCACCAGCCAGCATGTGACACCACCAGTCGCACACCAACCAGCATGTGACACCACCAGTCACACAACAGCCAGCATGTGACACCAGTCTCACACCAGCCAGCATGTGACACCATCAGCCAGCATGTGACACCACCAGTCTCACACCACCCAGCATGGGACACCACCAGTCTCACACCACCCAGCATGTGACACCACCAGTCACACACCAGCCAGCATGTGACACCACCAGTCACCAGCCAACATGTGACACCACCAGTCTCACAGCAGCCAGCATGTGACACCACCAGTCTCACACCAGTTATCATGTGACACCACCAGTCACATACCAGCCAGCATGGGACACCACCAGTCACCAGCCAGAATGTGACACCACCAGTCACACACCAGCCAGCATGAGACACCACCAGTCTCACACCAGCCAGCATGTGACACCACCAGTCTCACAGCAGCCAGCATGTGACACCACCAGTCTCACACCAGCCAGCATGTGACACCTCCAGTCTCACACCAGCCAGCATGTGACACCACCAGTCACACCAGCAAGCATGTGACACCACCAGTCACATACCAGCCAGCATGTAACACCACGAGTCTCACACCAGCCAGCATGTGACACCACCAGTCACACACCAGCCAGCATGTGACACCACCAGTCACACACCAGCCAGCATGTGACACCACTAGTCTCACACCAGCCAGCATGTGACACCACCAGGCTCACACCAGCCAGCATGTGACACCACCAGTCTCACACCAGCCAGCATGTGACACCACCAGTCTCACACCAGCCAGCATGTGACACCACCAGCCAACATGTGACACCACCAGTCACACACCAGCCAGCATGTGAAACCACCAGCCAACATGTGACACCACCAGTCACACACCAGCCAGCATGTGACACCACCAGTCACACACCAGCCAGCATGTGACACCACCAGTCACACTCCAGCCAGCATGTGACACCACCAGTCTCACACCAGCCAGCATGTGACACCACCAGTCACACACCAGCCAGCATGTGACACCACCAGTCACACACCTGCCAGCATGTGACACCACCAGTCACACCAGCCAGCATGAGACACCACCAGCCAGAATGTGACACCACCAGCCAGCATGTGACACCAGTCTCACACCAGCCAGCATGTGAAACCACCAGTCGCACACCAACCAGCATGTGACACCACCAGTCACACACCAGCCAGCATGTGACACCTTCAGTCTCGCTCCAGCCAGCATGTGACACCACCAGTCTCACACCAGCCAGCATGTGGCACCACCAGCCAGCATGTGACACCAAAAGTCTCACACTACCCAGCATGGGACACCACTAGTCACACACCAGCCAGCATGTGACACCACCAGTCACCAGCCTGCATGTGACACCACCAGTCACACACCAGCCAGCATGTGACACCCTCAGTCTCACACCAGCCAGCATGTGGCACCACCAGCCAGCATGTGACACCACCAGTCTCACACCACCCAGCATGGGACACCACTAGTCACACACCAGCCAGCATGTGACACCACCAGTCACCAGCCTGCATGTGACACCACCAGTCTCACACCAGCCAGCAGGTGACACCACCAGTCACCAGCCAGCATGTGACACCACCAGTCACACACCAGCCAGCATGTGACACCACCAGTCTCACACCAGCCAGCAGGTGACACCACCAGTCTCACAGCAGCCAGCTTGTGACACCACCAGTCTCACACCAGCCAGCATGTGACACCACCAGTCTCACACCAGCCAGCATGTGACACCACCAGTCACACCAGCCAGCACGTGACACCACCAGCCAGCATGTGACACCACCAGCCAGCATGTGACACCACCAGTCACACACCAGCCAGCATGTGACACCACCAGTCTCACACCAGCCAGCATGTGACACCACCAGTCACCAGCCAGCATGTGACACCACCAGTCTCACACCAGCCAGCATGTGACACCACCAGTCACCAGCCAACATGTGACACCACCAGTCTCACAGCAGCCAGCATGTGACACCACCAGTCTCACACCAGTTATCATGTGACACCACCAGTCACATACCAGCCAGCATGGGACACCATCAGTCACCAGCCAGAATGTGACACCACCAGTCACACACCAGCCAGCATGTGACACCACCAGTCTCACACCAGCCAGCAGGTGACACCACCAGTCTCACAGCAGCCAGCTTGTGACACCACCAGTCTCACACCAGCCAGCATGTGACACCACCAGTCTCACACCAGCCAGCATGTGACACCACCAGTCACACCAGCCAGCACGTGACACCACCAGCCAGCATGTGACACCACCAGCCAGCATATGACACCACCAGTCACACACCAGCCAGCATGTTGACACCACCAGTCACACACCAGTAAGCATGTGACACCACCAGTCACCAGCCAACATGTGACACCACCAGTCTCATAGCAGCCAGCATGTGACACCACCAGTCTCACACCAGTTATCATGTGACACCACCAGTCACATACCAGCCAGCATGGGACACCACCAGTCACCAGCCAGAATGTGACACCACCAGTCACACACCCGCCAGCATGAGACACCACCAGTCTCACACCAGCCAGCATGTGACACCACCAGTCTCACAGCAGCCAGCATGTGACACCACCAGTCTCACACCAACCAGCATGTGACACCACCAGTCTCACACCAGCCAGCATGTGACACCACCAGTCACACCAGCCAGCATGTGACACCACCAGTCACACACTAGCCAGCATGTGACACCACGAGTCTCACACCAGCCAGCATGTGACACCACCAGTCACACACCAGCCAGCATGTGACACCACCAGTCACACACCAGCCAGCATGTGACACCACCAGTCTCACACCAGCCAGCATGTGACACCACCAGTCTCACACCAGCCAGCATGTGACACCACCAGCCAACATGTGACACCACCAGTCACACACCAGCCAGCATGTGACACCACCAGTCACACACCAGCCAGCATGTGTCACGACCAGTCACACACCAGCCTGCATGTGACACCACCAGTCTCACACCAGCCAGCATGTGACACCACCAGTCAAATACCAGCCAGCATGTGACACCACTAGTCACACACCAGCCAGCATGTGACACCACGAGTCACACCAGCCAGCATGTGACACCACCAGCCAGAATGTGACACCACCAGCCAGCATGTGACACCAGTCTCACACCAGCTAGCATGTGAAACCACCAGTCTCACACCAGCCAGCATGTGGCACCACCAGCCAGCATGTGACACCACCAGTCTCACACCACCCAGCATGGGACACCACCAGTCACACACCAGCCAGCATGTGACACCACCAGTCACCAGCCTGCATGTGACACCACCAGTCACACACCAGCCAGCATGTGACACCACCAGTCTCACACCAGCCAGCAGGTGACACCACCAGTCACACACCAGCCAGCATGTGACACCACCAGTCACACACCAGCCAGCATGTGACACCACCAGTCAGCAGGTGACACCACCAGTCTCACAGAAGCCAGCTTGTGACACCACCAGTCTCACACCAGCCAGCATGTGACACCACCAGTCTCACACCAGCCAGCATGTGACACCACCAGTCACACCAGCCAGCACGTGACACCACCAGCCAGCATGTGACACCACCAGCCAGCATGTGATACCACCAGTCACACACCAGCCAGCATGTGACACCACCAGTCAGCAGGTGACACCACCAGTCTCACAGAAGCCAGCTTGTGACACCACCAGTCTCACACCAGCCAGCATGTGACACCACCAGTCTCACACCAGCCAGCATGTGACACCACCAGTCACACCAGCCAGCACGTGACATCCAGCCAGCATGTGACACCACCAGCCAGCATGTGATACCACCAGTCACACACCAGCCAGCATGTGACACCACCAGTCACACACCAGCCAGCATGTGACACCACCAGCCAACATGTGACACCATCAGTCACACACCAGCCTGCATGTGACACCACCAGTCATACACCAGCCAGCATGTGACACCACCAGTCACACACCAGCCAGCATGTGACACCACCAGTTGCACACCAGCCAGCATGTGACACCACCAGTGACACACCAGCCAGCATGTGACACCAGTCTCACACCAGCCAGCATGTGACACCTTCAGTCTCGCACCAGCCAGCATGTGACACCACCAGTCTCACACCAGCCAGCATGTGACACCACCAGTCTCACACCACCCAGCATTTGACACCACCAGTCACATACCAACCAGCATGTGACACCACCAGTCAACAGGCAGCATGTGACACCACCAGTCACATACCAGCCAGCTTGTGACACCACCAGTCTCACACCAGCCAGCATGTGACACCACCAGTCACACACCAGCCAGCATGTGACACCTCCAGTCACACACCAGCCAGGATGTGACACCACCAGTCACACACCAGCCAGTATGTGACACCACCAGTCTCACACCAGCGAGCATGTGACACCACCAGTCTCACACCAGCCAGCATGTGCCACCACCCTTCACACCAGCCAGCATGTGACACCACCAGCCAGCATGTGACACCACCAGTCGCACACCAACCAGCATGTGACACCACCAGTCACACAACAGCCAGCATGTGACACCAGTCTCACACCAGCCAGCATGTGACACCATCAGCCAGCATGTGACACCACCAGTCTCACACCACCCAGCATGGGACACCACCAGTCTCACACCACCCAGCATGTGACACCACCAGTCACACACCAGCCAGCATGTGACACCACCAGTCACCAGCCAACATGTGACACCACCAGTCTCACAGCAGCCAGCATGTGACACCACCAGTCTCACACCAGTTATCATGTGACACCACCAGTCACATACCAGCCAGCATGGGACACCACCAGTCACCAGCCAGAATGTGACACCACCAGTCACACACCAGCCAGCATGAGACACCACCAGTCTCACACCAGCCAGCATGTGACACCACCAGTCTCACAGCAGCCAGCATGTGACACCACCAGTCTCACACCAGCCAGCATGTGACCCCTCCAGTCTCACACCAGCCAGCATGTGACACCACCAGTCACACCAGCAAGCATGTGACACCACCAGTCACATACCAGCCGGCATGTGACACCACGAGTCTCACACCAGCCAGCATGTGACACCACCAGTCACACACCAGCCAGCATGTGACACCACCAGTCACACACCAGCCAGCATGTGACACCACTAGTCTCACACCAGCCAGCATGTGACACCACCAGGCTCACACCAGCCAGCATGTGACACCACCAGTCTCACACCAGCCAGCATGTAACACCACCAGTCTCACACCAGCCAGCATGTGACACCACCAGCCAACATGTGACACCACCAGTCACACACCAGCCAGCATGTGAAACCACCAGCCAACATGTGACACCACCAGTCACACACCAGCCAGCATGTGACACCACCAGTCACACACCAGCCAGCATGTGACACCACCAGTCACACTCCAGCCAGCATGTGACACCACCAGTCTCACACCAGCCAGCATGTGACACCACCAGTCACACACCAGCCATCATGTGACACCACCAGTCACACACCTGCCAGCATGTGACACCACCAGTCACACCAGCCAGCATGTGACACCACCAGCCAGAATGTGACACCACCAGCCAGCATGTGACACCAGTCTCACACCAGCCAGCATGTGAAACCACCAGTCGCACACCAACCAGCATGTGACACCACCAGTCACACACCAGCCAGCATGTGACACCTTCAGTCTCGCTCCAGCCAGCATGTGACACCACCAGTCTCACACCAGCCAGCATGTGGCACCACCAGCCAGCATGTGACACCACCAGTCTCACACTACCCAGCATGGGACACCACTAGTCACACACCAGCCAGCATGTGACACCACCAGTCACCAGCCTGCATGTGACACCACCAGTCACACACCAGCCAGCATGTGACACCCCCAGTCTCACACCAGCCAGCATGTGGCACCACCAGCCAGCATGTGACACCACGAGTCTCACACCACCCAGCATGGGACACCACTAGTCACACACCAGCCAGCATGTGACACCACCATTCACCAGCCTGCATGTGACACCACCAGTCTCACACCAGCCAGCAGGTGACACCACCAGTCACCAGCCAGCATGTGACACCACCAGTCACACACCAGCCAGCATGTGACACCACCAGTCTCACACCAGCAAGCAGGTGACACCACCAGTCTCACAGCAGCCAGCTTGTGACACCACCAGTCTCACACCAGCCAGCATGTGACACCAATAGTCTCACACCAGCCAGCATGTGACACCACCAGTCACACCAGCCAGCAAGTGACACCACCAGCCAGCATGTGACACCACCAGCCAGCATGTGACACCACCAGTCACACACCAGCCAGCATGTGACACCACCAGTCTCACACCAGCCAGCATGTGACACCACCAGTCACCAGCCAACATGTGACACCACCAGTCTCACAGCAGCCAGCATGTGACACCACCAGTCTCACACCAGTTATCATGTGACACCACCAGTCACATACCAGCCAGCATGGGACACCATCAGTCACCAGCCAGAATGTGACACCACCAGTCTCACACCAGCCAGCAGGTGACACCACCAGTCTCACAGCAGCCAGCTTGTGACACCACCAGTCTCACACCAGCCAGCATGTGACACCACCAGTCTCACACCAGCCAGCATGTGACACCACCAGTCACACCAGCCAGCACGTGACACCACCAGCCAGCATGTGACACCACCAGCCAGCATATGACACCACCAGTCACACACCAGCCAGCATGTTGACACCACCAGTCACACACCAGTAAGCATGTGACACCACCAGTCACCAGCCAACATGTGACACCACCAGTCTCATAGCAGCCAGCATGTGACACCACCAGTCTCACACCAGTTATCATGTGACACCACCAGTCACATACCAGCCAGCATGGGACACCACCAGTCACCAGCCAGAATGTGACACCACCAGTCACACACCAGCCAGCATGAGACACCACCAGTCTCACACCAGCCAGCATGTGACACCACCAGTCTCACAGCAGCCAGCATGTGACACCACCAGTCTCACACCAACCAGCATGTGACACCACCAGTCTCACACCAGCCAGCATGTGACACCACCAGTCACACCAGCCAGCATGTGACACCACCAGTCACACACCAGCCAGCATGTGACACCACGAGTCTCACACCAGCCAGCATGTGACACCACCAGTCACACACCAGCCAGCATGTGACACCACCAGTCACACACCAGCCAGCATGTGACACCACCAGTCTCACACCAGCCAGCATGTGACACCACCAGTCTCACACCAGCCAGCATGTGACACCACCAGCCAACATGTGACACCACCAGTCACACACCAGCCAGCATGTGACACCACCAGTCACACACCAGCCAGCATGTGTCACCACCAGTCACACACCAGCCTGCATGTGACACCACCAGTCTCACACCAGCCAGCATGTGACACCACCAGTCAAATACCAGCCAGCATGTGACACCACTAGTCACACACCAGCCAGCATGTGACACCACGAGTCACACCAGCCAGCATGTGACACCACCAGCCAGAATGTGACACCACCAGCCAGCATGTGACACCAGTCTCACACCAGCTAGCATGTGAAACCACCAGTCGCACACCAACCAGCATGTGACACCACCAGTCACACACCAGCTAGCATGTGACACCTTCAGTCTCGCTCAAGCCAGCATGTGACACCACCAGTCTCACACCAGCCAGCATGTGGCACCACCAGCCAGCATGTGACACCACCAGTCTCACACCACCCAGCATGGGACACCACCAGTCACACACCAGCCAGCATGTGACGCCACCAGTCACCAGCCTGCATGTGACACCACCAGTCACACACCAGCCAGCATGTGACACCACCAGTCTCACACCAGCCAGCAGGTGACACCACCAGTCACACACCAGCCAGCATGTGACACCACCAGTCACACACCAGCCAGCATGTGACACCACCAGTCAGCAGGTGACACCACCAGTCTCACAGAAGCCAGCTTGTGACACCACCAGTCTCACACCAGCCAGCATGTGACACCACCAGTCTCACACCAGCCAGCATGTGACACCACCAGTCACACCAGCCAGCACGTGACACCACCAGCCAGCATGTGACACCACCAGCCAGCATGTGATACCACCAGTCACACACCAGCCAGCATGTGACACCACCAGTCTCACACCAGCCAGCATGTGACACCACCAGTCAAACACCAGCCAGCATGTGACACCACCAGTCACACACCAGCCAGCATGTGACACCACCAGTCACACACCAGCCAGCATGTGACACCACTAGTCTCACACCAGCCAGCATGTGACACCACCAGTCTCACACCAGCCAGCATGTGACACCACCAGTCACACCAGCCAGCAAGTGACACCACCAGCCAGCATGTGACACCACTAGCCAGCATGTGACACCACCAGTCACCTTAATGGAGCCCTGTTGCTAATGCATAAGCAACAGGGCTCCATTAAGGAACATATAATCTCTTCCCACAACCAAACCATCGCCAGAGAAATCCTAGTAAACAACACAGAAATCATCGATAGATACAGCGATAGCAGGCGGCTTGACGTTTTCGAGGCACTACACATCAAGAAGTCAACACCAGCAATCAACAGCCAATTATTGCACAACTATATTCTACCCACCTCAAACTCCGCTCCAATATAGAAGCATCAAGAAATATGGACCAATAGGCTTGCTACAAACACTTCTATTCAATATCCATTGTTTCGTGTTCTGTCTTGTGTTGATGAAATTAATACCCTATTAATACCACCTCTTGTTCTGTCTTGTGTTGATGAAATTAATACCCTATTAATGCCACCTCTTGTTCTGTCTTGTGTTAATGCCACATCACCCCTTCCACCTCACTCAAATGTAGATATAAAATCGGAGATGCGTAAGTTCTATTCAGTTGTGTATTTGTGAACTAAAGTCTTTGAAAATGTAATAAGTTTTACGAAACGCACTCGTGTCGCGTCAGACTAGAAATAAAAATGAATTTTGGAGAATTGATTTTTAATTTACCTCCAACAGTGAAAAGAAATGTACGAAAGATTGAGAAAATTCGTGTTAGAATTATTAATCTTACTTTTTCGGTCATATTTAATAATATATATATATATATATATATATATATATATATATATATATATATATATATATATATATATATATATATATGTATATATATATGATATATATATATCCTACTATGTTGTACCTAGTAGCCAGAATGCACTTCTCGGCCTACTATGCAAGGCCCGATTTGCCTAATAAGCCAAGTTTTTCTGAATTAATATATTTTCTCTAATTTTTTTCTTATGAAATGATAAAGCTACCAATTTCATTATGTATGAGGTCAATTTTTTTTTTATTGGAGTTAAAATTAACTTAGATATATGACCGAACCTAACCAACCCTACCTATATATATATATATATATATATATATATATATATATATATATATATATATATATATATATATATATATATATATATATATATATATATATATTATTAAATATGACCGAAAAAGTAAGATTAATAATTCTAACACGAATTTTCTCAATCTTTCGTACATTTCTTTTCACTGTTGGTGGTAATTCAAAAATCAATTCTCCAAAATTCATTTTTATTTGACGCGACACTTGAGCGCGATTCGTAAAACTTATTACATTTTCAAAGACTTTAGTTTACACATACACAACTGAATAGAACTTACACATCTCCGATTTGTTTATATCTACATTTGAGTGAGGTGGATGGGGTGAGGTGGTTTTAATAGGGTATTAAATTCATCAACACGAAACAATGGGTATTGAATGGAATCCATTGAATTGAATTGAATGGAATGGAAATAACCTAGGTACGGCAGGGAGGGTCCTATGACTCCATAATGATGTAATTTAAGAAGAAGGTTTTGGTGGTTGACAGTGTCAAAAGCCTTACGCTGGTCCACAAATAACCCAACAGGGAACTCCTTTTTATCAAGAGCTGCGTGAATCAAATTAATCATACTAATAAGTGCATCGTTGGTGTTTTTTTTGGGTCTAAAGCCATATTGACAAGAGCTAAGTATATTGTGTTTGGCTAGAAAAGAGTAAAGCTGCTTGTAGATTAGTTTTTCAAATATTTTTCACAAGTTAGGCAGGATTGATATAGGTCTGTAGTTGTTAACATCTGTGAGATCACCACATTTGTGGACAGGGTTACTCTTGCTTTTTTTAGAACGTCTGGAAAGGTTTGGAGTTCAAGTGACTTGTTGAAGAGCAATGGAATAGCAGGGACTAAAGATCTGGAGGCTTTTTTGTAAATTAAAGTTGGTATCTCCTCAAGGGCACTAGATATGGTTTTAAGGGAAAGGATTATCTCATTGACATCAGTGGAATTAGTAGGCTTTAGGTACAGAGACTGTGGATAGTTACCTGTAAGGTAGTCCTTAACATCAGTACTGGAAGATGGAATATCATTTGCAAGGGATGACCCAATGGAAGAGAAGAACCTATTGAACTCAATAGCAGAATCAGAGGCTGAAAGCTGACCAACGTTATTGGACAGGAGCGTTGGTTTGTTATTTAAAATCTTCTTTGATCCCAATATTTGTGAAATTGTACTCAAAGTTTTTTTAATGTTGCTCTTTATTTGGGTAAATTTATCTTCATAGTATTTAGTTTTGCCTCGTCTAATTATTTTATATAGCAATAACGAGTAATTCTTTGAGAATTCTTTGGAGACGGTTCCTAACCTATACTTCTTCTCAAGGTCATGTTTTTTGTTAATGGACTTAAGTATTCCCTTTGTAAGCCAAGGATTGTTAAGCATTTTGTTTGTGACTTGTTTTGTAAGCATAGGACAGTGGGTGTTATAAAGGCTAAGAGTTGTTTGAAGAAAAGATTGCACTGCTAGGTTGATGTCCCCTATGTTACCTAACTCGAACTCCCAGTTGACATTATCAGCAGCAGTTATAAAATTGTTTATAGCAGTTTCATTGTGCAGCCTAAAGCTTAACTCCCTTGTCTCTAGAGGTGGTTTGTTAATGTTAGTTAAGAGAAATGTGGGGTAATGGTCTGTAACGCTATCGGTGATTATACCTGAAGTAAGCGGAGAGGTTATGTTGGTCCAGATGTGATCTAGAGTCGTAGCAGTACTATCAGTGATTCTAGTAGGTCTAGTGAGTAAGGGTATGAGGAAGCAGGACTTCAAACAGTTGAGGAAGTTAACAGCAGTAGGGTGTTCAGGCTCGCAGTGGTCAATATTAAAGTCCCCTGCGATAATTAGATGGTTTTTGTTCAGTCTGTTATCTACTATTAGATTTCTAAGGTTTGAATTGAATTCGGACACATCAGTGTTAGGAATTTTATAGACTGCACCCACAGTCAGGACAAACTCAGCACCCTTGACTCTGAAACTGGCGAAGATATACTCCCCACAGCAGTCTCTAGTTTTAATTATTTTTAAGCATGTTAGTTCTTGGTGGTAGTAAAGAGCAGTACCACCACCTCTCTGAATTTGACGACAGTTGTGAATTGCCGAGTAGTTAGGCATGTTAAAGAGTTGAGTAGTATCCTCTTTCAACCATGTTTCAGTGAGTATAATAAAAGAGAATTTGTTGTCAATAGTTTCAATCAAGGCACTAACATCATCGAAGTGTTTACCTAGGGATCTAACATTCAAGTTGATGACAGAGATATTGTGACTATATGTTAATACATTGTTTACATCATGTGCTGTCAAATATCTGCAATTTTGATCAATGAAGTGATGATTGTCATAGATAGTGGATAAGAGGTTTAGTTCTGGATCTATACGTGTCTGCATAAAATGGCTGTTTGCAGGAAAACAATGCAAGAATGGCAAATTACAAAATAAAAAACAAAGAAAAAAGTAGAATAAAAATTCTGAAGTAATATAAACTTAATGGTAATTTAAGTAAAAAAAAAAAAACTTATTGGGAACTAGAAATGTAAAAAATGAACTAGAATAATTAATAACAATAGATGACCAAAAAAGTAAAAAAGCAATTATGAAATCTATAAAATGAAAAGCTTGCTTACTATACTATAATAAGTACACTATAGTTGAATACTAAAGTTACACTAAAACAAACTAAGGTAGTTTAAATAGAGATACACTCAGGAACAGTGGATAATGAAGTTAATACTAGAGGACACAGGCAAAGCCAGTGTACTATGGAACATGGGAGTAAAAAGAAAAAAGACAATAATAAAGATGACAATATTTTTTTTTTTTTTTACTAAAGTTAAAACATTTTGAAAGGAAAGGCAGAGCTAAAGTACACAATGGTAGTTAAATGAGTTTATAATTTGAATTCAGGCTATACAGCAGCTATCCCACAGTCACTGAGGAAAGAATTAAGGTGAGCTTCAGTGGTTATTGAATAGGTTTTTCTAGTGTCGGTCCTCCTAGCTATAATTTTACCATCTCGCACAAAACAGTGTTTAATTGTAGGGGAATTTGTAGTCTGACACTGGCAGTTATATTAAACTCCCTAGCAATTACATTAGTCTGACTCTGGCAGTTATATTAGATTGACTCTTGAAGTTATATCAGTCTGCCTGGCAGTTATATTAGGCTGACTCTGGGAGTTATATTAGTCTGACTGACAGTTATATTAGTCTGACTCTGGGAGTTATATTAGTCTGACTCTGGCAGTTATATTATTCTGACTCTGGCAGTTATATTAGTCTGAACCTGGCAGTAACATTAGCCTGACTCTGGCAGTTATATTAGTCTGACTCTGGCAGTTATATTAGTCGGACTCTGGCAGTTATATCAGACTGACTCTGGAAGTTATTAGTCAGAATCTGGTAGATATATTAGTATGACTCTGGCAGTTATAATAGTCTGCCTCTGGAAGTTACATTAGACTGACTCTGGCAGTTATATTAGTCTGAATCTGGGAGTTATAATAGTCTGACTCTGGTAGTTATATTAGTTAGACTCTGGCAGTTATATTAGTCTGACTCTGGAAGTTACATTAGACTAACTCTGGCAGTTATATTAATCTGACTCTGGTAGTTATATTAGTCTGACTCTGGAAGTTATATTAGTCTGACTCTGGCAGTTATTAGTCATACTATGGCATTTATAATAGTCTTACTTTAGCAGTTATATTAGTCTGACGCTGGTAGTTATATTAGTCAGACTCTTGCAGTTATATTAGTCAGACTCTTGCAGTTATATTAGTCAGACTCTTGCAGTTATATTAGTCTGACTCTGGCAGTTATATTAGTCAGACTCTTGCAGTTATATTAGTCAGACTCTTGCAGTTATATTAGTCTGACTCTGGCAGTTATATTAGTCTGACTCTGGCAGTTATATTATCCTGTCGCTGGCAGTAATATTAATCTGACTCTGGTAGTTATATTAGTCTGACTCTGGCAGCTATATTTGGCTGACTATGGCAGTTATATTAGTTTGACTCTTTTAGTTATCTTAGTCCGACTCTGGAAGTTATATTAGTCTGACTCTAGCAGTTATATTATTTTTACCCTGGCAGTTATATTATTCTGACTCTGACAGCTATATTAGTCAGACTTTGGCAGTTATATTAGTGTGACTCAGGCAGTTATATTAGTTTTACCCTGGCAGTTATATTAGTCAGACTCTGTCAGTTATATTACTGTGACTTTGGCAGTTACATTAGTCTGACTCAGGCAGTTATATTAGTCTGACTCTGGCAATTATATTAGTTTTACCCTGGCAGTCCTATTAGTCTAACCCTGAGAGTTATATTAGTCTAACTCTGGCAGTTATATTAGTCTGCCACGGACAGTTATATTAGCCTGACTCTGGCAGTTATATTAACTCACTAGCAATTACATTAGTCTGACTGGCAGTTATGTTAAACTCACTAGCAATTACATTAGTCTGACTCTGGCAGTTATATTAGATTGACTTTTGGAGTTATATTAGTCTGCCTGGCAGTTATATTATTTTGAATCTGGCAGTTAAATTAGTCTGACTCTGGGAGTTATATTAGTCTTACTCTGGGAATTACATTAGTCTGACTGGCAGTTATGTTAGTCTGACTCTGGCAGTTACATTAGTTTGACTCAGGCAGTTATATTAGTCTGACACTGGGAAGTTATATTAGTCTGAACCGGGCAGTTACCTTAGTCTGACTCTGGCAGTTATATTAGTCTGACTGGCAGTTATATTAGTTGTCGTGACGCTGAACCCCGGTTCATTCCGAACACAGCGGTTACACAACACATAACACCTTGCCTCAGCAATCGTTACTACCACCTATACTCCTACACACACCAGATCCTTGAGGCGTACCACTAGGTTTATACTGGAACACAATGAATGAACATATGGAAGGTATTTAAAGGCCGTCGGGTTTTGTCATTTAATTACAAAGAATAGACTCTGACAAATAATAACATATTAACATACTCTATTAGGTAAATACACTTCCAATACCCATTGACCACTTGACATCCGCGATCACCACCCACACTCGTAACTTCCGCCTAAGTCCCTAATACGGAATGATTACTACAACGCTCCACACCCGGTTAGTCTTTCATTCAATACTCACATACTGCAGACTTAACTTGGTCACTAAGATCACATCAGGTTCTCGCATAGCTGTCTGCTACACTTCGCTGCTGCCACAAACGGAGATCCCGGAGAACTTGCCAGTTCAACTCCCACAACAAGACTGACTCCAGTCAGCCATGGCCTCAAACATTTCACCCCGCCTCTCAAGGAAGGTATAATCCGATTAACCTTATCCCTAGAGCGGTAACCTTGATCCTAGAAGCCTGACGAAGAATAATTCCTCTTTCCAGGAATTATTAATTTGGCTAAACAGCTTCGGTCTTAATCCATTGACCTTTCTTAGATATGTGATCCATAGTCTGTCTACTTACATGTACTTCCAATCATCATTCGTTAAGTGTTGTAGTAATGATCCTCTAGCTAATAATTCCTACTAACTTGTGGATTATAACACCACTCCCCTCCTTAAACACGCATATGTCCCCATATGCATCATTGCAATGGTTCCATTAGTGCAAGGACCTGGAGGATGCACCCACCATATGTGTACAACTAAAAAATCATCCAATAAGTTCATCATACACCCGATGAAATAAATTAAAATTTTCCCCGACATGACTCACAACACTTCTCCAACATATACATTATATTCACATCATAGCACAGGTAAAATAGTCTGTAATAATTTTTCCCATCTCCAACAATGCACATGTACCTAAACTGCTGACATATAGTTACATACAAACATAACCATAAAATTACATGGACCAGAATGCTGGCACTTAAACAGAAATGACACTAGTCATTAATATATACACACACATATATATCTAAGGTTCTTCATCCTTAGTAACAAGTTAATTATAATTTAACATCTTGCCCTGTACTGTTGACATAAGGGCTTACAATGATCACACAATGTTTCACTGGCCTCCTCCACAATTGGCAGCATCACTTCTCTTGTCTTCGTGTCCCATGGTTGCTAGGTCATAGATCCTCCATGACCCAGACAAAACCCAGGCTGTCCAACCTGGTGAATGTTGTCAATGTCCCATCGTTGCTCTGAGCTAACGTGATCCTGGCCTCCAGAGCAACGGAGATTCCTACCCCAGGGTCATGTTCTCTCGGGTCTGTGCTGACGTCTCGTTCCAGGGCACCAATCCCAGAACGCTGTAGATACCTCACAGCTCTCTGGTCATCCTTCCTTGCTGTGTTCACCACAGCTGTAGCACATTACTCTAGGCCCATCCGCCCAGAGTGTGTCCACCTGTATTCACACCTTCCCGAACGCTGTACCTGCAAAATATTCCCTCGGAGCCCCCTGGCTCGATCCCATTATTACATGACACCCCCTCGGCTCCTTACTCTCTCCCCGTATATAGCCTGAGCGCAGCTGCAAAACCATTGCAGCTGGCCCTTATTCCTGCTTTGATGTCAGGGGGCGAATTTCGCCTTTAACGTCACGTTGGCTTCACTTCCTCCCCTTTTTTTTCTAGAATTACTGAATGTAGCCTCATAGCTTCCCTTCTACTCTACCTGAAGCTCTGTGACATGATCCCGAGGGACCTTCTCAAGCCTAACACTAGTAATGGTGCCGATGAGGTAATATACAGTATATACATACACATACAGTATATACATACACATACATTATCACAATAAATACCACATTAAAATCATTTCACAACTAATGTCACTAAAGCATCATACTGCCACTGGCTCGCCTCTAGCTAGATTCCTGTAACAACTTAATTAATGAGAAATTAGTATATCTGTTTGTCTCGTCCACTGCAACCACCAACACCTGAAATTTGAAATTTTGCCTTATAATCTTATCCATAAGACTTACCCACTCCGACTTAATTAATGACAATTTTAATGAGAATAATGAATTTTTATTAGTCTTTTATGAGTTTTGCTAGATATATCGACTTGGCTCGCCTACTGCAGCCACCAACTCCTGCAATTATCCACATTTCATCTTATTCATAAGACTTACCCACTCCGACACACCATCACCTCTGGTCATCCCAACCACTGATTACCTCATTATAACGCCACACATCCCCACAACTACTTCCTGCGTCCTAACGCACCGACCTTGCTACGCCAATACTCACCTTACCGACCACTACCTGGCGCCCCTGCGCCACCATATACTCCACAACACCACACTCCATACCAGGCGTTCAAACGCCACTACACTACACCACCCAATGGCGTCCCCAACGCCCTCAACACAACACCCGCCGTCCCCAACGCCATCAACACAACACTCGGCGTCCCCAACGCCCTCAACACAACACACGGCGTCCCCAACGCCCTCAACACAACACACGGCGTCCCCAACGCCCTCAACACAACACACGGCGTCCCCAACGCCCTCAACACAACACACGGCGTCCCCAACGCCCTCAACACAACACACGGCATCCCCAACGCCCTCAACACAACACACGGCGTCCCCAACGTCCTCAACACAACACCCGGCGTCCCCAACGCCCTCAACACAACACCCGGTGTTACAACAACCAGTTATGCTACACCTTGGCGCTACAATGCCATGCACTATACTACATCCATAATATCAACAGTCAAAACATGCACATTTCACTACAGTAAGTACTATGCATTACGCTGGCGTTTAATAAGCCACTACACGTGCATTACACTACACACCCCGGCGTACAAACGACAATACACAACCATGCACTACACTTGGCGTCCAAACACCAATACACAACCATGCACTACTCCCGGCGCCACACACCCCCACCAACGGGACACGCTCCCCGTATCCCAAGGTAACACTCTCCATAATGCTACCTGCACCCACTAAAAATCTCCATGGACCTCTCCAGGGTACACTAGACGGCGAACCCCAGACGTCAAATTATGCGTCGCTCGCTATGCCAAGGCGTCCATAATTCACTGCGCCTATTTTCTGTATCTACACCTGACAACGCAGGAACTCGCGCAGTACTTTAGGTAATATTTCATTATCCTTAAAATATTAGATTTACACTTTAACTTAAATTTAATTGACTTCAAATTACGCAATTTTCACGCTTGATCTGTCCTTAGCAATGTTTTCATCTTATTATTACCGCCTTACCAACGATATAAAACAAACTCCAAGGTGCGGCTCGCTGGGCCCACCCATCGCTTGGCCCGCACATGGCCCACGCTGGCCCACACATGGCCCACGCCGGCCCGCATTCACCCGCGCTAGTTTACCTCGCCATTCTGTATACTCCGCACTACGAACAAAGTATAATCCGCACTACGAACACTGTATAATCCGCACTACGAACACTGCACTTGTTTTGGATCCCGATGCTTCAGTGGTCCAGACTTGCATCTTAGCCGTCTCTCATTGCGGGAATCTGGAAAGAAAGAAATAAACCCCACATGTGCCCCACAATGGCCTAGTCCCTTTAATTAACTAACACCTCTGACCTAGTCTCACCTGACCCTTCTTTCCTCCGTCTAGTAACCACCATTCTCACCACAACCCGACGTCTACCATTTCCCGAACATTTCCTCACCAACTAAACCAGAAACACACTTCCTTCATCTCGCAAAGTGTTCCACAACCTGTTTGCGCTGCCACCAAATATGTCGTGTACCAATTCCCTAACATTCCCTCACAAACCAAACCAGGAACACTATGAGGGGACAGATGGAAGGTATTTAAAGGCCGTCGGGTTTTGTCATTTAATTACAAAGAATAGACTCTGACAAATAATACCATATTAACATACTCTATTAGGTCAATACACTTCCAATATCCATAGACCACTTGACTTCCGCGGACACCACCCACACTCGTAACTTCCGCCTAAGTCCCTAATACGGAATGATTACTACAACGCTCCACACCTGGTTAGTCTTTCATTCAATACCCACATACTGCAGACTTAACTTGGTCACTAACATCACATCAGGTTCTCGCATAGCTGTCTGCTACACTTCGCTGCTGCCGCAAACGGGGATCCAGAGGACTTGCCAGTTCAACTCCCACAACAAGACTGACTCCAGTCAGCCATGGCCTCAAACATTTCACCCCGCCTCTCAAGGAAGGTATAATCCGATTAACCTTATCCCTAGAGCGGTAACCTTGATCCTAGAAGCCTGACGAAGAATAATTCCTCTTTCCAGGAATTATTAATTTGGCTAAACAGCTTCGGTCTTAATCCATTGACCTTTCTTAGATATGTGATCCATAGTCTGTCTACTTACCTGTACTTCCAATCATCATTCGTTAAGTGTTGTAGTAATGATCCTCTAGCTAATAATTCCTACTAACTTGTGGATTACAACATAGCCTGACTCTGGCAGTTATATTAGTCAGACTGTCAGATATATTATGCTGACTTTGGCAGTTATATTAGTCTAACTCTGGCAGTTATATTAGGCTGACTCTGGCAGTTATATTAGTCTGACTCAGGCAGTCATACTAGGCTGACTCAGGCAGTTATATTAGTTAGACTCAGACAGCTATATTAGTCTGACTCGGGCTATCAGTATAAATCTGATAGTTTTATTAGACTGGCCCTAGCAGTTATATTAGGCTCACTATCAATTACATTAGTCTGACTTTGGTAGTTATATTATATTGACTCTGGGAGTTATATTAGTCTGACTGGCAGTTATATTAGTCTTACTCAAGCAGTTACATTAGTATGACTCTGGTAGTTATATTATTCTAACTCTGGCAGTTATATTAGTCTGAATCTGGAAGTTACATTAGACTAACTCTGGCAGTTGTATAAATCTGACTCTAGTAGTTATATTAGTCTGACTCTGGCAGCTATATTTGGCTGACAATGGCAGTTATATTAGTCTAACACTGGCAGTTATTTATCGAACTGAGGCAGTTATATTAGTCAGACTCTGGCAGTTATATTAGCCTGACTTTTGCAGTTATATTAATTCTGACTCTGGTAGTTATATTAGTCTGACTCTAGTAGTTATATTAGTCTGAATCTGGAAGTTATATTATTTTGACTGGGAGTTATATTAGTCTGCCTCTGGCAGTTATTAGGCAGACTATGGCGGTTCTATTAGCCTGACTCTGTCAGTTATATTAGTCTGACTCTGGCAATTAAATTAGAAAGACTCTGGAAGTTAAATTATTCTCAATCCGGCAGTTATGTTAATCCGACCCTGACAGTTATATTAGTCTGATTGGCAGTTATAATACTGAGACTCTGGCATTTATATTAGCCTGACACTGACAATTATATAAGTCTGCCTCTGGAAATTATAAAAGTCTGACAATGGCAGTTATATTAGTCAGACTGTCAGTTTTATTAGGCTGAATTTGGCAGTAATATTAGTCTAACTCTGGCAGTTATATTAGTCTGACTCTGGTAGTTATATTAGACAGATTCTGGCATTTATGTTAGTCTGACTCTAGCAGTCATATTACTCAGACTCTGGCAGTTATATTATTTTTACTCTAGCAGTTATATTAGTCTAACTCTGGCAGTTATATTAGGCTGACTCTGGCAGTTATATTAGTCTGACTCTGGCAGTTATACTAGTCTGACTCGGGCAGTTATATTAGTTTAACTCTGATAGTTTTATTAGACTGACCCTAGCAGTTATATTAGGCTCACTATCAATTACATTAGTCTGACTCTGACAGTTATATTAGATTGACTCTGGGAGTTATATTAGTCTGACTGGCAGTTATATTAGTCTTACTCTGGCAGTTACATTAGTATGACTCTGGCAGTTATATTATTCTAACTCTGGCAGTTGTATTAGAATGACTCTGGCAGTTATATTATACTGACTGTGTTAGTAACATTAGCCTGACTCTGGCAGTTATATTAGTCTGACTGGCAGTTATATTAGTCTGACTCTGGCAGTTATATTAGTCTGACTCAGGCAGTTATATTAGTCAGACTATCAGTTATATTATGCTGACTTTGGCAGTTATATTAGTCTAACTCTGGCAGGTATATTAGTCTAACTCTGGCAGGTATATTAGTCTGACTGGCAGTTTTATTAGTCTGACTCTGGCAGTTATATTAGTCTGACTCAGGCAGTTATGTTAGTGTGACTCAGGTAGTTATCTTAGTCTGACTCAGGCAGTTATATTAGTCAGACTGTCAGTTATATTATGCTGATTTTGGCAGTTATATTAGTCTGACTCTGGCAGTTATATTAGTCTGACTAAGGCAGTTATATTAGTCTGACTCAGGTAGTTATATTAGTCTCAATCAGGCAGTTATATTAGCCTAACCCTGATAGTTATATTAGTCAAACTCTGGTAGTTATTAGACTGACTCTGGCAGTTATATTAAGCTCTCTAGCAATTACAATAGTCTGACTCTGGCAGTTATATTAGATTGACTCTGGGAGTTATATTAGTCTGTCTAGCAGTTATATTAGTCTGACTCTGGCAGTTATTAGTCAGACTCTGGCAGTTATATTATTCTGACTCTGGAGTTATTTTAGTCTGACTCTGGGAGTTATATTAATCTGACTCTGGGAGTTAGATTAGTCTGACTGGCAGTTACATTAGTCTGACTCTGGCAGTTACATTAGCCTGACTCTGGCAGTTATATTAGTTTTACTCTGGCAGTTATATTATTCAGACTGTCAGTTATATTATGGTGACTTTGGCAGTTATATTAGTCTAAATCTGGCAGTTATATTAGTCTGACTGGCAGTTATATTAGTCTGACTCTAGCAGTTATATTAGTCTGACTCAGGCAGTTATATTAGCCTGACTCTAGCAGTTATATTAGACTGACTCTGGCAGTTACATTAGTCTGACTCTGGCAGTTATATTAGTCTGACTCTGGCAGTTATATTAATCTGACTTTGGCAGTTGTATTAGATTGACTCTGGCAGTTATATTACTCTGACTCTAGCAGTCATATTAGTCACACTCTGGCAGTCATATTTTTCTGACTCTATCAGTTATATTATTTTTACTCTGGCAGTTATATTAGTCTGACTGTGGCAGTTATATTAGTCTGACTGTGGCAGTTATATTAGTCACACTTTTGCAGCTATATTAGTCTGACACTGGCAGTTATATTAGGCTGACTCTAGCTGTTATATTAGTCTGACTCTGGCAGTTATATTAGTCTGACTCAGGCTGTTATATTAGTCTCAATCAGGCAGTTATATTAGCCTAACCCTGATAGTTATATTAGTCAAACTCTTGTAGTTATTAGACTGACTCTGGCAATTATAATAGTCTGACCCTGGCAGTTATATTAAGCTCACTAGTAAGTTCATTAGTCTGACTCTGGCAGTTATATTAGATTGACTCTGGGAGTTATATTAGTCTGACTGGCAGTTATATTAGTCTGACTCTGGCAGTTATTAGTCAGACTCTGGCAGTTATATTATTCTGTCTCTGGAGTTATATTAGTCTAACTCTGGGAATTATAGTAGTCTGACTCTGGGAGTTATATAAGTCTGACTGGAAGTTATATTAGTCTGACTCTGGCAGTTATAATAGGCTGACTCTGGCAGTTATATTGTTCTGACTCTGACAGGTTTATTAGTCTGAATCTGGCAGTTATATTAGTCTGACTCTGGCAGTTAAATTAATCTAACTCTGGCAGTTGTATTAAACTGACTCTGGCAGTTATTAGACTGACTCTGGCAGTAACATTAGCCTGTCTCTGGCAGTTATATTAGTCTGACTCTGGCAGTTATATTAGTCAGACTCTGGCAGATATATTAGTCTGACTCTGGAAGTTACATTAGACTAACTCTGGCAGTTGTATAAATCTGACTCTAGTAGTTATATTAGTTTGACTCTGGGAGCTATATTTGGCTGACAATGGCAGTTATATTAGTCTAACACTGGCAGTTATTTGTCAGACTGAGGCAGTTATATTAGTCAGACTCTGGCAGTTATATTAGTCTGACTTTGGCAGTTATATTTATTCTGACTCTGGTAGTTATATTAGTCTGACTCTAGTAGTTATATTAGTCTGAATCTTGAAGTTATATTATTTTGACTGGGAGCTATATTAGTCTGACACTGGCAGTTATTAGGCAGACTATGGCAGTTATATTAGCCTGACTCTCTCAGTTATATTAGTCTGACTCTGGCAATTAAATTAGAAAGTCTCTGGGAGTTATATTATTCTCAATCCGGCAGTTATGTTAATCCGACCCTGACAGTTATATTAGTCTGTGTTATAAAAATAGATGTGGGGCTTCTATGGGGTACTGGTACTATTAAGGGGTAAGGGTAGTTAGAAGACAAGAGTATCAAATATGGGAGAGCTAAAAGGCCCGGCCCCCAAAATAAACTATCCACAGTAGTAAGAACTTGCTACTAGACCATATATGTTAGTCTAAGGGTTGATCAATGCGCTCCCACACTGGAAGAAGGGATACTCTGTAATTCATGTACTTATTTATTAACCCTTTAACAACCCCCCATATACACTCACACCAATAACAATAATAATAATAACTTTACCACGCTATCTTACGTTAAAAGCCTTGGTCCACTTAGACAGGATACAAGGTTTACACTAATAACAAGCTAGGGTAAAGTACTACTGGATAAGCACTGAAGCTGGATGCAGCTTAGGGTAGGGAAACCCCGTGGGACCCTAATACAAAACACAACACTTAGGAGTACCCAAAACACTGGCAAATACTACCCCCAGGTCTCACCAATCGTTACTACCAGAGTAGGTACACTTAATAATGCCCCGTACTTAACTTAAGGATACAGGAACTTCAGGTAAGGGAAATAAGTAAGAGGAGAAGGGAGAAGAGTAGGGGTGCAGCCACAGAGTAGGTCTTATCCGCACGAACACCAGCCCAGAGAAGAGAGAGCTAGCGACCAGCTGGCCTCCCTCATGTCGTGGTGCCGGAAGGAGCCTAATTGATCGTGCAGCTAAGCACATTAAAGATCTTTCCCTATGCAACGTATTGTTACTTTATGAATGATTAGAAAGTATTAGTAAGCAAAGTTGGTGCCTATGTTATTATTTAATAATCAACCCCCAGCTCAGTCTTTAAATGCTCTTTGAGAAACAATAATAGTCTTACGTCTGGCAGGGAAGATACAAACAATTGCCATTCGAGATGCACAACTGTACTACCAGAAAGTTTAATAGCTCAATTTTGACCTCTGGTTTCCACTGGAGAACCCAGGGTCGTAACAGTCTGATTGGCAGTTATAATACTCAGACGCTGGCATTTATATTAGCCTGACACTGACAATTATATAAGTCTGCCTCTGGAAATTATATAAGTCTGACAATGGCAGTTATATTAGTGAGACTGTCAGTTTTATTAGGCTGACTTTGGCAGTAATATTAGTCTAACTCTGGCAGTTATATTATTCTGACTCTGGTAGTTATATTAGACATATTCTGGCAATTATATTAGTCTGACTGTAGCAGTCATATTACTCAGACTCTGGCAGTTATTTTTTCTGACTCTAGCAGTTACATTATTTTTACTCTAGCAGTTATATTAGTCTAACTCTGGCAGTTATATTAGGCTGACTCTGGCAGTTATATTAGTCTGACTCTAGTAGTTATATTAGACTGACTCTACCATTTATATTAGTCTGAATCCGGCAGTTATGTTAGTCTGACTCTGACAGTTATATTAGTCTGACTCTGGTAGTTATATTAGGCTGACTCTGGCAGTTATATTAGTCTGACTCTGGTAGTTATATTAGTCTGACTCTGGCAGTTATATTAGTCTGACTCTGGCAGTTATATTAGTCTGACTCTGGCAGTTATATTAGTCTGACTCTGGCAGTTTTATTACCCTGACCCTGGCAGGTATATTAGGCTGACCTGGGCAGTTATATTAGTCTGACTCTGGCAGATATATTAGTCTGAGTCTGGAAGTTATATTACTCTAACTCTGGCAGGTATATTAGGCAGATCTTGGCAGTTATATTAGTCTGACTATGGCAATTATATTAGTCTGACTCTGGCACTTATATTAGTCTGAATCAGGCAGTTGTATTAATTCTGAGAGGTAGTTATATTACTCTTACTCTGTCAGTTATATTAGTCAGACTCTGGCAGCTATATTATGCTGACTGGCAGGTATATAAGTCAGACTCAAGCAGTTATATTAGTGTGACTCTGGCAGTTATATTAGTCTGCCACTGTCAGTTAAATTTGCCTGATCCTTGCATTAAAATAAGCTAACTGGCAATTACATTATTCTGACTCTGGCAGTTATATTAATTCAGACTCTGGCAGTTATATTAATCTGAATCTGGCAGTTATATTAGTCTGCCACTGGCAGTTATATTAGTCTGACCCTGGCAGTTATATTAGTCTGACCCTGGCAGTTATATTAGGCTCACGGCCAATTACATTAGTCTGAATCTGGCAGTTATATAATTCTGACTGGCAGTTATATTACACTGACACTGACAGTTATATTATATTGACTTTGGCAGATATTTTATCCTGACTGTGGCAGTTACATTAAATTGACTTTGGCAGTTATATTAGTTTGACTCTGGCAATTATTTTAGCCTGACTCTGGTAGTTATAATATTATGACTCCGAAAGGTATATTAGTCTGCCTCTGAGAGCTATATTAGTCAGATTCTGGCAGTTATACTTATCTGACTCTGGCAGTTATTAATGTGACTCTGGCAGTTATATTAGACTGACTTTTGCAATTATATTAGTCTGACTCTGGCAGTTATATTAGCCTGACTCTGGTAGTTATATTATTATGACTCTGGTAGTTATATTATTATGACTCAGAGAGCTATATTAGTCTAATTATGAGAGCTATATAGGTCTGACTGTCAGGTAATAGTCTGACTCTGCCAGTTATATTAGTCTGACTGTGGTAGTTATATTAGCCTGAATCTCGCAGAATATTAGTCTGACTGTAGTAGTTATATTACACTGACTCTGGCAGTATATTAGTCTGACTCTGTCAGGAATATTAGTCTGACTCTAGCAGTTATATTAATCTGACTGGCAGTTATGTTAGGATGACTTGCAGTTATATGAGTCTGATTCTGGCAGTTATATTAGTCTAACTCTGGCAGTTACATTAAAAGATACTCTGGCAGTTACAATAATGCTGACTAGTAATTATATTAGTCTGACTCTGGCAGTTATATTAGTCTGACTCTGGCAGTTATATTAGTCTGACTCTGAGAGCTATATTAGTCTGACTCTGGCAGTTATTAGTCTGAATCTGGCAGTTATATATGTCTGACTCTGACAGTTATATTAGTATGACCCAGAAGTTATATTAGTCTGGCTCTGGCAGTTATCAGTCAGACCCTGGCTGATAACTGCCTGATATTAGTCTGACTCAGGCAGTTATATTTGTCTGAATCTGGCAGTAATATTCGTCTGACTCTAGTAGTTATATTAGTCTAACTCTGGTAGTTTTATTAGCCTGATTTTGGGAGTTATATTAGGCTGACTCTTGAAGCAACATTAGACTAACTCTGGCAGTTATATAAATCTGACTCTGGTAGTTATATTAGTCTGACTCTGGCACCTATATTTGGCTGACAATAGCAGTTATATAAGTCCAACTATGGCAGTAATTTCTCAGACTGAGGCAGTTATATTAGTCTGAATCTGGCAGTTATATTAGACAGATTCTGGCAGTTATATAATTCTGACTCTGGCAGATATATTAGTCTGACTCTGGCAGGTATATTAGGCTGACCTTTGCAGTTATATTAGTCTGACTCTATCAGTTATATTAGTCTGACTCTGGCAGGTATATTAGTCTGACTCTGGCAGTTATATTAGTCTGCCTCTGGCAGTTATATTAGTCTGACTCTGGCAGTTATATTAGTCTGACTCTGGCAGTTATATTAAAATCTGACTCTGGAAATTGTATTAATCTGACTCTGGAAATTGTATTAATCTGACTCTGGCAGTTATATTAGTGTGACACTGGAAGTTATATTAGCCTGATGCTGACAGGCATATTAGTCCTACCCTGGCATTTATATTAGTCTGACTCTTGCAGTTATATTAATCTGACTCTGGTAGTTATACTAATCTGACTCTTGCAGTTTTATTAGGCTGACTCTGGCAGTTACATTAGGCTGACTTTAGCAGTTATTAGGCTGACTCTGGCAGTTATGTTAGTATGATTCTAGCAGTTATATTAGTTTGACTCTGTCAGTTATATTTGTTTGACTCCGGCAGATATATTTGACTGATTCTGGCAAATATATTAGTCAGGCTCTGGCAGTTATGTTTGTCTGAGTCTGGCAGTTATATTATTTTGACGCTGACAGGTATATTATTCTGACCCTGTCAGTTATATTAGTCTGACTCTGGCATATATATTAGTCTGACTCTGGCAGTTATATTAGTCTGACTCTGGCAGTCATATTAATTCTGACTGGCCGTTATAGTATTCTGACTGGCAGTTTTATTAGTTTGACTCTGCCAGTTATATTATGCTGACTGGCAGTTATTAATTATGACTCTGGTATTTATTTTAGTCTGACTGGCACTTATATTAGTCTGATTGAAAGTCATATTATTCTGACTCTGGCAGTTATATTACTCTTGTTGATACCTGGTTGACTGGGTTCTGGGAGTTCACTGGTTCTATTCTGCATTTTCTTCCTTATCGTTCACTTCAGTACGTTATTATTTTACTGTGTAGATTTGGTACTTGGCCCTCCAGTATCTTCCACGTGTATATTATTTGATATCTTATTGATTTTATTTATTTTTGTATATATATACAAGAAGGTACATTGGGATTGTGAGGATTCATAGCATAGTTATAATATTCTTGTAAAGCCACCAGTACGCGCAGCGTTTCAGGCAGGTCCTTAATCTAAGAAACTTATAAGTAGGTAAGGTAAGGTAATTATCAAAAGAAGGCACCAAACCGGGAAGGCTATGTAGCACCATCAAAGTGCAAAATAATCAGAGGGCGCTAAATATCACCAAGAATGCCAATACGAGAACAAAAACGCATAAGGCGAACGATATCAAAAGTATCCGATTCACCTAGAATTCTATCGAGGGACAAGTGACCGCGAGGGACGGTCGGAAAGCAAGACACACGCTCGTCCTGGAAGTCAGGACATTCAACATGTATATGCACAACTGTAAGAGGGACAACGCAATTCGGACAATAAGGAGCAGGGCGGCGCTCCATCAAGTTACCGTGGGTTAAGCGGGTATGACCAACCCACAGCCGTGCCAAAGCAGTTTCCCACCGCCGGTTACGGTGGTAGGAGGAAGGCCACGGGGACACACTACGTTTGAGAGTACGCAGCTTGTTACCAACCACAGAGAACCAACAACCCTGCCAACGGGCAAGAATGGAAGAATGAATAACAGGATAAAAGTAGGAATAAGGAAAACTTTTACGGGAGATGGGACAAGAACGGATAGCTTCCTTAGCGGCATCATCTGCACGCTCATTGAAAGAAACACCAATATGGCTGGGAACCCAGCAAAACTCTACTGATTTAAACTTACTAGAAATAAGAAACAGCCAATGTTGAATCTCGATGACCACCGGATGGACAGGATTAAAGCACCCTAGAGCCATGAGGGCACTACGAGAATCAACTACAACCACAAAGGAGGAATGAGAATGAGAAAACAAGAGACGAAGAGCGTAGAGAACAGCATAAAGTTCTGCCGTAAAGACGCTAGTCTCTGAAGGGAGGCGACACATATAAGTACGGTATAAGTAGGTAAATACTAACAAAATTAATAAGAATGATAACAGTTACTTGGCATGAAAAAAAATATAAGATGAGAGAAAAATTGTAAGTATATTAAAGCACATAGGTAGCTCAGATTGATTGCAATGACAGCTTGAATGGTAGTTTAACAAAAATTAGCAGGCACAATACAGCATATGGCTAGCACATAAAAGAAGACAGCAATGAACACAATGATAAAGTTGTTTGGATTAAGTACATAAAGACTGGGAGATTGGGTAACACTTGATACAGATCACTAGATCTCTTTCGTCTTCTTTCTAGTGAGTACATTTGGAGGGCTTTGAGACGATCCCAATAATTTAGGTGCTTTATCGCGTCTATGCGTGCCGTATATGTTCTCTGTATTCCCTCTAATTCAGCAATCTCTCCTGCTCTGAAGGGGGACGTGAGTACTGAGCAGTACTCAAGACGGGACAATACAAGTGACTTGAAGAGTACAACCCTGGGATCCCTGGATTTGAAAGTTCTCGTAATCCATCTGGTCATTTTTGTATGTATGTACTGTTCCTAAATAAATTATTATTATTATTATTATTTTTCTGGCTGCCTCAATATTTGCTTTGTTATGCTCCCTAAACATTAGGTCATCAGACATCATTATTCCCAAATCCTTTACATGCTATTTTCCTACTATGGGCATATTTGATTGTGTTTTGTACCATGTACTATGTTTAAGGTCCTCATTTTTACCGTACCTGAGTACCTGGAATTTATCACTGTTAAACATCATGTTATTTTCTGATGCCCAGTCGAAAACTTTATTAATATCAGCTTGAAGTTTTTCAATGTCTTCAGCCGAGGTAATTTTCATACTGATTTTTGTGATATCTGCATAGGATGATACGAAGCTGTGACTTATATTTTTGTCTATATCTGATATGAGAATAAGGAAAAGCAGCGGTGCAAAGACTGTACCCTGAGGGACAGAGCTTTTAACTGCGCTTGGACTAGATTTTATATGGTTGACTGTTACTCGCTGAGTCCTGTTTGACAGAAAACTGAGTATCCAGCGTCCTACTTTACCGGTTATTCCCATTGACTTTATTTTGTATGCTATCACGCCATGGTCACATTTATCCTACTACCATGCATAACAAGACCGATAAAGCCCTTAAGAAAGGAAGCACACCAATCAGGAATAACCCTACTAGCCAGGCTAGCAACATGATTAGTTCAGTTATCTCCCCCTCGGTGGCCGCCGTGGGGGGTACCGACTCTTCCCTCGTCAACAATAACAAACTATCTCAGCTGGACGGAGCGCCGTCTCCGACTCGGCCCATGCAACTATTATGTAGCCATATGGATCAACTTAAACGAGCTGCTGCCCCTGTTCTGACTTCAAGCGCCTTGCTGATAACCGTTGGCTCAAGTTATTAAAACAAGTACATGAAGACTTGTACATATACATATCCTGCTTTATCTACCCAAACACAATATACTTAGCTCTTGTCAATATGGCTTCAGACCCCAAAAAAGCACTAACGATGCACTTATTAGTATGATTAACTTGATACATACAGCTCTTGATAAAAATGAGTTCCCTGTTGGGTTATTTGTAGACCTGCGTAAGGCTTTTGACACTGTCAACCACCAAAACCTTCTTCTTAAATTACAACATTATGGAGTCAGAGGTCATTCCCTGCAGTACATTAAGTCTTACCTTACTGACAGGCTCCAGTACGTTTCTGTGGATAATTCAATTTCTCCCACCCTACCCATCAACATTGGTGTTCCCCAGGGCAGCATACTTGGCACTCTCCTCTTTCTCATCTACATTAATGACCTTCCAAATGCCACCCAACTTCTCAAACCAATTCTATTTGCTGACGACACGACCTTCATTTACTCCAGTACTGACAACCCCTTGCTCTAAATGTCAGAGTGAATACTGAGCTAAATAAAGTCCATCACTGGCTAATTGCTAACAAACTCACCGTCAATATTGACAAAACTTTCTATATTCTGTTTGGCACTAAATCCTCAAATAAAATAAATCTCAGGATTAACAATACCCAAATTTGTAACAAAGTAGATGGCAAATTCTTTGGCGTTCTCATTGACCGCAAGCTGAATTTCCAGGGACACATTCTAAATATATGAAAAAAAGTTTCAAAAACTGTTGGCATTCTTTCTAAGATCAGATATTATGTACCTTGCCCTGCCCTGGTGACACTATTATTCTCTCATCTATCCTTATCTCAACTATGGTATTTGTGCATGGGGTTCTACTACCCAAAATCATTTACGTCTTTTAATTACTCAACACAAAACTGCTATTAGGACAATATCTCACTCTGGCCCCAGCAACCCGTTGTCGCATTTTCGTATAGTCAATATTGACTTATTAAATACGTGCATATGTGACATACTAATTTATTGTGAATATTTTAGTTTACCTTGAAAAGCTTCATAGAAAACACCGACCTTACCTAACCTTCTTATTACGTTAAGATAAGCATCTTATTGCTTCGTAATTACAATTATTACTTAACCTATTATAGGTATAGGTTAAGTAATAATTGTAATTACGAAGCAATAAGATGCTTATCTTAACATCTTATTGTTTCATAATTACAATTAATACTTAACCTATTATAGGTATAGGTTAAGTAATAATTGTAATTACGAAGCAATAAGATGCTTATCTTAACATACTAAGAAGGTTCGTTAAGGTCGGTGTTTTCTATGAAGCTTTTCAAGGTAAACTAAAATATTCACAATAAATTAGTATGTCACATATGCATTTATTTAATAAGTCAATATTGACTGTAAGAAAGTGCGAGAACGGGTTGGCCCCAGACATCACTCGGTACCCTTACTCAAATCTCTGAATATGTTAGATATTAAGTCCCCTGCACATCCTCTCATGTGCATTTTATATATATAAAATGCTGAACTGTAATGTCAATCCTGACCTTAAAAGCTTCCTAGAAGGTTGTAACAGATTCCATGAGCACCACACCAGAAACAAATACCTATTTGATATTCCAAGAGTACAACTTAGTCAAACTAGAAATACTTTACAAATCAAGAGACCTCAAATGTGGAATGATCTTCCCAATTATGTTAAAGACTGTACCTCTCCCAACCTGTTTAAGATAAAAACTAAGTACTACCTAATTAACTCAATGTAACCTACCTTGCCCCCAAAATGTCAACCCATGTCTTCTATTTTAAACAATGCTGTTTGTCGACCAAATTGTATTTTTACTTTTTTTTCTGCCATGTTCCCCCCCCTCTTTTTCCATTTTTTTCTTATTTTTTCTCAACACATTTTATACTTTAATCTCAATTAGTATTAAGTTTTAGTCTTAGTGTTTTTCCTGCCCGAAACGCTTTGCATAATAGTGGCTTTAGGTATTGTATGTACTAGCTCTATCTATAAATCCATCAACTTTTATATCTTACCTTGTATGTATGTACTTTACCTGAATAAATATTTGTATTTGTATTTGTAAGACCAAATGTCAGTAATCAAAGAGCAGTCAGCCTTAATAATGAACCTGCAAGGTTCATTATTATCTTTGCAGGATGAAGCTGGAGCCTTACTGTTACGACCCTGGGTTCTTCAGTGGAAACCAGAGGTCAAAATTAAGTTATTAAACTTTCCTATAGTATAGTTGAACGCATCACGAGCTGAAATTGTTTGTATCTTTCCTGCCATACATAAGACTAATCTTGTTTCTCAAAGAGCATTTAAAGACTTAGCTGGGGTTGATTATTAAATAATAACATAGGCACCAACTATGTTTACTAATACTTTAATCATTTGTAAAGTAACAATGTTGCATAGGGGAAGATTTTTAATGTGCTTAGCTGCACGATCAATTAGGCTCCTTCCGGCACCAACACATGTGGGAGGCCTGAACTGCTCGCTGAGAGCGTTCTTCTTCTGGCTGGCGTTCGTGGGGACGAGACCTACTCTGTGGCTGCACCCCTACTCTCCTCCCTTCTCCTCTTACTTATTTCCCTTACCTGAAGTTCCTGTACCATTAAGTTAAGTACGGTGTTTTAAGTGTGCCTACTCTGGTAGTAACGATTGGTGAGACCTGGGGGTAGTATTTGCCAGTGTTTTGGGTACCCCTAAGTGTTGTGTTTTGTATTAGGGTACCACGTGGTCTCACTACCCTAAGCTGCATCCAGCTTCAGTGCTTATCCAGTAGTACTTTACCCTAGCTTGTTCTCAGCGTAAACCTTGTATCCTGCTTATGTGGACCAAGGCTTTTAACGTAAGATAGTGTGGTAAAGTATTTATTATTATTGTTATTGGTGTGAGTGTCTATGGGGGGTTGTTAAGGGGTTATTAAATAAGTAAATTAGAACAGAGAATCCCTTCTTCCTGTGTGGGAGTGCATTGATCAACCCTTAGACTAACATAGTCTAGTAGCAAGTTATTATTACTGTGGATAGTTTATTTTGGGGGCCGGGCCTTTTAGCTCTCCCATATTTGATAACTCTGTTTTCTAACTACCCTTACCCCTTAATAGTACCAGTTCCCCCATAGCAAGCTCACCATTATAACAAGTGGTTGGCCTGACTGGGAGGAACAATAAATTGAAGAAATTTAATTTTTGAGTGCCAAAACTAAAAATTCTTGTTTTCCGCAGAACGGTTGTGTTAGCCAAGGGTCCAGACTCATCTAGCAAAGGATTCATTTTTACTGACTGGACACCTAGCTGGATCTCTTCACGATTGAGGTAAGTGTGGCCTTGTATTAAAGGCCGTGCAAATTTTTGTTTTTTCCAATTTTTATTTTTTAATTTTTTCTTTGGCTAGGAGCTAAATTAATTAGTGATGGCATCTGAAATGCAGGAACTGGCAAAGAATCCTTCAGTGGTAGAGATAAAGAAACTTACCAAGTTTAATTTAGTATTGTTAGGCAAAGAATTTGGCCTAGAATTAAATGACGCGGATAAAATGTGGACTTTGGTGAATGAAATATTACAACATTGTATTGATCAAGAACTATTGGAAAGTGATACACCTTTATGCCAGCCTAGCCAAGCAGAAAGTGCAGCTCATAGGGCTAGAGAGTTAGCTCTAGAGTTAGCAAGAATAAAATTAGAGGAGCAAAGACTCAAAACAGAGGAGGCTAAAATTAGAGTGAATGCCACTGTACTACCACCTGCCTGGGATTCAAACCCCAGGCATTATGAGAAAAAACATAATTTGCCTGAATTTTCAGAGTCGGACCCTGAAAGGTTTTTCAACCATTTTCAGAGATTGGCCATGTCCATGAACTGGCCAAAGGAAGAATGGGTGAAAATTCTACAGGGAAGACTTAGGGGTAAAGCACAAGATATTTTTATAAACATGCCTGACGACGAGTGTTTTGAATATGATAAAGTCAGGGAACGTATTTTGCGGGCATATGAAATTATGCCTGAAGCTCACCGCCAAGCTTATCGCAACCTTAGGCCTACTCACAACCAACCGCTCACTGAATTTGTTAATGATCAAATTAGATTGTTTGATAAATGGATTCGCTCGGCGAAAGCCGAAACATACGAGGCTCTCAGGAACACAGTTTTAATGGAGCATTTTATAGATATTATGCCAGAGAATGTTTCACATTACATTAGAAGTAGGATAGAGGTAAATTCTATGATAGGGGATTTGGCCAAGATGGCAGAAAACTACCAATTGGTGGGCAAAAGGCCCAATAAAAATAATTATACCCCACAGAGTAGCAAAACTTATACCCACAGCCAGTCCAGACCAGCTCATTCTAACCCTTTACCTAATGCACCTTCTGTTTCAGACATAACAAACCCTGTTAAAGTGTTTAGCCCCACGGCACCTAAGGGTGAACCGAAGGGTAATTATGTTAGTAATGTCTCTTCTCCCCGACGTTTCTGTGGTCACTGTAAACATCCAAACCACACTATTAGCCGTTGTTGGCAACTGTACCCGGAAAAAAGACCCAATGCTCTAGTTGTGAAACAGGGCTTGAGGCCTTCGGAAGGGTTAGGGAGTAAGACCTCCAACTCACAGTGGTTGGACTTGCTTACCCCATTCTTATCGAAAGGGAGACTACTTTTGTCGGAGGGTTTTTCCTGGAAGGACGTGGTGATCTTCCGAGACACTGGTGCATCCAGACTTTAATTTTAGAGAGTGCGTTGCAAGGTGCCAACACTCTCGACACTGGAGAGGTGGTACTGGTCGAGGGTGTCACTAGTGATACTTGAGCAATACCCCTCCATAAGGTTACCCTGGAATCTGATTTCCTCAAGGGTGTTTGAACAGTCGGAGTCAATTCATACCTACCTTTCCCTAATGTTGATGTAATAGTTGGTAATGATTTAGCAGGGGATAAGGTAGGGGACTCCTAACTGCCTATTATGTTGCCTACCCCTAAGGTTTGCCTGGATCCACCCGCCACAGAGGATAATGTTGTGTACCCTGCGTGCACAGTGACCAGGTCTATGGTACTTAAATGTAAGGGCAGCCCTGTGCTTGCCAAGGTGGTAAATCCCGAGGACACGAGGAACTTTCCGAGTGGTGAAAATCAAGTGGACCTCGCGGACACATTCATGGCCCGACTCGATGACGTGGCCGAGGACATTGTGGAGAGCCTGCCACCGCCACTACCGAGAGTAGTGGGGAGGTGGAGGAGAACACTGTTGAGCCTCGGCCAATGGCATTTGACCAAGGCCTAGATGCCTCCTTGAGTGAGTTACAGAAAGCTGACCACACTCTTGCAGATTGTCATGAGACAGCCGTCTCTATGGAGGAAATTGTAGACGCAGCAACTGGATACTACTACAATGATCGGATTTTGATGAGAAAATGGAGACCACAGAGTGCTCCCTTGTCAAATGAGTGGGAGGTAGTCCACCAGGTTATGTTGCCGACCTGCTATAGAGAAAGAATTTTGGCAGCTGCTCATGATGATCCTATGGGGGGACATCAAGGTATTAATATTACATATCACAAAATTTTAAAGTATTTTTTCTGGCCCAAGCTGAAAAGCGATGTGGCAAAATTTTGTAATGCGTGTATTGCTTGTCAACATGTCGGGAAACCAAACCAGACTCCACCTAAAGCTCCTCTAAGGCCTATTGTCGTGCCAGAGGAACCATTTTCTCATGTGGTAATGGACTGTGTTGGACCATTACCTAGAACTAAGTCTGGTAATATTTACCTAATCATGATGATGTGTATCACTACTCGTTACCCAGAGGTTTTTGCTGTAAGGAACATCCGAGCAAAAACTATTGTTGCTCGTATGTTGCAATTTTTTTCCACTTTTGGACTGCCTCGGGTCGTGCAAACTGACAATGGTACTAACTTTATGTCTGATATTTTTGAACAATTTTGTAAGGACCATGGAATAACTCATAAGGTTTCCAGCCTATACCATCCACAGAGTCAGGGGGTAATTGAACGTTTCCATCTAACTCTGAAGCAGATGTTGAAGACATCGTGCGAGAGTTCCCACACCTTCTGGGATGAGAATTTACCGTATGTTTTGTTTGTGGCTAGAGAGGGATTACAAAGTTCACTGGGTTATTCTCCTTTTGAGTTAGTCTTTGGCCATAAAGTTCGTGGACGCTTGCAAATGTTACAGGAGAACATGTTAGGGAACATAATGTTAACCGAAGGTTCGGCTTTCTTTGCGCAACACCACCAGAGACTCAAGGACTGCAAGGCGGCTGCACTAAAGTATCTTGGGAAGGCCCAAAAAAAGATGAAAGAACGTAACGATGCTAAATCTAAGTTGCGGGTATTTCAGCCTGGCGACCCTGTCCTGGTATTAAAGCCTCGACTAGGGAACACTATGTCCCACAAGTACGAAGGCCCCTACATCGTGACAGAAAAGACTGGGGACCTCACGTACAAAGTGAGGCACTCTGACAAGCGTAACCAGGTAATGCTCGTACATGTAAATCGGCTGAAGAAGTTCCACGGCCCCAGGCCCATTGCATTAACCAATGTTTCCATTTCCAGTGAGGGAGGGGATGATTGTTCTGGGGACCCAACTAATCTCATTTTCAATAATTCTAGTTCTGTGAATGCTGTGGAGGAGGGACTGTCCCATTTGCAGATGGCCCAACGTGAAGAGGTGCAGTCGTTGGTTGATGAATTCTCCAGTCTGTTCGGGGAGGTCCCAACCCAGACTGATGCCATTTGCCATGATGTCGAGTTGACGGACTACACCCCCATTCGCCTTCAACCCTATCGGATGAGTCCAGAAAAGAAGGCCATCGTTCGGAAGGATTTCGACTTCTTGCTCCAGCACGGCCTCATCCGGCCGAGCCAGGGCTCTTGGTGCTCGCCCTGCCTTTTGGTCCCCAAACCAGACGGCTCCTGGCGATTATGCACCGACTATCGGCAGCTCAACAAGGTGACCATTGTGGATGCCTACCCGCTGCCCCTCCTCGAGGACTGCATCGACGAGCTGGGAAACGCCAAGTACGTCTCGAAATTCGACCTCTCGAGGGGGTATTATCAAATCCCACTCACTGAACGTGCTAAACAACTAACTGCGTTCGTGACACCCGAGGGTGTTTTTGAGTATCAAGTGTTACCGTTCGGCTTGCATAATGCGCCTGCCATGTTCCAGAGACTCATGAGCTCTCTGCTCGCTAAGGTGCCAAATTGTCGGGCGTATTTAGATGATATCGTGCTCTTTGACAGTAATTGGGCTGACCACATAGCTAGGTTACGCCAGTTGTTCGCAATCTTGAAAAAGGCAAATCTTACCTTAAATGCAAAAAAGTGTCATTTTGGCCAAGGCACAGTGACGTACCTTGGTTATGAAGTGGGCCAAGGAAAAGTGTTACCTCGGCAAGATAAAATCAGTGCCATTCTGGAGTATCCAGTGCTAAAGTCTAAAAAGGACGTTCAAAGATTTATCGGTATGTGTGCGTACTATCGACGCTTTTGTCAACTTTTCCAGTGTTGCCACTCCTCTCACAGACTTGTTGCGGAAGGCCATTAAATTTAAGTGGTCATCAGACTGTGCAGAGGCATTTAAAAATTTGAAATTGATCTTAGCTTCCGCCCCATTGCTTGCTAGTCCAAGGTTCGACCGACCGTTTAAAATTCATGTTGACGCGTCTGACTCTGGTGCTGGTGCAGTGTTGTTACAAACTGGGGATGATCAGGTAGAACACCCAATATATTATTACTCTGTGAAATTTGACAAGGCGCAACGCAATTATTCAGTAGTAGAAAAAGAGGCGTTGGCGCTAGTGTTAACATGAAAAAAGTTTGAAGTTTACCTCATAGGTAATATAGTGGAAGTGTACACGGACCATAACCCACTGGTCTTCCTCACTCAGATGAAGGGGAAGAATAAACGCATCCTCAGGTGGGCATTGTACCTACAGGACTTCAATCTTTCCATTACCCACCTACCGGGCAGGCTCAACGTGATAGCCGACGCTCTGTCCCGGTTGCCTGAATAACATTCATCTGAGCCACAGGAAGCCATTTACCAACTGTCATGCTTTAGTTAATTTTTTTTAGGTTCTCCTGTGACATTAAATATTCCGTGTCCAAATTATTTACTTCCGTTTTTTTTTGTGTGTGTACGTGTTTTTGTTTTTGTTTTCAGAGAATTCCTTTGTACTTTTCTTGCAGAGAAATTGTTGGTTTTGATTGATTTTTTTTTTGTCTTAGATTTTCCTTTTTTATTCTCTGTATACTCTTACAAAAAAAATATGACTACTATTCTAGTAGTCACATTTTTTTTCTCTGAAGGGGGGAGGAGTGTTACGACCCTGGGTTCTTCAGTGGAAACCAGAGGTCAAAATTGACTTATTAAACTTTCCTATAGTATAGTTGAACGCATCACGAGCTGAAATTGTTTGTATCTTTCCTGCCAGACGTAAGACTATTCTTGTTTCTCAAAGAGCATTTAAAGACTGAGCTGGGGGTTGATTATTAAATAATAACATAGGCACCAACTATGTTTACTAATACTCTAATCATTTGTAAAGTAACAATGTTGCATAGGGGAAGATTTTTAATGTGCTTAGCTGCACGATCAATTAGGCTCCTTCCGGCACCACCACATGCGGGAGGCCTGAGCTGCTCGCTGGGAGCGTTCTTCTTCTGGCTGGCGTTCGTGGGGACGAGACCTACTCTGTGGCTGCACCCCTACTCTCCTCCATTCTCCTCTTACTTATTTCCCTTACCTTAAGTTCCTGTGCCATAAGTTAAGTACGGCGTTTTAAGTGTGCCTACTCTGGTAGTAACGATTGGTGAGACCTGGGGGTAGTATTTGCCAGTGTTTTGGGTACCCCTAAGTGTTGTGTTTTGTATTAGGGTACTACGTGGTCTCACTACCCTAAGCTGCATCCAGCTTCAGTGCTTATCCAGTAGTACTTTACCCTAGCTTGTTCTTAGTGTAAACCTTGTATCCTGCTTATGTGGACCAAGGTTTTTAACGTAAGATAGTGTGGTAAAGTAATTATTATTATTGTTATTGGTGTGAGTGTATATGGGGGGTTGTTAAGGGGTTAATAAATAAGTAAATTAGAACAGAGTATCCCTTCTTCCTGTGTGGGAGTGCATTGATCAACCCTTAGACTGACATAGTCTAGTAGCAAGTTATTATTACTGGATAGTTTATTTTGGGGGCCGGGCCTTTTAGCTCTCCCATATTTGATAACTCTGTTTTCTAACTACCCTTACTCCTTAATAGTACCAGTTCCCCCATAGCAAGCCCACCATTTTTTATAACACTTACTCAAGAATAATCAAGATCTACCAAAATCTTCCTCCTCGAACAAGAATTAAGCCTTCTCATGAACACAGTTACTAACTTCAAACCAGATGAAACCACTAGAAAACAGGAAGAAATGTTGCAAAAGTTTGAGAACCATCTGAACAACCTACAACAGCAACACACTGTTACCCAAGACGAAACAGACCAACATTAACTACTTGAGTCTGTAGTTGTCTCTTCACGTGATTTTCCCCATGAAACTGACGGAGAAGACTGTACTGCCATCGTGATCAAGGTATTGCAGGATAAGATAAGGTATTCATTCCAAAAAAGTGACATCTAATCAGCTTATAGAGTGGGTACCAAATCATCTAGATAGCTACATGATTTGGTATATCTAGATAGCTGCTCCCGCAACTCTGATCTTATCACATCTGCAGTCGCTAGTAAATCCATTGTTTATGTGAATGAATGTCTGACCAGGGTCAGGCAAAATCTCTTTTTTCAAACTGCGTGGTTTCTACAAAAATTCCCCTATAATTAAACATTGTTTTGTGTTAGATGGTAAAAAAATAGCTAGGAGGACTGACACTAGAAAAACCTATTCAATAACCACTGAAGCTCACCTTAATTCTTTCCTCAGTGACTGTGGGATAGCTGCTGTATAGCCAGAATTCAAATTATAATCTCATTTAACTACCATTGTGTACTTTAGCTCTGCCTTTCATCTCAAAAGGTTTTAACTTTATTTAAAAAAAAAAAATTGTCATCTTTATTATTGTCTTTTTTTCTTTTTACTCCCATGTTCCATAGTACACTGGCTATGCCTGTGTCCTCTAGTATAAACTTCATTATCCAGTGTTCCTGAGTGTATCTCTATTTAAACTACCTCAGTTTGTTTTAGTGTAACTTTAGTATTCAACTATAGTGTACTTATAATAGTATAGTAAGTAAGCTTTTCATTTTATAGATTTCATAATTGCTTTTTGACTTTTTTGGTCATCTATTGTTATTAATTATTCTAGTTCTTTTTTTATATTCCTAAGTTCCCATTAAGTTTTTATTACTTAAATTACCATTAGTTTATATTACTTTAGAATTTTTATTCTACTTTTTCTTTGTAACCCAGATTGCCTAGCCCAACCACCATTGCTCCATTGTGCTCTTGGCTTTGCCTGTGCAATTTTGATCAATAGTGCAAATAATTACCTACAGTGTACCTGAAAGTACTCTTAAGCAACCTACCTCATTTTTGTGTATAGTTTTATATATTTTTTTTTCATAGCTAGTTCTTTTATCATTGTCTTTTTGGCTTTTCTTTAAAACAGCCCTCTTATGCAAACTATTATAGATCCAGACCTTAACTAGTATCTATGACAATCAGCACTTTCATCTATCCATATCTCAACTATGGTATTTGTGCTTGGGGTTCTACTGCTCAAAATCATTTACGTCCTCTAATTACTCAACACAAAGCTGCTATTAGGACAATATCCAACTCTGGCCCCAGACATCACTCGGTACCCCTACTCAAATCTCTGAATATGTTAGACATTAAGTCACTGCACATTCTCTCATGGGTATTATACATATATAAAACGCTAAACTGTAATGCCAATCCTGACCTCAAAAGCTTCATAGAAGGTTTTAACAGAACCCATGAGCACCACACCAGAAATAAATACAGTTTTGATATTCCTAGAGTACGACTTAATCAAACTAGAAATGCTCTACAAATCAAGGGACCCAGAATGTGGAATGACCTTCCCAACCATGTTAAAGACTGTACCTCTCTCAACCAGTTTAAGATAAAAACGAAGCTATACCTAATAAATTCCCTGTAACCTACCTTACCCCTCTATTGTCAACCAATGTCTGTTTTTTTAAAGAGCGCTGTTTGTCGACAGAATTGTATTTGTGCTGCTTTTTCAGCTATGTTTTCATTCCATGTTTTCATTTTATTCTTTATGCTCAATTAGTATTAAGTTTTAGTCATTTAAGTTTTTCATGCCCGAAACGCTTTGCATAATAGTGGCTTTAGGCATTGTATGTACTAGCCCTATCTATAAATCCAGCACTCTTTGTAAAATCTCTTGTATGTATGTACCTTACCTAAATAAACATTTGATTTTTATATTTTTTTTTATTTTAATGATCAAAATTGCAACTCTGCTGTTCAACAAATCCCTTGAGTGTCATACCTTCCCTGATATCCTTAAAAAAGCAGGAGTAACGCCAGTTCATAAAGGAGGTAATCCGGCAGACATAAACAATTATAGAACAATATCAAACCTATCCATACTATCAAAAATATTTGAAAAAATTATCTAAAAACAGCTCTACTCCTGTCTCGTAAAATTCGACATTCTTAGCCCCTGTCAGTTTGGCTTCAGCTCCCAAAAGAGTACCAACGATGCAATTATTAGTCTCCTTGATATAATTTACTCAGCCCTTGACAAAAATGAGTTTCCGATTGGACTCTTCATTGACCTGAGAAAGGCCTTTCATACTGTTAATCATAATTACCTCTTACATAAACTCTATCATTATTAGGTAATGGTCCAACACAGTCCATTACCACATGAGAAAATGGTTCCTCTGGCTCAACAATAGGCCTTAGAGGAGCTTTAGGTGGAGTCTGGTTTGGTTTCCCGACAAGTTGACAAGCAATACATGCATTACAAAATTTTGCCACATCGCTTTTCAGCTTGGGCCAGAAAAAATACTTTAAAATTTTGTGATATGTAATATTAATACCTTGATGTCCCCCCATAGGATCATCATGAGCAGCTGCCAAAATTCTTTCTCTATAGCAGGTCGGCAACATAACCTGGTGGACTACCTCCCACTCATTTGACAAGGGAGCACTCTGTGGTCTCCATTTTCTCATCAAAATCCGATCATTGTAGTAGTATCCAGTTGCTGCGTCTACAATTTCCTCCATAGAGACGGCTGTCTCATGACAATCTGCAAGAGTGTGGTCAGCTTTCTGTAACTCACTCAAGGAGGCATCTAGGCCTTGGTCAAATGCCATTGGCCGAGGCTCAACAGTGTTCTCCTCCACCTCCCCACTACTCTCGGTAGTGGCGGTGGCAGGCTCTCCACAATGTCTTCGGCCACGTCATCGAGTCGGGCCATGAATGTGTCCGCGAGGTCCACTTGATTTTCACCACTCGGAAAGTTCCTCGTGTCCTCGGGATTTACCGCCTTGGCAAGCACAGGGCTGCCCTTACATTTAAGTACCATAGACCTGGTCACTGTGCACGCAGGGTACATAACATTATCCTCTGTGGCGGGTGGATCCAGGCAAACCTTAGGGGTAGGCAACATAATAGGCAGTCTAGTGTCCCCTACCTTATCCCCTGCTAAATCATTACCAACTATTACATCAACATTAGGGAAAGGTAGGTATGAATTGACTCCGACTGTACAAACACCCTTGTGGAAATCAGATTCCAGGGTAACCTTATGGAGGGGTATTGCTCAAGTATCACTAGTGACACCCTCGACCAGTACCACCTCTCCAGTGTCGAGAGTGTTGGCACCTTGCAACGCACTCTCTAAAATTAAAGTCTGGATGCACCAGTGTCTCGGAAGATCACCACGTCCTTCCAGGAAGAACCCTCCGACAAAAGTAGTCTCCCTTTCGATAAGAATGGGGTAAGCAAGTCCAACCACTGTGAGTTGGAGGTCTTACTCCCTAACCCTTCCGAAGGCCTCAAGCCCTGTTTCACAACTAGAGCATTGGGTCTTTTTTCCGGGTACAGTTGCCAACAATGGCTAATAGTGTGGTTTGGATGTTTACAGTGACCACAGAAACGTCGGGGAGAAGAGACATTACTAACATAATTACCCTTCGGTTCACCCTTAGGTGCCGTGGGGCTAGACACTTTAATAGGGTTAGTTATGTCTGAAACAGAAGGTGCATTAGGTAAAGGGTTAGAATGAGCTGGTCTGGACTGGCTGTGGGTATAAGTTTTGCTACTCTGTGGGGTATAATTATTTTTATTGGGCCTTTTGCCCGCCAATTGGTAGTTTTCTGCCATCTTGGCCAAATCCCCTATCATAGAATTTACCTCTATCCTGCTTCTAATGTAATGTGAAACATTCTCTGGCATAATATCTATAAAATGCTCCATTAAAACTGTGTTCCTGAGAGCCTCGTATGTTTCGGCTTTTGCCGAGCGAATCCATTTATCAAACAATCTAATTTGATCATTAACAAATTCAGTGAGCGGTTGGTTGTGAGTAGGCCTAAGGTTGCGATAAGCTTGGCGGTGAGCTTCAGGCATAATTTCATATGCCCGCAAAATACGTTCCCTGACTTTATCATATTCAAAACACTCGTCGTCAGGCATGTTTATAAAAATATCTTGTGCTTTACCCCTAAGTCTTCCCTGTAGAATTTTCACCCATTCTTCCTTTGGCCAGTTCATGGACATGGCCAATCTCTGAAAATGGTTGAAAAACCTTTCAGGGTCCGACTCTGAAAATTCAGGCAAATTATGTTTTTTCTCATAATGCCTGGGGTTTGAATCCCAGGCAGGTGGTAGTACAGTGGCATTCACTCTAATTTTAGCCTCCTCTGTTTTGAGTCTTTGCTCCTCGAATTTTATTCTTGCTAACTCTAGAGGTAACTCTCTAGCCCTATGAGCTGCACTTTCTGCTTGGCTAGGCTGGCATAAAGGTGTATCACTTTCCAATAGTTCTTGATCAATACAATGTTGTAATATTTCATTCACCAAAGTCCACATTTTATCCGCGTCATTTAATTCTAGGCCAAATTCTTTGCCTAACAATACTAAATTAAACTTGGTAAGTTTCTTTATCTCTACCACTGAAGGATTCGTTGCCAGTTCCTGCATTTCAGATGCCATCACTAATTAATTTAGCTCCTAGCCAAAGAAAAAATTAAAAAATAAAAATTGGAAAAAACAAAAATTTGCACGGCCTTTAATACAAAGCCACACTTACCTCAATCGTGAAGAGATCCAGCTAGGTGTCCAGTCAGTAAAAATGAATCCTTTGCTAGATGAGTCTGGACCCTTGGCTAACACAACCGTTCTGCGGAAAACAAGAATTTTTAGTTTTGGCACTCAAAAATTAAATTTCTTCAATTTATTGTTCCTCCCAGTCAGGCCAACCACTTGTTATAATGGTGGGCTTGCTATGGGGGAACTGGTACTATTAAGGGGTAAGGGTAGTTAGAAAACAGAGTTATCAAATATGGGAGAGCTAAAAGGCCCGGCCCCCAAAATAAACTATCCACAGTAATAATAACTTGCTACTAGACTATGTCAGTCTAATGGTTGATCAATGCACTCCCACACAGGAAGAAGGGATACTCTGTTCTCATTTACTTATTTATTAACCCCTTAACAACCCCCCCATAGACATTCACACCAATAACAATAATAATAATTACTTTACCACACTATCTTACGTTAAAAGCCTTGGTCCACATAAGCAGGATACAAGGTTTACGCTGAGAACAAGCTAGGGTAAAGTACTACTGGATAAGCACTGAAGCTGGATGCAGCTTAGGGTAGTGAGACCACGTGGTACCCTAATACAAAACACAACACTTAGGGGTACCCAAAACACTGGCAAATACTACCCCCAGGTCTCACCAATCGTTACTACCAGAGTAGGCACACTTAAAACACCGTACTTAACTTAATGGTACAGGAACTTCAGGTAAGGGAAATAAGTAAGAGGAGAAGGGAGGAGAGTAGGGGTGCAGCCACAGAGTAGGTCTCGTCCCCACGAACGCCAGCCAGAAGAAGAACGCTCTCAGCGAGCAGTTCAGGCCTCCCACATGTGTTGGTGCCGGAAGGAGCCTAATTGATCGTGCAGCTAAGCACATTAAAAATCTTCCCCTATGCAACATTGTTACTTTACAAATGATTAAAGTATTAGTAAACATAGTTGGTGCCTATGTTATTATTTAACAATCAACCCCAGCTAAGTCTTTAAATGCTCTTTGAGAAACAAGATTAGTCTTATGTATGGCAGGAAAGATACAAACAATTTCAGCTCGTGATGCGTTCAACTATACTATAGGAAAGTTTAATAACTTAATTTTGACCTCTGGTTTCCACTGAAGAACCCAGGGTCGTAACAGTAAGGCTCCAGCTTCATCCTGCAAAGATAGTAATGAACCTTGCAGGTTCATTATTAAGGCTGACTGCTCTTTGATTACTGACATTTGGTCTTACAAATACAAATACAAATATTTATTCAGGTAAAGTACATACATACAAGGTAAGATATAAAAGTTGACGGATTTATAGATAGAGCTAGTACATACAATACCTAAAGCCACTATTATGCAAAGCGTTTCGGGCAGGAAAAACACTAAGACTAAAACTTAATACTAATTGAGATTAAAGTATAAAATGTGTTGAGAAAAAATAAGAAAAAAATGGAAAAAGAGGGGGGGGGGGAAACATGGCAGAAAAAAAGTAAAAATATAATTTGGTCGACAAACAGCATTGTTTAAAATAGAAGACATGGGTTGACATTTTGGGGGCAAGGTAGGTTACATTGAGTTAATTAGGTAGTACTTAGTTTTTATCTTAAACAGGTTGGGAGAGGTACAGTCTTTAACATAATTGGGAAGATCATTCCACATTCGAGGTCTCTTGATTTGTAAAGTATTTCTAGTTTGACTAAGTTGTACTCTTGGAATATCAAATAGGAATTTGTTTCTGGTGTGGTGCTCATGGAATCTGTTACAACCTTCTAGGAAGCTTTTAAGGTCAGGATTGACATTACAGTTCAGCATTTTATATATATAAAATGCACATAAGAGGATGTGCAGGGGACTTAATATCTAACATATTCAGAGATTTGAGTAAGGGTACCGAGTGATGTCTGGGGCCAACCCGTTCTCGCACTTTCTTACAGTCAATATTGACTTATTAAATAAATGCATATGTGACATACTAATTTATTGTGAATATTTTAGTTTACCTTGAAAAGCTTCATAGAAAACACCGACCTTAACGAACCTTCTTAGTATGTTAAGATAAGCATCTTATTGCTTCGTAATTACAATTATTACTTAACCTATACCTATAATAGGTTAAGTATTAATTGTAATTATGAAGCAATAAGATGTTAAGATAAGCATCTTATTGCTTCGTAATTACAATTATTACTTAACCTATACCTATAATAGGTTAAGTAATAATTGTAATTACGAAGCAATAAGATGCTTATCTTAACGTAATAAGAAGGTTAGGTAAGGTCGGTGTTTTCTATGAAGCTTTTCAAGGTAAACTAAAATATTCACAATAAATTAGTATGTCACATATGCACGCATTTAATAAGTCAATATTGACTATACAAAAATGAGAGAACGGGTTGCTGGGGCCAGAGTGAGATATTGTCCTAATAGCAGCTTTGTGTTGAGTAATTAAAAGACGTAAATGATTTTGGGTAGTAGAACCCCATGCACAAATACCATAGTTGAGATAAGGATAGATGAGAGAATAATAGTGTCACCAGGGCAGGGCAAGGTACATAATATCTGATCTTAGAAAGAATGCCAACAGTTTTTGAATTTTTTTTTTATATATTTAGAATGTGTCCCTGGAAATTCAGCTTGCGGTCAATGAGAACGCCAATGAATTTGCCATCTACTTTGTTACAAATTTGGGTATTGTTAATCCTGAGATTTATTTTATTTGAGGATTTAGTGCCAAACAGAATATAGAAAGTTTTGTCAATATTGACGGTGAGTTTGTTAGCAATTAGCCAGTGATGGACTTTATTTAGCTCAGTATTCACTCTGACATTTAGAGCAAGGGGGTCAGTACTGGAGTAAATGAAGGTCGTGTCGTCAGCAAATAGAATTGGTTTGAGAAGTTGGGAGGCATTTGGAAGGTCATTAATGTAGATGAGAAAGAGAAGAGTGCCAAGTATGCTGCCCTGGGGAACACCAATGTTGATGGGTAGGGTGGGAGAAATTGAATTATTCACAGAAACGTACTGGAGCCTGTCAGTAAGGTAAGACTTAATGTACTGCAGGGAATGACCTCTGACTCCATAATGTTGTAATTTAAGAAGAAGGTTTTGGTGGTTGACAGTGTCAAAAGCCTTACGCAGGTCTACAAATAACCCAACAGGGAACTAATTTTTATCAAGAGCTGTATGTATCAAGTTAATCATACTAATAAGTGCATCGTTAGTGCTTTTTTGGGGTCTGAAGCCATATTGACAAGAGCTAAGTATATTGTGTTTGGCTAGATAAAGCAGGATATGTATATGTACAAGTCTTCATGTACTTGTTTTAATAACTTGAGCCAACGGTTATCAGCAAGGCGCTTGAAGTCAGAACACGGGCAGCAGCTCGTTTAAGTTGATCCATATGGCTACATAATAGTTGCATGGGCCGAGTCGGAGACGGCGCTCCGTCCAGCTGAAATAGTTTGTTATTGTTGACGAGGGAAGAGTCGGTACCCCCCACGGCGGCCACCGAGGGGGAGATAACTGAACTAATCATGTTGCTAGCCTGGCTAGTAGGGTTATTCCTGATTGGTGTGCTTCCTTTCTTAAGGGCTTTATCGGTCTTGTTATGCATGGTAGCAGGATAAATGTGACCATGGCGTGATAGCATACAAAATAAAGTCAATGGGAATAACCGGTAAAGTAGGACGCTGGATACTCAGTTTTCTGTCAAACAGGACTCAGCGAGTAACAGTCAACCATATAAAATCTAGTCCAAGCGCAGTTAAAAGCTCTGTCCCTCAGGGTACAGTCTTTGCACCGCTGCTTTTCCTTATTCTCATATCAGATATAGACAAAAATATAAGTCACAGCTTCGTATCATCCTATGCAGATATCACAAAAATCAGTATGAAAATTACCTCGGCTGAAGACATTGAAAAACTTCAAGCTGATATTAATAAAGTTTTCGACTGGGCATCAGAAAATAACATGATGTTTAACAGTGATAAATTCCAGGTACTCAGGTACGGTAAAAATGAGGACCTTAAACATAGTACATGGTACAAAACACAATCAAATATGCCCATAGTAGGAAAATAGCATGTAAAGGAGTTGGGAATAATGATGTCTGAAGACCTAATGTTTAGGGAGCATAACAAAGCAAATATTGAGGCAGCCAGAAAAACAATAATAATAATAAAAATAATAATTTATTTAGGAACAGTACATACATACAAAAATGACCAGATGGATTACGAGAACTTTCAAATCCAGGGATCCCAGGGTTGTACTCTTCAAGTCACTTGTATTGTCCCGTCTTGAGTACTGCTCAGTACTCACGTCCCCCTTCAGAGCAGGAGAGATTGCTGAATTAGAGGGAATACAGAGAACATATACGGCACGCATAGACGCGATAAAGCACCTATTGGGTGCTTTTATTGGGATCGTCTCAAAGCCCTCCAAATGTACTCACTAGAAAGAAGACGAAAGAGATCTAGTGATCTGTATCAAGTGTTACCCAATCTCCCAGTCTTTATGTACTTAATCCAAACAACTTTATCATTGTGTTCATTGCTGTCTTCTTTTATGTGCTAGCCATATGCTGTATTGTGCCTGCTAATTTTTGTTAAACTACCATTCAAGCTGTCATTGCAATCAATCTGAGCTACCTATGTGCTTTAATATACTTACAATTTTTCTCTCATCTTATATTTTTTTTCATGCCAAGTAACTGTTATCATTCTTATTAATTTTGCAAGTATTTACCTACTTATACCGTACTTATATGTGTCGCCTCCCTTCAGAGACTAGCGTCTTTACGGCAGAACTTTATGCTGTTCTCTACGCTCTTCGTCTCTTGTTTTCTCATTCTCATTCCTCCTTTGTGGTTGTAGTTGATTCTCGTAGTGCCCTCATGGCTCTAGGGTGCTTTAATCCTGTCCATCCGGTGGTCATCGAGATTCAACATTGGCTGTTTCTTATTTCTAGTAAGTTTAAATCAGTAGAGTTTTGCTGGGTTCCCAGCCATTTTGGTGTTTCTTTCAATGAGCGTGCAGATGCTGCCGCTAAGGAAGCTATCCGGTCTTGTCCCATCTCCCGTAAAAGTTTTCCTTATTCCTACTTTTATCCTGTTATTCATTCTTCCATTCTTGCCCGTTGGCAGGGTTGTTGGTTCTCTGTGGTTGGTAACAAGCTGCGTACTCTCAAACGTAGTGTGTCCCCGTGGCCTTCCTCCTACCACCGTAACCGGCGGTGGGAAACTGCTTTGGCACGGCTGTGGGTTGGTCATACCCGCTTAACCCACGGTAACTTGATGGAGCGCCGCCCTGCTCCTTATTGTCCGAATTGCGTTGTCCCTCTTACAGTTGTGCATATACTTGTTGAATGTCCTGACTTCCAGGACGAGCGTGTGTCTTGCTTTCCGACCGTCCCTCGCGGTCACTTGTCCCTCGATAGAATTCTAGGTGAATCGGATACTTTTGATACCGTTCGCCTTATGCGTTTTTGTTCTCGTATTGGCATTCTTGGTGATATTTAGCGCCCTCTGATTATTTTGCACTTTGATGGTGCTACATAGCCTTCGCGGTTTGGTGCCTTCTTTCGATAATTACCTTACCTTACCTACTTATAAGTTTCTTAGATTAAGGACCTGCCTGAAACGCTGCGCGTACTGGTGGCTTTACAAGAATATTATAACTATGCTATGAATCCTCACAATCCCAATGTACCTTCTTGTATATATATAAAAAAATAAATAAAATCAATAAGATATCAAATAATATACACATGGAAGATACTGGAGGGCCAAGTACCAAATCTACACAGTAAAATAATAACGTACTGAAGTGAACGATAAGGAAGAAAATGCAGAATAGAACCAGTGAAGAGTAGGGTTGCCATAGGCACAATCAGAGAACACTGTATAAACATAAGAGGTCCACGGTTGTTCAACACACTCCCAGCGAGCATAAGAAATATTGCCGGAACAACCGTGGACATTTTCAAAAGGAAACTAGATTTATTCCTCCAAGGAGTGCCGGACCAACCGGGCATATGGTGGGAATGTGGGCCTGCGGGCCGCTACAAGCAACAGCCTGGTGGACCAAACTCTCACAAGTCAGGCCTGGTTCGGGCTGGGCTTGGGGAGCAGAAGAACTCCCAGAACCCAGTCAACCAGGTATCAACAAGAGTAATATAACTGCCAGAGTCAGAATAATATGACTTCCAATCAGACTAATATAAGTGCCAGTCCGACTAAAATAAATACCAGACTCATAATTAATAACTGCCAGTCAGCATAATATAACTGGCAGAGTCAAACTAATAAAACTGCCAGTCAGAATACTATAACGGCCAGTCAGAATTAATATGACTGCCAGAGTCAGACTAATATAACTGCCAGAGTCAGCCTAATATATATGCCAGAGTCAGACTAATATAACTGACAGGGTCAGAATTAATATACCTGTCAGCGTCAAAATAATATAACTGCCAGAGTCTGTCTAATATAACTTCCAGAGCCTGACTAATATAACCGCCAGAACCAGACTAATATAACTGCAAGACTCACACAAATATAACTGCCAGAGCCTGACTAATATAACTGCCAGACTCAGACAAACATAACTGCCAGAGCCTGACTAATATATTTGCCAGAGTCAGTCAAATATATCTGCCGGAGTCAAACAAATATAACTGACAGAGTCAAACTAATATAACTGCTAGAATCATACTAACATAACTGCCAGAGTCAGCCTAATAACTGCTAAAGTCAGCCTAATGTAACTGCCAGAGTCAGCCTAATAAAACTGCAAGAGTCAGACTAATATAAATGCCAGGGTAGGACTAATATGCCTGTCAGCATCAGGCTAATATAACTTCCAGTGTCACACTAATATAACTGCCAGAGTCAGATTAATACAATTTCCAGAGTCAGATTTTAATATAACTGCCAGAGTCAGGCTAATATAACTGCCAGAGTCAGACTAATATAACTGCCAGAGTCAGACTAATATAACTGCCAGTCAGACTAATATACCTGCCAGAGTCAGACTAATATAACTGATAGAGTCAGACTAATATAACTGCAAAGGTCAGCCTAATATACCTGCCAGAGTCAGACTAATATATCTGCCAGAGTCAGAATAATATAACTGCCAGAATCTGTCTAATATAACTGCCAGATTCAGACTAATATAACTGCCTGAGTCAGACTAATGTAACTCCCAGTCAAAAAAATGTAATTTCCAGAGTCAGACTAATGTAACTACTAGAGTCAGACTAATATAATAACCAGAGTCAGAATAATATATCTGCCAGAGTCAGACTAATATAACTGCCAGAGACTGACTAATATAACTGCCTCAGTCTGAGAAATTACTGCCATAGTTGGACTTATATAACTGCTATTGTCAGCCAAATATAGGTGCCAGAGTCAGACTAATATAACTACCAGAGTCAGATTTATATAACTGCCAGAGTTAGTCTAATGTTGCTTCAAGAGTCAGCCTAATATAACTCCCAAAGTTAGGCTAATAAAACTACCAGAGTTAGACTAATATAACTACTAGAGTCAGACGAATATTACTGCCAGATTCAGACAAATATAACTGCCTGAGTCAGACTAATATCAGGCAGTTATCAGCCAGGGTCTGACTGATAACTGCCAGAGCCAGACTAATATAACTTCTGGGTCATACTAATATAACTGTCAGAGTCAGACATATATAACTGCCAGATTCAGACTAATAACTGCCAGAGTCAGACTAATATAGCTCTCAGAGTCAGACTAATATAATTACTAGAGTCAGCATTATTGTAACTGCCAGAGTATTTTTTAATGTAACTGCCAGAGTTAGACTAATATAACTGCCAGAATCAGACTCATATAACTGCAAGTCATCCTAACATAACTGCCAGTCAGATTAATATAACTGCTAGAGTCAGACTAATATTCCTGACAGAGTAAGACTAATATACTGCCAGAGTCAGAGTAATATAACTACTACAGTCAGACTAATATTCTGCGAGATTCAGACTAATATAACTACCACAGTCAGACTAATATAACTGGCAGAGTCAGACTATTACCTGACAGTCAGACCTATATAGCTCTCATAATTAGACTAATATAGCTCTCTGAGTCATAATAATATAACTACCAGAGTCATAATAATATAACTACCAGAGTCAGGCTAATATAACTGCCAGAGTCAGACTAATATAATTGCAAAAGTCAGTCTAATATAACTGCCAGAGTCACATTAATAACTGCCAGAGTCAGATAAGTATAACTGCCAGAATCTGACTAATATAGCTCTCAGAGGCAGCATAATATACCTTTCGGAGTCATAATATTATAACTACCAGAGTCAGGCTAAAATAATTGCCAGAGTCAAACTAATATAACTGCCAAAGTCAATTTAATGTAACTGCCACAGTCAGGATAAAATATCTGCCAAAGTCAATATAATATAACTGTCAGTGTCAGTGTAATATAACTGCCAGTCAGATTTATATAACTGCCAGATTCAGACTAATGTAATTGGCCGTGAGCCTAATATAACTGCCAGGGTCAGAGTAATATAACTGCCAGGGTCAGACTAATATAACTGCCAGTGGCAGACTAATATAACTGCCAGATTCAGATTAATATAACTGCCAGAGTCTGAATTAATATAACTGCCAGAGTCAGAATAATGTAATTGCCAGTTAGCTTATTTTAATGCAAGGATCAGGCAAATTTAACTGACAGTGGCAGACTAATATAACTGCCAGAGTCACACTAATATAACTGCTTGAGTCTGACTTATATACCTGCCAGTCAGCGTAATATAGCTGCCAGAGTCAGACTAATATAACTGACAGAGTAAGAGTAATATAACTACCTCTCAGAATTAATACAACTGCCAGATTCAGACTAATATAAGTGCCAGAGTCAGACTAATATAATTGCCAGAGCCAGACTAATATAACTGCCATAGTCAGACTAATATAACTGCCAAGATCTGCCTAATATACCTGCCAGAGTTAGAGTAATATAACTTCCAGACTCAGACTAATATATCTGCCAGAGTCAGACTAATATAACTGCCCAGGTCAGCCTAATATACCTGCCAGGGTCAGGGTAATAAAACTGCAAGAGTCAGACTAATATAACTGCCAGAGTCAGACTAATATAACTACCAGAGTCAGACTAATATAACTACCAGAGTCAGACTAATATAACTGCCAGAGTCAGACTAATATAACTACCAGAGTCAGACTAATATAACTGTCAGAGTCAGACTAACATAACTGCCGGATTCAGACTAATATAAATGGTAGAGTCAGTCTAATATAACTACTAGAGTCAGACTAATATAACTGCCAGAGTCAGCCTAATATAACTGCCAGAGTTAGACTAATATAACTGCTAGAGTAAAAATAATATAACTGCTAGAGTCAGAAAAAATAACTGCCAGAGTCTGAGTAATATGACTGCTACAGTCAGACTAATATAATTGCCAGAATCTGTCTAATATAACTACCAGAGTCAGAATAATATAACTGCCAGAGTTAGACTAATATTACTGCAAAAGTCAGCCTAATAAAACTGACAGTCTCACTAATATAACTGCCATTGTCAGACTTATATAATTTCCAGAGGCAGACTAATATAATTGTCAGTGTCAGGCTAATATAAATGTCAGCGTCTGATTATAATAACTGCCAATCAGACTAATATAACTGTCAGGGTCGGATTAAAATAACTGCCGGATTGAGAATAATATAACTCCCAGAGTCTTTCTAATTTAATTGCCAGAGTCAGACTAATATAAATGAGAGAGACAGGCTAATATAACTGCCATAGTCTGCCTAATAACTGCCAGTGTCAGACTAATATAGCTCCCAGTCAAAATAATATAACTTCAAGATTCAGACTAATATAACTACTAGAGTCAGACTAATATAACTACCAGAGTCAGAATAAATATAACGGCCAAAGTCAGCCTAATATAACTGCCAGAGTCTGACTAATATAACTGCCTCAGTCTGACAAATAACTGCCAGTGTTAGACTAATCTAACTGCCATTGTCAGCCAAACATAGCTCCCAGAGTCAAACTAATATAACTACTAGAGTCAGATTTATACAACTGCCAGAGTTAGTCTAATGTAACTTCCAGAGTCAGACTAATATATCTGCCAGAGTCTGACTAATATAACTGCCAGAGTCAGACTAATATAACTGCCAGAGACAGGCTAATGTTACTGCCAGAGTCAGTCTAATAACTGCCAGAGTCAGTTTAATACAACTGCCAGAGTTAGATTAATTTAACTGCCAGAGTCAGACTAATATAACTGCCAGATTCAGACTAACAAACCTGTCAGAGTCAAAATAATATAACTGCCAGAGTCAGCCTATTATAACTGCCAGAGTCAGACTAATATAACTTCCAGTCAGACTTATATAACTCCCAGAGTCAGTCTACTATAATTCCCAGAGTTAGACTAATATAACTCCAGAGTCAGAATAATATAACTGCCAGAGTCTGACTAATAACTGCCAGAGTCAGACTAATATAACTGCCAGTCAGACTAATATAACTCCCAGAGTCAATCTAATATAACTGCCAGAGTCAGACTAATGTACTTACTAGTGAGCTTAATATAACTGCCAGGGTCAGACTATTATAATTGCCAGAGTCAGTCTAATAACTACCAGAGTTTGACTAATAAACCTATCAGGGTTAAACTAATATAACTGCCTGATTGAGACTAATATAACAGCCTGAGTCAGACTAATATAACTGCCAGAGTCAGACTAATATAACAGCTAGAGTCAGCCTAATATAACTGCCAGTGTCAGACTAATATAGCTGCAAAAGTGTGACTAATATAACTGCCACAGTCAGGCTAATATAACTGCCACAGTCAGACTAATATAACTGCCAGAGTAAAAATAATATAACTGATAGAGTCAGACAAATATGACTGCCAGAGTGTGACTAATATGACTGCTAGAGTCAGAGTAATATAACTGCCAGAGTCAATCTAATACAACTGCCAAAGTCAGATTAATATAACTGCGAGAGTCAGACTAATATAACTGCCAGCTTCAGACTAATATAACTGCCAGAGTCATACTAATATAACTACCAGAGTCAGACTAACGTAACTGCCAGAGTCAGTCTAATATAACTGCTAGAGTCAGGCTAATATAACTGCCTGAGTCAGACTAATATAACTGCTAGAGTCAGACTAATATAACTGCCAGTCAGACTAATATAACTGCCAGACTTAGACTAATATAACTGCCAAAGTCACCATAATATAACTGACAGTCTGAATAATATAACTGCCAGAGTAAAACTAATATAACTGCCAGAGTCAGGCTAATGTAACTGCCAGAGTCAGACTAATGTAACTGCCAGTCAGACTAATCTAACTCCCAGAGTCAGATTAATATAACTCCCAGAGTCAGCCTAAAATAACTCCAGAGTCAGAATAATATAACTGCCAGAGTCTGACTAATAACTGCCAGAGTCAGACTAATATAACTGCTAGACAGACTAATATAACTCCCAGAGTCAATCTAATATAACTGCCAGAGTCAGACTATTGTAATTGCTAGAGAGCTTAATATAACTGCCAGAGTCAGTCTAATAACTACCAGAGTTTGACTAATATAACTATCAGGGTTAGGCTAATATAACTGCCTGATTGAGACTAATATAACTACCTGAGTCAGACTAATATAACTGCCTTAGTCAGACTAATATAACTGCCAGAGTCAGACTAATATAACTGCCAAAATCAGCATAATATAACTGACAGTCTGACTAATATAACTGCCTGAGTCACACTAATATAACTACCTGAGTCAGACTAACATAACTGCCTGAGTCAGACTAATATAACTGCCAGAGTCAGACTAATATAACTGCCAGTCAGACTAATATACCTGCCAGAGTTAGACTAATATAACTGCCAGAGTCACACTAATATAACTGCTTGAGTCTGACTTATATACCTGCCAGTCAGCGTAATATAGCTGCCAGAGTCAGACTAATATAACTGACAGAGTAAGAGTAATATAACTACCTCTCAGAATTAATACAACTGCCAGATTCAGACTAATATAAGTGCCAGAGTCAGACTAATATAATTGCCAGAGCCAGACTAATATAACTGCCATAGTCAGACTAATATAACTGCCAAGATCTGCCTAATATACCTGCCAGAGTTAGAGTAATATAACTTCCAGACTCAGACTAATATATCTGCCAGAGTCAGACTAATATAACTGCCCAGGTCAGCCTAATATACCTGCCAGGGTCAGGGTAATAAAACTGCAAGAGTCAGACTAATATAACTGCCAGAGTCAGACTAATATAACTACCAGAGTCAGACTAATATAACTACCAGAGTCAGACTAATATAACTGCCAGAGTCAGACTAATATAACTACCAGAGTCAGACTAATATAACTGTCAGAGTCAGACTAACATAACTGCCGGATTCAGACTAATATAAATGGTAGAGTCAGTCTAATATAACTACTAGAGTCAGACTAATATAACTGCCAGAGTCAGCCTAATATAACTGCCAGAGTTAGACTAATATAACTGCTAGAGTAAAAATAATATAACTGCTAGAGTCAGAAAAAATAACTGCCAGAGTCTGAGTAATATGACTGCTACAGTCAGACTAATATAATTGCCAGAATCTGTCTAATATAACTACCAGAGTCAGAATAATATAACTGCCAGAGTTAGACTAATATTACTGCAAAAGTCAGCCTAATAAAACTGACAGTCTCACTAATATAACTGCCATTGTCAGACTTATATAATTTCCAGAGGCAGACTAATATAATTGTCAGTGTCAGGCTAATATAAATGTCAGCGTCTGATTATAATAACTGCCAATCAGACTAATATAACTGTCAGGGTCGGATTAAAATAACTGCCGGATTGAGAATAATATAACTCCCAGAGTCTTTCTAATTTAATTGCCAGAGTCAGACTAATATAAATGAGAGAGACAGGCTAATATAACTGCCATAGTCTGCCTAATAACTGCCAGTGTCAGACTAATATAGCTCCCAGTCAAAATAATATAACTTCAAGATTCAGACTAATATAACTACTAGAGTCAGACTAATATAACTACCAGAGTCAGAATAAATATAACGGCCAAAGTCAGCCTAATATAACTGCCAGAGTCTGACTAATATAACTGCCTCAGTCTGACAAATAACTGCCAGTGTTAGACTAATCTAACTGCCATTGTCAGCCAAACATAGCTCCCAGAGTCAAACTAATATAACTACTAGAGTCAGATTTATACAACTGCCAGAGTTAGTCTAATGTAACTTCCAGAGTCAGACTAATATATCTGCCAGAGTCTGACTAATATAACTGCCAGAGTCAGACTAATATAACTGCCAGAGACAGGCTAATGTTACTGCCAGAGTCAGTCTAATAACTGCCAGAGTCAGTTTAATACAACTGCCAGAGTTAGATTAATTTAACTGCCAGAGTCAGACTAATATAACTGCCAGATTCAGACTAACAAACCTGTCAGAGTCAAAACAATATAACTGCCAGAGTCAGCCTATTATAACTGCCAGAGTCAGACTAATATAACTTCCAGTCAGACTTATATAACTCCCAGAGTCAGTCTACTATAATTCCCAGAGTTAGACTAATATAACTCCAGAGTCAGAATAATATAACTGCCAGAGTCTGACTAATAACTGCCAGAGTCAGACTAATATAACTGCCAGTCAGACTAATATAACTCCCAGAGTCAATCTAATATAACTGCCAGAGTCAGACTAATGTACTTACTAGTGAGCTTAATATAACTGCCAGGGTCAGACTATTATAATTGCCAGAGTCAGTCTAATAACTACCAGAGTTTGACTAATATAACTATCAGGGTTAAACTAATATAACTGCCTGATTGAGACTAATATAACAGCCTGAGTCAGACTAATATAACTGCCAGAGTCAGACTAATATAACAGCTAGAGTCAGCCTAATATAACTGCCAGTGTCAGACTAATATAGCTGCAAAAGTGTGACTAATATAACTGCCACAGTCAGGCTAATATAACTGCCACAGTCAGACTAATATAACTGCCAGAGTAAAAATAATATAACTGATAGAGTCAGACAAATATGACTGCCAGAGTGTGACTAATATGACTGCTAGAGTCAGAGTAATATAACTGCCAGAGTCAATCTAATACAACTGCCAAAGTCAGATTAATATAACTGCGAGAGTCAGACTAATATAACTGCCAGCTTCAGACTAATATAACTGCCAGAGTCATACTAATATAACTACCAGAGTCAGACTAACGTAACTGCCAGAGTCAGTCTAATATAACTGCTAGAGTCAGGCTAATATAACTGCCTGAGTCAGACTAATATAACTGCTAGAGTCAGACTAATATAACTGCCAGTCAGACTAATATAACTGCCAGACTTAGACTAATATAACTGCCAAAGTCACCATAATATAACTGACAGTCTGAATAATATAACTGCCAGAGTAAAACTAATATAACTGCCAGAGTCAGGCTAATGTAACTGCCAGAGTCAGACTAATGTAACTGCCAGTCAGACTAATCTAACTCCCAGAGTCAGATTAATATAACTCCCAGAGTCAGCCTAAAATAACTCCAGAGTCAGAATAATATAACTGCCAGAGTCTGACTAATAACTGCCAGAGTCAGACTAATATAACTGCTAGACAGACTAATATAACTCCCAGAGTCAATCTAATATAACTGCCAGAGTCAGACTATTGTAATTGCTAGAGAGCTTAATATAACTGCCAGAGTCAGTCTAATAACTACCAGAGTTTGACTAATATAACTATCAGGGTTAGGCTAATATAACTGCCTGATTGAGACTAATATAACTACCTGAGTCAGACTAATATAACTGCCTTAGTCAGACTAATATAACTGCCAGAGTCAGACTAATATAACTGCCAAAATCAGCATAATATAACTGACAGTCTGACTAATATAACTGCCTGAGTCACACTAATATAACTACCTGAGTCAGACTAACATAACTGCCTGAGTCAGACTAATATAACTGCCAGAGTCAGACTAATATAACTGCCAGTCAGACTAATATACCTGCCAGAGTTAGACTAATATAACTGCCAAAGTCAGCATAATATAACTGATAGTCTGACTAATATAACTGCCTGAGTCAGACTATTATAACTGCCAGAACCAGACTAATATAACTGCCAGTCAGACAAATATAACTGCCAGAGTCAGGCTAATGTTACTAACACAGTCAGTATAATATAACTGCCAGAGTCAGTCTAATACAACTGCCAGAGTTAGAATAATATAACTGCCAGAGTCATACTAATGTAACTGCCAGAGTAAGACTAATATAACTGCCAGTCAGACTAATATAACTCCCAGAGTCAATCTAATATAACTGTCAGAGTCAGACTAATGTAATTGATAGTGAGCCTAATATAACTGCTAGGGTCAGTCTAATAAAACTATCAGAGTTAAACTAATATAACTGCCCGAGTCAGACTAGTATAACTGCCAGAGTCAGACTAATATAACTGCCAGAGTCAGCCTAATATAACTGCCAGAGTTAGACTAATATAACTGCTAGAGTAAAAATAATATAACTGCCAGAGTCTGAGTAATATGACTGCTAGAGTCAGACTAACATAAATGCCAGAATCTGTCTAATATAACTACCAGAGTCAGACTAATATAACTGCCAGAGTTAGACTAATATTACTGCCAAATTCAGCCTAATAAAACTGACAGTCTGACTAATATAACTGCCATTGTCAGACTTTTATAATTTCCAGAGGCAGACTTATATAATTGTCAGTGTCAGGCTAATATAAATGCCAGAGTCTGAGTATTATAACTGCCAATCAGACTAATATAACTGTCAGGGTCGGATTAACATAACTGCCGGATTGAGAATAATTTAACTTCCAGAGTATTTCTAATTTAATTGCCAGAGTCAGACTAATATAACTGATAGAGTCAGGCTAATATAACCGCCATAGTCTGCCTAATAACTGCCAGAGGCAGACTAATATAACTCCCAGTCAAAATAATATAACTTCCAGATTCAGACTAATATAACTACTAGAGTCAGACTAATATAACTACCAGAGTCAGAATTAATATAACTGCAAAAGTCAGGCTAATATAACTGCCAGAGTCTGACTAATATAACTGCCTCAGTTCGATAAATAACTGCCAGTGTTAGACTAATATAACTGCCATTGTCAGCCAAATATAGCTGCCAGAGTCAGACTAATATAACTACTAGAGTCAGATTTATACAACTGCCAGAGTTAGTCTAATGTAACTTCCAGATTCAGACTAATATAACTGCCTAATATAACTAATTAGATATAACTAATATAACTAATTAGAGTTAGAATAATATAACTACCAGAGTCATACTAATGTAACTGCTTGAGTAAGACTAATATAACTGCCAGTCAGACTAATATAACTCCCAGAGTCAATATAATATAACTACCAAAGTCAGACTAATGTAATTGATAGTGAGCCTAATATAACTGCTAGGGCCAGTCTAATAAAACTATCAGATTTATACTGATAGCCCGAGTCAGACTAATATAGCTGTCTGAGTCTAACTAATATAACTGCCTGAGTCAGCCTAGTATGACTGCCTGAGTCAGACTAATATAACTGCCAGAGTCAGCCTAATATAACTGCCAGAGTTAGACTAACATAACTGCCAAAGTCAGCATAATATAACTGACAGTCTGACTAATATAACTGCCAGAGTCAGGCTATGTTGTAATCCACAAGTTAGTAGGAATTATTAGCTAGAGGATCATTACTACAACACTTAACGAATGATGATTGGAAGTACATGTAAGTAGACAGACTATGGATCACATATCTAAGAAAGGTCAATGGATTAAGACCGAAGCTGTTTAGCCAAATTAATAATTCCTGGAAAGAGGAATTATTCTTCGTCAGACTTCTAGGATCAAGGTTACCGCTCTAGGGATAAGGTTAATCGGATTATACCTTCCTTGAGAGGCGGGGTGAAATGTTTGAGGCCATGGCTGACTGGAGTCAGTCTTGTTGTGGGAGTTGAACTGGCAAGTCCTCTGGATCCCCGTTTGCGGCAGCAGCGAAGTGTAGCAGACAGCTATGCGAAAACCTGATGTGATCTTAGTGACCAAGTTAAGTCTGCAGTATGTGGGTATTGAATGAAAGACTAACCAGGTGTGGAGCGTTGTAGTAATCATTCCGTATTAGGGACTTAGGCGGAAGTTACGAGTGTGGGTGGTGACCGCGGAAGTCAAGTGGTCTATGGATATTGGAAGTGTATTGACCTAATAGAGTATGTTAATATGGTATTATTTGTCAGAGTCTATTCTTTGTAATTAAATGACAAAACCCGACGGCCTTTAAATACCTTCCATCTGTCCCCTCATAGTGTTCCTGGTTTGGTTTGTGAGGGAATGTTAGGGAATTGGTACACGACATATTTGGTGGCAGCGCAAACAGGTTGTGGAACACTTTGCGAGATGAAGGAAGTGTGTTTCTGGTTTAGTTGGTGAGGGAATGTTCGGGAAATAGTAGACGTCGGGTTGTGGTGAGAATGGTGGTTACTAGACGGAGGAAAGAAGGGTCAGGTGAGACTAGGTCAGAGGTGTTAGTTAATTAAAGGGACTAGGCCATTGTGGGGCACATGTGGGGTTTATTTCTTTCTTTCCAGATTCCCGCAATGAGAGACGGCTAAGATGCAAGTCTGGACCACTGAAGCATCGGGATCCAAAACAAGTGCAGTGTTCGTAGTGCGGATTATACAGTGTTCGTAGTGCGGATTATACTTTGTTCGTAGTGCGGAGTATACAGAGTGGCGAGGTAAACTAGCGCGGGTGAATGCGGGCCGGCGTGGGCCATGTGTGGGCCAGCGTGGGCCATGTGTGGGCCAAGCGATGGGTGGGCCCAGCGAGCCGCACCTTGGAGTTTGTTTTATATCGTTGGTAAGGCGGTAATAATGAGAAAACATTGCTAAGGACAGATCAAGCGTGAAAATTGCGTAATTTGAAGTCAATTAAATTTAAGTTAAAGTGTAAATCTAATATTTTAAGGATAATGAAATATTACCTAAAGTACTGCGCAGGTTCCTGCGTTGTCAGGTGTAGATACAGAAAATAGGCGCAGTGAATTATGGACGCCTTGGCATAGCGAGCGACGCATAATTTGACGTCTGGGGTTCGCCGTCTAGTGTACCCTGGAGAGGTCCATGGAGATTTTTAGTGGGTGCAGGTAGCATTATGGAGAGTGTTACCTTGGGATACGGGGAGCGTGTCCCGTTGGTGGGGGTGTGTGGCGCCGGGAGTAGTGCATGGTTGTGTATTGGTGTTTGGACGCCAAGTGTAGTGCATGGTTGGGTATTGTCGTTTGTACGCCGGGGTGTGTAGTGTAATGCACGTGTAGTGGCTTATTAAACGCCAGCGTAATGCATAGTATTTACTGTAGTGAAATGTGCATGTTTTGACTGTTGATATTATGGATGTAGTATAGTGCATGGCATTGTAGCGCCAAGGTGTAGCATAACTGGTTGTTGTAACACCGGGTGTTGTGTTGAGGGCGTTGGGGACGCCGGGTGTTGTGTTGAGGACGTTGGGGACGCCGTGTGTTGTGTTGAGGGCGTTGGGGATGCCGTGTGTTGTGTTGAGGGCGTTGGGGACGCCGTGTGTTGTGTTGAGGGCGTTGGGGACGCCGTGTGTTGTGTTGCGGGCGTTGGGGACGCCATGTGTTGTGTTGAGGGCGTTGGGGACGCCGTGTGTTGTGTTGAGGGCGTTGGGGACGCCGGGTGTTGTGTTGATGGCGTTGGGGACGGCGGGTGTTGTGTTGAGGGCGTTGGGGACGCCATTGGGTGGTGTAGTGTAGTGGCGTTTGAACGCCTGGTATGGAGTGTGGTGTTGTGGAGTATATGGTGGCGCAGGGGCGCCAGGTAGTGGTCGGTAAGGTGAGTATTGGCGTAGCAAGGTCGGTGCGTTAGGACGCAGGAAGTAGTTGTGGGGATGTGTGGCGTTATAATGAGGTCATCAGTGGTTGGGATGACCAGAGGTGATGGTGTGTCGGAGTGGGTAAGTCTTATGAATAAGATGAAATGTGGATAATTGCAGGAGTTGGTGGCTGCAGCAGGCGAGCCAAGTCGATATATCTAGCAAAACTCATAAAAGACTAATAAAAATTCATTATTCTCATTAAAATTGTCATTAATTAAGTCGGAGTGGGTAAGTCTTATGGATAAGATTATAAGGCAGAATTTCAAATTTCAGGTGTTGGTGGTTGCAGTGGACGAGACAAACAGATATACTAATTTCTCGTTAATTAAGTTGTTACAGGAATCTAGCTAGAGGCGAGCCAGTGGCAGTATGATGCTTTAGTGACATTAGTTGTGAAATGATTTTAATGTGGTATTTATTGTGATAATGTATGTGTATGTATATACTGTATGTGTATGTATATACTGTATATTACCTCATCGGCACCATTACTAGTGTTAGGCTTGAGAAGGTCCCTCGGGATCATGTCACAGAGCTTCAGGTAGAGTAGAAGGGAAGCTATGAGGCTACATTCAGTAATTCTAGAAAAAAAAGGGGGAGGAAGTGAAGCCAACGTGACGTTATAGGCGAAATTCGCCCCCTGACATCAAAGCAGGAATAAGGGCCAGCTGCAATGGTTTTGCAGCTGCGCTCAGGCTATATACGGGGAGAGAGTAAGGAGCCGAGGGGGTGTCATGTAATAATGGGAGCGAGCCAGGGGGCTCCGAGGGAATATTTTGCAGGTACAGCGTTCGGGAAGGTGTGAATACAGGTGGACACACTCTGGGCGGATGGGCCTAGAGTAATGTGCTACAGCTGTGGTGAACACAGCAAGGAAGGATGACCAGAGAGCTGTGAGGTATCTACAGCGTTCTGGGATTGGTGCCCTGGAACGAGACGTCAGCACAGACCCGAGAGAACATGACCCTGGGGTAGGAATCTCCGTTGCTCTGGAGGCCAGGATCACGTTAGCTCAGAGCAACGATGGGACATTGACAACATTCACCAGGTTGGACAGCCTGGGTTTTGTCTGAGTCATGGAGGATATATGACCTAGCAACCATGGGACACGAAGACAAGAGAAGTGATGCTGCCAATTGTGGAGGAGGCCAGTGAAACATTGTGTGATCATTGTAAGCCCTTATGTCAACAGTACAGGGCAAGATGTTAAATTATAATTAACTTGTTACTAAGGATGAAGAACCTTAGATATATATGTGTGTGTATATATTAATGACTAGTGTCATTTCTGTTTAAGTGCCAGCATTCTGGTCCATGTAATTTTATGGTTATATTTGTATGTAATTATATGTCAGCAGTTTAGGTATATGTGCATTGTTGGAGATGGGAAAAATTATTACAGACTATTTTACCTGTGCTATGATGTGAATATAATGTATATGTTGGAGAAGTGTTGTGAGTCATGTCGGGGAAAATTTTAATTTATTTCATCGGGTGTATGATGAACTTATTGGATGATTTTTTAGTTGTACACATATGGTGGGTGCATCCTCCAGGTCCTTGCACTAATGGAACCATTGCAATGATGCATATGGGGACATATGCGTGTTTAAGGAGGGGAGTGGTGTTGTAATCCACAAGTTAGTAGGAATTATTAGCTAGAGGATCATTACTACAACACTTAACGAATGATGATTGGAAGTACATGTAAGTAGACAGACTATGGATCACATATCTAAGAAAGGTCAATGGATTAAGACCGAAGCTGTTTAGCCAAATTAATAATTCCTGGAAAGAGGAATTATTCTTCGTCAGGCTTCTAGGATCAAGGTTACCGCTCTAGGGATAAGGTTAATCGGATTATACCTTCCTTGAGAGGCGGGGTGAAATGTTTGAGGCCATGGCTGACTGGAGTCAGTCTTGTTGTGGGAGTTGAACTGGCAAGTTCTCCGGGATCTCCGTTTGTGGCAGCAGCGAAGTGTAGCAGACAGCTATGCGAGAACCTGATGTGATCTTAGTGACCAAGTTAAGTCTGCAGTATGTGAGTATTGAATGAAAGACTAACCGGGTGTGGAGCGTTGTAGTAATCATTCCGTATTAGGGACTTAGGCGGAAGTTACGAGTGTGGGTGGTGATCGCGGATGTCAAGTGGTCAATGGGTATTGGAAGTGTATTTACCTAATAGAGTATGTTAATATGTTATTATTTGTCAGAGTCTATTCTTGTAATTAAATGACAAAACCCGACGGCCTTTAAATACCTTCCATATGTTCATTCATTGTGTTCCAGTACAAACCTAGTGGTATGCCTCAAGGATCTGGTGTGTGTAGGAGTATAGGTGGTAGTAACGGTTGCTGAGGCAAGGTGTTATGTGTTGTGTAACCGCTGTGTTAGGAATGAACCGGGGTTCAGCGTCACGACAACTAATATAACTGCCAGTCAGACTAATATAACTGCCAGAGTCAGACTAAGGTAACTGCCCGGTTAAAACTAATATAACTTCCCAGCGTCAGACTAATATAACTGCCTGAGTCAAACTAATGTAACTGCCAGAGTCAGACTAACATAACTGCTAGTCAGACTAATATAATTCCCAGAGTAAGACTAATATAACTCCCAGAGTCAGACTAATTTAACTGCCAGATTCAAAATAATATAACTGCCAGGCAGACTAATATAACTCCAAAAGTCAATCTAATATAACTGCCAGAGTCAGACTAGTGTAATTGCTAGTGAGTTTAACATAACTGCCAGTCAGACTAATGTAATTGCTAGTGAGTTAATATAACTGCCAGAGTCACTCTAATATAACTGTCCATGGCAGACTAATATAACTGCCAGAGTTAGACTAATATAACTATCAGGGTTAGACTAATAGGACTGCCAGGGTAAAACTAATATAATTGCCAGAGTCAGACTAATATAACTGCCTGAGTCAGACTAATGTAACTGCCAAAGTCACAGTAATATAACTGACAGAGACTGACTAATATAACTGCCAGGGTAAAACTAATATAACTGCCTGAGTCACACTAATATAACTGTCAAAGTCTGACTAATATAACTGTCAGAGTCAGAATAATATAACTGCCAGGGTAAAAATAATATAACTGCTAGAGTCAGACTAATATAACTTCCAGAGTCAGACTAAGATAACTAAAAGAGTCAAACTAATATAACTGCCATAGTCAGCCAAATATAGCTGCCAGAGTCAGACTAATATAACTACCAGAGTCAGATTAATATTACTGCCAGCGACAGGATAATATAACTGCCAGAGTCAGACTAATATAACTGCCAGAGTCAGACTAATATAACTGCAAGAGTCTGACTAATATAACTGCCAGAGTCACACTAATATAACTGCAAGAGTCTGACTAATATAACTGCAAGAGTCTGACTAATATAACTGCCAGAGTCAGACTAATATAACTGCAAGAGTCTGACTAATATAACTGCAAGAGTCTGACTAATATAACTACCAGCGTCAGACTAATATAACTGCTAAAGTAAGACTATTATAAATGCCATAGTATGACTAATAACTGCCAGAGTCAGACTATTATAACTGCCAGAGTCATACTAATATATCTACCAGATTCTGACTAATAACTTCCAGAGTCAGTCTGATATAACTGCCAGAGTCCGACTAATATAACTGCCAGAGTCAGACTAATATAACTGCCAGAGTCAGGCTAATGTTACTGCCAGGTTCAGACTAATATAACTGCCAGAGTCAGAATAATATAACTGCCAGAGTCAGACTAATATAACTCCCAGAGTCAGACTAATATAACTGTCAGTCAAACTAATATAACTCCCAGAGTCAGCCTAATATAACTGCCAGGCAGACTGATATAACTTCAAGAGTCAATCTAATATAACTGCCAGAGTCAGACTAATGTAATTGCTAGGGAGTTTATTATAACTGCCAGCGTCAGACTACAAATTCCCCTACAATTAAACACTGTTTTGTGCGAGATGGTAAAATTATAGCTAGGAGGACCGACACTAGAAAAACCTATTCAATAACAACTGAAGCTCACCTTAATTCTTTCCTCAGTGACTGTGGGATAGCTGCTGTATAGCCTGAATTCAAATTATAATCTCATTTAACTACCATTGTGTACTTTAGCTCTGCCTTTCCTTTCAAAATGTTTTAACTTCAGTAAAAAAAAAAAAAAAATATTGTCATCTTTATTATTGTCTTTTTTCTTTTTACTCCCATGTTCCATAGTACACTGGCTTTGCCTGTGTCCTCTAGTATTAACTTCATTTTCCAGTGTTCCTGAGTGTATCTCTATTTAAACTACCTCAGTTTGTTTTAGTGTAACTTTAGTATTCAACTATAGTGTACTTATTATAGTATAGTAAGCAAGCTTTTCATTTTATAGATTTCATAATTGCTTTTTTACTTTTTTGGTCATCTATTGTTATTAATTATTCTAGTTCCCATTAAGTTTTTTTTTTTTACTTAAATTACCATTAAGTTTATATTACTTCAGAATTTTTATTCTACTTTTTTCTTTGTCTTTTATTTTGTAATTTGCCATTCTTGCATTGTTTTCCTGCAAACAGCCATTTTATGCAGACACGTATAGATCCAGAACTAAACCTCTTATCCACTATCTATGACAATCATCACTTCATTGATCAAAATTGCAGATATTTGACAGCACATGATGTAAACAATGTATTAACATATAGTCACAATATCTCTGTCATCAACTTGAATGTTAGATCCCTAGGTAAACACTTCGATGATGTTAGTGCCTTGATTGAAACTATTGACAACAAATTCTCTTTTATTATACTCACTGAAACATGGTTGAAAGAGGATACTACTCAACTCTTTAACATGCCTAACTACTCGGCAATTCACAACTGTCGTCAAATTCAGAGAGGTGGTGGTACTGCTCTTTACTACCACCAAGAACTAACATGCTTAAAAATAATTAAAACTAGAGACTGCTGTGGGGAGTATATCTTCGCCAGTTTCAGAGTCAAGGGTGCTGAGTCTGTCCTGACTGTGGGTGCAGTCTATAAAATTCCTAACACTGATGTGTCCGAATTCAATTCAAACCTTAGAAATCTAATACTAGATAACAGACTGAACAAAAACCATCTAATTATCGCAGGGGACTTTAATATTGACCTCTGCGAGCCTGAACACCCTACTGCTGTTAAC
>NC_091210.1:29917372-30057372 GCF_040958095.1 Procambarus clarkii | reverse complement strand
TTACATTGTCTCCCAAAATAGTCAAAATTGGAATGATGTATATTTTGATGTGTGATTGATCTAATTGGCTATATTACAGAGGGAGGTCTTAATATGGAAATCCATAGTTACATTCCTGGCAATGGGACCTCAGTTAGGCTTGTTAAAGCAGCGGACGACCCGCATTTTCAAGATGGATTCATCAAATTAACATTTTGTAATAAAAATAAATTTTCATGATATAAATTAAAACTGTTATATATTAAAGTTCTGGGTATAATTAGGTGTAGGTTAGGTTAGATGTTTAGGTTCTGTTGGTAATTATTTGCATTTGAAGTATGTGGGTGAAACATTTACGGAATTGCGATTCGAACGGAGGTCGTCAACGAAGCACTGTTTGAGAAATGTTTGAACGTCATCAGCTGTGAGCAGCCTGTAATCGTATACTAAGATCCAAGTTCGTTAATCCAGCCTCCATACCCCCTGTTTATGAATGAAAAGCTCTTTACACACGACTCACAACTGATGACGTGTGAACACTTACAGAGCAAGTGCTTTGCTCACGTCCGCTGTTTGAACCACTATTCTAAAAATGCTCCACCCATGAACTTCAAATACAAATAAGCACCAACAGAACCTAAACACCTAACCTAACCAAACCTATGCCTAACTATACATATAATTTGTATGTATAAAAATATTAATTTATATATGAGAACAAAAAAAATTTTGATACGCAATATGTTAAAATTGAGGAATGCATCTGAGGAGGACAACCGCTGCTTTAACTAGCCTAGTGTGAGGATGGGTTGCTGTGAGTCGTGAAGCCTTTACTCATAAACAAAGACCAAAGTCTATACACCCGCCAAACCCGCTGTTTATGAATGTTAAACGGTTAAACGACTCACAGTTGATGACGTTTGAACACTTCTAGAACAAGTTTTTCGCTGACAACTATTGTTCGAAGCACAATGTTGTAAATGCTTCACCCACATACTACAAATACAAATAACAGCCAACAAAACCTAGCCTATAACCATTGCCTAAATATGCACAGTATGCAAATATAAAATTATATTAATTTATATTTGTGGAAAATTTTTATTTTGAATAAAAAGCATTTTAAAATCTATGAATGCATCTTTGGGGTCGTTTGCTGGATGGAATGGACTTGGTCTGAGAACAGGTTGGCACCTACAGTAAACCCGTCCTCACACTAGGCTGGTTAAAGCAGTGGCTGTCCTCCCCAGACGCATTCATCAATGTTAACTTAACATACTGTGTATTAAAAAATTGGTTTGTTCTCCTATATAAATTAATAGTGTAAGGCAAGAACCACAGCTTCCCCTAATACAGTACAACCAAAAGTCAAACTGTCATTAATCAGTTTACCCACATCCTCTGAAATAGAGGATGAAAGTTGGGATAACTTCTGGAGCAAATTTGTGGACTCGATGGATTCTAAACACACTATCCCTAAAAGCACCAAATTTACATACTTATAGGGTCTACTTAAGGAAGACGCTGAAAAGATGGTAGTAGATTTAACCCTAAACAGTGACGGCTATGATCCCTCAGTCCAGCTCCTTAAGGATAATTATGTTGACACAGAGAAAGCTGTTTCAATCTTAGTCCAAAAATTGTTGGACTTATCATCCATAGATGGATCCTCTGACTCACTCCAATCCTTTAGATTGAGGCTTGAGTCATTACTCAAGGCACTCAGCCTTAAGATTGATCTAAATAGTGTGGATTAGTTAACTAAAATTAACCTTAGGCCACCAGGGACGATGGCAGCCCAAACACCAGGGAATGAAGTGTTTGGCATCCCTAAATATTGGACTCCGACCCATGCTTCTCACTGTCTTTCCCCTCCCCCTGGAATTATGTCGAAAATTCCTACTCTAACGTACTATCATTACTAACTGCCGTAAAATATTAATTTACATTAGTCATAAAAAGATAATAGAGAATGGGAAAGGCCGCTACAATCAGATTTCGTCACAAAATTCAGCTAACTAATGTTCCACTAAACATCTTCCAGTCTCAGAACTGGCAACACAATAAACAAATTATTGCTATTAATTATATATTCAATAATAAACAGTAGTCAAATATACTAAATAAGCCACTTCTCTTGAAACAAAATGAACCGTTTCTGTATGTGTCAAGAGTTTAGGGAGAACGAGGGCAGCATTGTAAACAAAGGCTGCCCATGAGAGTGCACTGCTGGGAAGTTGACACGTCACGAGGTTGTTGAGCCAATATTGAGCTACTACGTGACCACTATCTCCACCAGCAAATCCCAAAGGGCAACGTGACTCACATTAGTCACTAATTGTTGCAAGAATTATTGGAGGTGCCATTTCGTTTTTTTTTAGCTCAGATTTATTGGATTTTATTTATTCTGTGTCTAGGATAGATCTTTAGAACGCATGAAAACAACAACCACAAAGTTAAGCCTGGTTTCACAAATTACACAACATTTCCTTGCTATATTACACATCTGTGAATACAGTTTAGTACACTGTAGTTACTCTACAGGTGTGGTTCAAGGGAGGAAAAATAATCACAGCGAGTTGTTAGCATCTACCTCGACCTGTACAGACGCCATACTTGCTCGAACACGAGACAACATGGCTCACGTGACCAGGACGTGTGCATGGCTGGGTAACCCAGCCACACTTTCCTTAACAGCTAAGCTGTGTCCCGTATTACACTAATACCAGTAGTAGTATTAGAACTAACATTAATAATTCATAAGTTTATTACCACTATCAAGTACTTGATTATTAAGCTACGGACATGAACCCCCCCAAATATGTGATCAGGTAAACACCTGGCAGGATAATCACAGAGTATACAGTCGACTTTGAATTAATAATTATAAATTGAAGTAATTTCAATAAATTAATAATTTAATATATAAATAAATAAGCAAACAAAATCCTGATGGGCAAAATACCCCACAGCATTTATAGAATTGTGGTTCGAACATAAGACGTGAGCGAAGCACTTGTTCTGGAAGTGTTCGGACGTCATCAGTTGTGAGTCGTGTGCAAACAGCTTTTCATTCATAAACAGGGAGTTTGGCGGCTGGATTAACAAGCTTGAATCTTTGTATGTGAGGCCCTGCTGCTCCAATGTAAAGTGTATCTCATTCATAAATACCAAGTTTGGCACCTGGTTTAATGAGCATTTGACCTTTGATGAGGACGGCCGCTGACTTAAACAGCCTAGTGTGGGTCGGGTTGGTTGACGAGGACTGGTTGGTTTCCCAGGACCAGGACTGATTGGTTTCCCAGGACCACTTTGTTGTTTCTGAACTACTTGCATGAACTGTGTATTCACCTAGTTGTACTTGCGGGGGTTGAGTGGACTTTGATTGTATAATTATAATATCTACACATGGGAATTTTCAATTAGAAACAACAATAATTGCAAAATACGTTTCATGTGCCATGAACGAGCACACTGAATTCCGCACACAACGAGTGGACGTCGTTGTGTGTTGGACAATTTTTTTTTTTGTAATTAATGTTGTTTCTAATTGAAAATCCCCATGTGGAGATATTTAATCCAATCTGTACTTATCATTGGTGTTAACTATTGCATGTATTAATTTTCCTGGGATTGTATTTCATTATAGAAGTCAACATAAGATGTAGGTGGTGTAAAGTGGTGACGTAGTTCACTACATCACACACTCTGGCAACACCCTACAGTGTAGGACGCGTCTGTTTCACATAAACTGTTTCTCCTTGTTTCCCAGGATCATCCGGGGCAGTTTACCTGGGTGGACGGCGAGGTCACCAACTACACTAACTGGGAGGACGGGCAGCCTGACCTGTGAGTAATGCCTAGGTGCCACCTCGGCTGTGTGTAGTGCAATAACAGGCCAACCGGTTATCAATCGGCTGGCCAATCATATTCCAAGGAAAAACAAGTAGATTATGACCTTACTGTAGATGAGCAATGGCAGGTTAGAGTATGACTTTAGATAAGCTGTGTCAAGTTAGAGTTTGCTGAGGATGAGTCACAATAACGTTACTGAAGATATGTTGACCAAACCACACACGAGATGATGAAGAGATGACGATGTTTCGGTCCGTCCTGGACCATTATCAGGTCGTGTCAAATTATCAAGTCTCAATCAACAAGATAATGGTCCAGGACGGACCGAAACGTCGTCGTCTCTTCATCTTCTGGTGTGTGGTTTAGTCATGAAGGTAGAGTATGACTTAAGATAAGCTGCGGGAAGTTCGAGTATGACTTAAGATAAGGTGCGGGAAGTTCGAGTATGACTTAAGATAAGCTGCGGGAAGTTCGATTATGACTTTAGATAAGCTGCGGGAAGTAAGATGTCTAAGACTACTTACAAGAAACAGGATCATCTACTCATTTACCCACCACTGTAAAAAAAAAAAAGTGAGGGTAGAACGTTACACTCAGTGTGTAGATTAAGGGGCCCTGTGACCAACTTATAAACCTTCCTCAAACACTCAAATTTTGTGTGCATAATCTACATGTTAAAGGTTCCAACTTTTCCTAATGGATCAACATCATAATGAGAACAGAATACAATATATATATATATATATATATATATATATATATATATATATATATATATATATATATATATATATATATATATATATATATATATATATATATATATATATATATATATATATATTGTATTCTGTTCTCATTATGATGTTGATCCATTAGGAAAAGTTGGAACCTTTAACATGTAGATTATGCACACAAAATTTGAGTGTTTGAGGAAGGTTTATAAGTTGGTCACAGGGCCCCTTAATCTACACACTGAGTGTAACGTTCTACCCTCACCTTTTTTTTTTACAGTGGTGGGTAAATGAGTAGATGATCCTGTTTCTTATAAGTAGTCTTAGACATCTTACTTCCCGCAGCTTATCTAAAGTCATAATCGAACTTCCCGCAGCTTATCTAAAGTCATAATCGAACTTCACGCAGCTTATCTTAAGTCATACTCGAATATATATATATATATATATATATATATATATATATATATATATATATATATATATATATATATATATATATATATATATATATATATATATATTGTGGGAACCGACCTGTGAGATTTATATTTATTTAATTTATATGAATTTATATTTACGTTAATTTATATACTTCGATAGCAATTTGTATAATGTTAAGTGGACTGTATTTCTGCAATAATCTCTTAATCTCACAAATCGATCCTCTACACATTAGGGGGGTTTATTAATTGAATATATATGCAGCCAATCAAACTACAGTATTAACTACACATTATTAAACATTGAAGAGGTTCCTTATCTTATAGTACAGCAGGTTAGTCCACCTGGTATAACTAAGGTGTAGACACCAAATTATCCTCTTTGAGGCAGCTTCCATCACCCAGTAACTGGTGCACAAAATCTTGCATCCTCGTCTTGACCTGTCAAAAGGGCGCTAACTGTGAAGCCAGATACCTATATATGACAAGCTATATCAGAGAAATCTGTACATGGAACATGAAGACCTGGCTTAATTACCTTTAGTTTGAGGCTTCCACGTGATCTAACCGGGTCACCCTATATCCTGACATTAATGGCCATAAATGAATGATAAACGGGTTTCGGATAGACACTTAACTTGAATTTGTAGACAGCGTGTTGACAATGGTACACCTTTGGTTTCCATAACACTACGTCCAAGTAAATTTAACAGGAGCCGAATTTGCTCCCGTGTGAGCCTCTGGTCTCGTTATAAACAATGGCTGCCCTCCTCCTCACTCTGACGCCTGGCTTACATTGTCCACATGTCCAAAGGTGATAGAAGGGTCACATTTACTCTACTTTAATATTGATAATTAAGTTAATTTATATGAGATGTTTTATGATGGTAAAGTCCAAAGACTAATGTATTTAAGAATAATTCCCAGCAGAATAGTTGGTGAATTATAATAGTATGTGGTGATGATATCCCGTTTTCTTTAGACGGAAATTCCACTACAAGTTACGTTTTCTATGGGTAACTTGTTTATACAATACAGCTATTATCTGTATGATTATTAAATGGTGTCGGATTTTCCGACATATATATATATATATATATATATATATATATATATATATATATATATATATATATATATATATATATATATATATATATATATATATATCTATATATATATATATATATATATATATATATATATATATATATATATATATATATATATATATATATATATATATATATATATATATATATATATATATATATATATATATATATATTAGAACGTTAGGGTAGAACGTTACACACTGAGTGTAACGTTCTACCCTCACCTTTTTTTTTTACAGTGGTGGGTAAATGAGTAGATGATCCTGTTTCTTATAAGTAGTCTTAGACATCTTACTTCCCGCAGCTTATCTAAAGTCATAATCGAACTTCCCGCAGCTTATCTTAAGTCATACTCGAATATATATATATATATATATATATATATATATATATATATATATATATATATATATATATATATATATATATATATATATATATATATATATATATATCTATATATATATATATATATATATATATATATATATATATATATGCGAACAAGCTAGAATGGTCCCCTGGACAATATGCAACTGAATATATATATATATATAGATGTATATATATATATATATATATATATATATATATCTATATATATATATATATATATATATATATCTATATATATCTATATATATATATATATATATATATATATATATATATATATATATATATATATATATATATATATACATATATATATATATATATATATATATAAAACACCCCTATTATTTTTTTTTATTTGATTTTATTGCAATGCTACCATTTACAGAAAACACACACTTATATAACAATATACCAATCAGTGTTCGAAGACCTCGTCCAGCTCCTCGGGGGTCGGTTGCGTACCCAAGATACAGCACGCATTTCCCCTCTGAACAGCGACACTGAGGCGCTGAAACATAAAACTGGCCGCTCTTGGGTCTCTAGTCTTCCCAATGAGTTCCTCGCCCAGCTCCTTCAGGAACTTAAGTGCACATTTACCCCAGGCGCCCAGAGTCTCAGAGCCTATTGGCACGAACCTGTAACAACGTTCTAGGTCCCTGTACTTGTTAGTTTTCTGGGTCTCCCTGAAAGTGGCCGCCCCGCCTCCCTCAGCTGCGCTGTAAGGTAGATAGGTATCAGCCAATGTGGATGCACACGTGTAGTCCCACACGACCTGTTTACCTTCCCTCCACGGCTGCAGGGTGACTCCATCTGGGCGTTTTTGGCTGTTGTCAGGTCTGCACAACTGAGGTTCCCTTTGTGCTGGGCATCCAGCTGAAGCCAAACTTCTCTTGATGATGTCATTGACTGCTTCATGTCTGGCAATCTTTCCCTGTGTCTTACGACAGATGAGACCATGGCTCTTGGGTCTCAACTCTTGGGTCTGCCACGACGGTTTTTGCGTTGAGGAGGGATGGGGATCAAGTTGTCAGCTCTGGGGAAATTATTTATTGCCCTAGTGACTGATGAGGCTAGCGACTTGCCTCTTGCAGGTACGCCTAAGCAAATATTGCCAAACAGGAGCAAATTATGCCATGCTTTGATGGTGGCTGCAGCATTAAGATTTTCAGACCGTTCATTTACTTTCCTTAAAAGGTCTGTATATTTCCCTGCTGCAAATGGGCTCGCTGCTTTAGGAATGTGAGGAAGAGTTCTGGTGGTGAATGCTTTGATGGCCCCCGGGAGGTCATCTGATGACATGAAGTTTGCTGGGATGTGTGGGGGTGCCGGGGGACCTGTGGGCCTTCTCTCTCTACAGGTGCCGTCCATGAGCCCTCACAGCCGTTGTGTTGACGTAGGGTTCCATCGTTTCTAAGGCTGTGTGATTCGTCACACACCCGGCACGTTCCTCTGAGTCTGGGTCCTCTGGTTGCACGTTTGGGTGCACTGTTCCCAGGACCCTGTTCTTGGCTGAGGGGTTCCTGGTTAGTTGGTGGAGTCCCCTCCATCCCCCAGGCGGCCGGCGTGGGAGGGATGACAGGGGTTGTGGCGGCAGGGGTGGACACGGGTGGTGGCAGGAGGGGTGGCTAGCTGTCCCTCACACTCACCACTCCTATGAGTACTTGTGTCTCCCTCCATTTTGGGAGGAACCTGAATGCCTGCTGTGACCTGTGCCATATCTGGGTGCATGGGGGGTAGCACATCCCTGCCACAAGCACTGTGTGGGCGGTGAATAGGTGGGTGGGAGACACCCAGGCGCAGGGTGGGCTGGGTGGTGGGATGGCAGGAGGTACTGTGGTGCGGCGAGGCCGGCGGGCGGGGAGGAGGTGGGGGGTTGACCGGGCCTCGCTCAGCTTGAGGGGGGCTCTGGGTGACACTTAAACACTGGTATAATTTTCTTGTATATCACTGCACAATGGTGAATGAATCATACACTTGTAATCCGACACACTGTGAGCTCTATTAGCTCTGACCATGATTGCTGATTTTTATTTTCATTTTTCTTTCCCAAACGTATTTCAATAAACACTGGGTGGCACATGGGTGACCCCCCCCCCCTCGCCCGACCGAACAACAATACCCCCTCCTCCCCCACACCTTAGCCTGGGAGGCCTAGAGGGCGCCAGCGTGGCCCTCACTGCCGTTGTATTCCATACACTGCACACCCACCTGTTTTCATCCGTTTTTGTTGAGATGGTCCACTCTAGGCACTTGCCGCCACTCCTGCACCTTCCCAGGACATTCACACAGCACTCTGTGAAGGCTAGGCACAGTGACGTCAGGATGTCCCTAGGTAATGGCTCAGTAAACAACAGAGCCTCCTCCACACGTCCTCCCTCCCCGGTAGCCTGTATTTAAAAGCCATATATATATATATATATATATATATATATATATATATATATATATATATATATATATATATATATATATATATATATATATATATATATATATATATATAGTATATAGTATATAGCTATATAGCTATAGCTATATATATAGTATATAGCTTTATATATATATATATATATATATATATATATATATATATATATATATATATATATATATATAAAGCCTCAGTCGTTAAACCTACCGACAGCACACTACTCGGAGCACCTCTGGGCCACAATGCCATTGCTGCAGTCCTTGACGAAAAGTTTAGAGACCTAAAGAGGATGGAAGAGAGAATTGGGGACTTGGACTCCCGCGATACCCTCTACCTTCTCACAAAGTGCCTTACCTTGCCCAGGCTAACATACTTCTTAAGGTGTGCACCAACTTTTGGCAACCCACTTCTACATCAATATGATGAGCTCCTCAGGTCCATATTCAGAAAGGCGCTCAACCTAGATTTAGATGACAGTCAGTGGGACCAAGCAACACTCCCAGTGAGATTTGGAGGGATAGGCATACGAAAGGCAACTGAGGTAGCACTTCCAGCATTCTTATCCTCATGTACAGCAGCCAACGAATTGGTAGGGCAGATCCTACCAGAGCGTATGAGAGAGACAGCGGAAACTCATGATCAAACGTTCATCGAAGCAGCCAGACAATGGGACACCATTGCACACCCTCAAAACCGACCACATGTCCCAAAAGACCACAAGCAGGCCCACTGAGATAGCCCCATAATGGAAAAGACTGTCACAGCAATGATTGACAACGCTGATGCTGAAAACAAAGCCCGCCTCCTAGCGGTAACAGCACCCCACGCCGGGGATTTTTTATTTGCTGTGCCCAATGCAGCCCTGGGAACTCGCCTCAGTCATGACGCTCTCCGCATTGGAGTTGCCCTTCGCCTTGCCGCCCCCATCCTCACTGAACATAGGTGCATCTGCGGAACTGCGATGGCAGACCAATATGGTCGTCATGGTCTGGTATGTCGTAAATCACAGGGTAAAATTGCAAGACATGAAGAAGTCAACGACATCATCAAGAGGAGCCTCGCCACAGCCCGCTGCCCGGCACAAAGAGAACCACACTTATCCAGACCTAACGACCCTCAGAAGCGCCCTGATGGGGTCACCTTGCTACCTTGGAAGGATGGTAAGCAAGTGGTATGGGACTACACGTGCACTGCCACACTGGCCAGTACCTACCTCCACTACAGCACACGTGAAAGCGGTGGTGCTGCTTCTGTCAGGGAATCGCAGAAAATTATTAAATACAGAGGTCTGGCACACTGCTACAGCTTTGTTCCGATCGGCTCGGAGACCCTCGGTTCGTGGGGAAAATGTGCATTGAAGTTCCTGAAGGAATTGGGGGACAAATTGATCAGCGCTACAAAAGACCAGAGAGCAAAAAGTTTCTTGTTCCAGCGCCTCAGTGTTGCGATTCAGAGGGGAAATGCCTGTTGCGTCTTGGGCACTAGTCCAACTTCAGAGGAATTCGAAGTGTTTGACTTGCAACAATGATCGAACCCGTCTGTGACATTCATCAATGTTTCCCATTGTTGTGTTTTTCAAGAGATCCATAACCTTTAAGCACCTTTTTGCATTATTATTTTTGTATCAACCCATGTATATCTTGTAACCATCAAATGCATAATAAAGCACAAAAAATATAAAAGGAAGGGGGGGGTAGGAGAAAAGCACACAGAAACTGTATTGGAGGGGATCTAAACATTCCCTCTAATGCGTTATGCGTGGTTTCCTCCGAGGCTATGGGTCCCCCTTCTTCCAGCTAGAGGTGGTACTCCCTTCCATATTTATATATATATATATATATATATATATATATATATATATATATATATATATATATATATATATATATATATATATATATATATAAACATATAATAAATAAAAAAATGACAATATCAAATTACCCAAATTTATTCAAAATGTTACTAATTTTTATTTTTCATTGTGGGCTCAGAATGCCATATAACCTAAATTTTCTATTTGAGAAATTTAGTTTGAGAGTACAGTTTACTGCAAAAAGAAATAAATAAATAAATGTGGCCTTCGAAATACTGTATGTGCAAAATTTAGATGCAAAAATGTATACCTCTCAAAGTTATGGGTTTATGAATAAAGGCTCAAATAGAAACCCTAGAACTAAGAACTTTGCACATAATATGTAAAAATGGTGATAATTGCTCAGAAACTTAATTTTTTACTCAGTTTCAAAGTTGAAAATCCTTTTCATACAGAAAAATGAAGGTAAACTTCTTGACAATAGATATATAGTTTGAATTGTTGTTATATCTTGTAAATTTTAGTAAATATTGCTTGGCATTCGTATTCGAATATGTGAAAGATGTAGGTCAATATGTTTTGAAATGAAGTAAAAAAAAAAATACCCCACCCCATAAACAAACAAAATATAGGGATAATTATAATGATTTAGGGGATCTAATATGAAGTCATAATATAAATGATAAAGCCCTGATCAGGTCCCTAATCATCAAAACAGCCTAAGGATACAAACAAAATAGAGTTTGAAATCTGCGAAAAAATCAGCATAAAATGAAACTGTAGTCCTAAGTCCTGACAGCTGTGACCGATTTATAAGAACATAAGAACAACGGTAACTGCAGAAGGCCTATTGGCCCATACGTGGGAGCTCCTATTTATAACCACCCAATCCCACTCATATACATGTCCAACCCACTCTTGAAACAATCAAGGGACCCCACCTCCACTACGTTTCGCAGCACTTGGTTCCACAAATCAACAACTCTGTTACGAACCAGTATTTACCCAAGTCTTTCCTAAATCTAATCTAATCCAATTTATACTTCATTGTTTTGTGTTGTCTTGCGTTGATACTTTTAATACCCTATTAATATCTCCTTTGTTATGTCCATTCATCCACTTGTTAACCTCTATCATGTCATTCCTAACTCTTCGCCTTTCCAGTGAATGCAATTTAAGCTTTGCTAATCTTTCTTTATATGAAAGATTTCTAATTTGGGGAATTAACTTTGTCATCCTACGCTGGACATGTTCAAGTGAATTTATATCCATTATTTAGTATGCCGACCAAAACTGAACTGCATAATCTAAATGGGGCCTAACTAGAGCAAGATATAGCTTGAGAACCACACCAGGTGTCTTGTTACTAACACTTCGAATAATAAATCCCAGTGTCCTATTTGCCTTATTACGAACATTCATGCATTGATCCTTTGGTTTTAAATTCTTACTAATCAAGACTCCCAGATCCCTTTCGCAATCCGACTTCGCAATCTCAACACCATCTAGCTCGTATCTTGTAACTTTATCATCATTACCTAGCCTCATTTATCAGCTTTAAACTGCATTTGCCAATCTTTTGACCATTTCAAAACCCTATTTAAGATTATAAGAACAAAGGTAACTGCAGAAGCCAGTTATTTGTTGACAAATTTCATTCCAGTTTAACATAGTCAGTGGCAGGTATGCATTCTCCATGATGTAGAAGTTACAATAAAATCAGTTAATAAACAAAGGAAAAATAAATAAATAATAAATTTCACCCCCGAAAAAAAAAAATTTAATGTCCCCCAAAATTTAGTTTTTGGGACATTAGTGAAAGTAACAGATAATAACATTGAGCAATTTATTTATGTGATATATAACAAAATAAAGCATATTCATTATTATTTGTGTTATTATGTATTACTCATCGGTGCTATAAAGGCACCAGCTGCATATACATTCTGAGGACCCTCCTTACTACTACTATTCTTCTTCTTTGTTTATCAGACAGGTACTTGCATCTCCTTGTTACTGCATCATCCCTCAGTCCCAGTTAATAAGAGCTGTTCTCCTGATCAACAAAATGTTCTTTTTAAAAACTTGTCTAAAATCCATTTCTGAAAATATTGGGAGGAAACTTTCACGACGCTGAAGACAATAAATTGGAGATTTGTTTAACAATTTTCACTATATTTCATACATGGACGAATATTTTTGAGCACCGGGCCCCTTAAGCTGGGAATACCATGTATTGAAGTGTGGTATGGGCGGCAGGTCTCTGAATGGGTACGGTGCTGCAGCCGTGGACGCCTCGGACGCTGACGGTCGCTGGGTGGTGGAGAAAGTCACCGAGGAGTTCCACTTCATGTGCAAGAAAGCTCAGGGTAAGGTGTTTAAACTCTACATAAGCCGAAGCCTAACCATGAACACACAAGTTCTTTTATTTGTATGTGTTATACGATGACATAAATGAACATACAGTCCGTATAAACATGTTATCTGCTTTTATATCTTATACTCATTTGGGCATAGCATTTGATAATGATTGATTACCATCAGAGTGCCGGCGGGCTGATGGGCTAAATAGCCTCGGCTACCATCAGTTTTTGTCCGGTCGTGATGGTCAAGTGGATTAAGGTGTCTTGTACATACCAGTTGCGTTGCTCCTAGCAGTATGGGTTCGAGCCACTTCTGGGGTGAGAGTTTTCAGTCATATATATATATATATATATATATATATATATATATATATATATATATATATATATATATATATATATATATATATATATATATACATATATATATATATATATATATATATATATATATATATATATATATATATATATATATATATATATATATATTTTATTAAATATGACCGAAAAAGTAAGATTAATAATTCTAACACGAATTTTCTCAATCTTTCGTACATTATGCTTCACTGTTGGAGGTAAATCAAAAATCACTTCTCCAAAATTCATTTTTATTTCTAGTCTGACGCGACACGGGCGCGTTTCGTAAAACTTATTACATTTTCAAAGACTTCACAAATACACAACTGATTAGAACTTGCGTTTCCCTGATTTTATATCTACATTTGAGTGAGGTGGGAAGGGTGATGTGGCATTACATTTGAGTGAGGTGGGAAGGATGATGTGGCATTAGAGAATATTAATAGGGTATTAAAAGTATCAACACAAGACAGAACACGAAACAATGGATATTGAATAGAAGTGTTTGTAGAAAGCCTATTGGTCCATATTTCTTGATGCTTCTATATTGGAGCGGAGTCTTGAGGTGGGTAGAATATAGTTGTGCAATAATTGGCTGTTGATTGCTGGTGTTGACTTCTTGATGTGTAGTGCCTCGCAAACGTCAAGCCGCCTGCTATCGCTGTATCTATCGATGATTTCTGTGTTGTTTACTAGGATTTCTCTGGCTATATATATATATATATATATATATATATATATATATACATATATATATATACAACTTTAGAACACTTTCCCACCAGGAGTCTCGAACCCTAGCCAGCACAGAAACCTTCCAGCAACTGGCATAACAGGTACGCCTTAACCCTCTCCACCACCTGCAATATATATATATATATATATATATATATATATATATATATATATATAATATATATATAATATATATAGTCATATACTAATATATATATATATATATATATATATATATATATATATATATATATATATATATATATATATATATATATATATGTATATATATATATATATATATATATATATGTATATATATATATATATATATATATATATATATATATATATATATATATATATATATATATATATATATGCAAACAAGCCTGAATGGTCCCCAGGACTATATACAACTGAAAACTCACACCCCAGAAGTGACTCGAACCCATACTCCCACAACTGGTATGTACAGGGACGCCTTAATCCGCTTGACCATCACGACCGGACATAAGGAAGTGATAGCCGAGGCTATATGAACCACTTCCCCGCCGGCACTCGGATGGTAATCTTGGGCATAGCATTTTATCAAATCACCTCATTCTTTGGGGCACACGTGAGGAACACAAATGCAAACAAGCCTGAATGGTCCCCAGGACTATATACAACTGAAAACTCACACCCCAGAAGTGACTCGAACCCATACTCCCACAACTGGTATGTACAGGGACGCCTTAATCCGCTTGACCATCACGACCGGACATAAGGAAGTGATAGCCGGGGCTATATGAACCACTTCCCCGCCGGCACTCGGATGGTAATCTTGGGCATAGCATTTTATCAAATCACCTCATTCTTTGGGGCACACGTGAGGAACACAAATGCAAACAAGCCTGAATGGTCCCCAGGACTATATACAACTGAAAACTCACACCCCAGAAGTGACTCGAACCCATACTCCCACAACTGGTATGTACAGGGACGCCTTAATCCGCTTGACCATCACGACCGGACATAAGGAAGTGATAGCCGAGGCTATATGAACCACTTCCCCGCCGGCACTCGGATGGTAATCTTGGGCATAGCATTTTATCAAATCACCTCATTCTTTGGGGCACACGTGAGGAACACAAATGCAAACAAGCCTGAATGGTCCCCAGGACTATATACAACTGAAAACTCACACCCCAGAAGTGACTCGAACCCATACTCCCACAACTGGTATGTACAGGGACGCCTTAATCCGCTTGACCATCACGACCGGACATAAGGAAGTGATAGCCGAGGCTATATGAACCACTTCCCCGCCGGCACTCGGATGGTAATCTTGGGCATAGCATTTTATCAAATCACCTCATTCTTTGGGGCACACGTGAGGAACACAAATGCAAACAAGCCTGAATGGTCCCCAGGACTATATACAACTGAAAACTCACACCCCAGAAGTGACTCGAACCCATACTCCCACAACTGGTATGTACAGGGACGCCTTAATCCGCTTGACCATCACGACCGGACATAAGGAAGTGATAGCCGAGGCTATATGAACCACTTCCCCGCCGGCACTCGGATGGTAATCTTGGGCATAGCATTTTATCAAATCACCTCATTCTTTGGGGCACACGTGAGGAACACAAATGCAAACAAGCCTGAATGGTCCCCAGGACTATATACAACTGAAAACTCACACCCCAGAAGTGACTCGAACCCATACTCCCACAACTGGTATGTACAGGGACGCCTTAATCCGCTTGACCATCACGACCGGACATAAGGAAGTGATAGCCGAGGCTATATGAACCACTTCCCCGCCGGCACTCGGATGGTAATCTTGGGCATAGCATTTTATCAAATCACCTCATTCTTTGGGGCACACGTGAGGGGTCGTGATGGTCAAGCGGATTAAGGCGTCCCTGTACATACCAGTTGTGGGAGTATGGGTTCGAGTCACTTCTGGGGTGTGAGTTTTCAGTTGTATATAGTCCTGGGGACCATTCAGGCTTGTTTGCATTTGTGTTCCTCACGTGTGCCCCAAAGAATGAGGTGATTTGATAAAATGCTATGCCCAAGATTACCATCCGAGTGCCGGCGGGGAAGTGGTTCATATAGCCTCGGCTATCACTTCCTTATGTCCGGTCGTGATGGTCAAGCGGATTAAGGCGTCCCTGTACATACCAGTTGTGGGAGTATGGGTTCGAGTCACTTCTGGGGTGTGAGTTTTCAGTTGTATATAGTCCTGGGGACCATTCAGGCTTGTTTGCATTTGTGTTCCTCACGTGTGCCCCAAAGAATGAGGTGATTTGATAAAATGCTATGCCCAAGATTACCATCCGAGTGCCGGCGGGGAAGTGGTTCATATAGCCTCGGCTATCACTTCCTTATGTCCGGTCGTGATGGTCAAGCGGATTAAGGCGTCCCTGTACATACCAGTTGTGGGAGTATGGGTTCGAGTCACTTCTGGGGTGTGAGTTTTCAGTTATATATATATATATATATATATATATATATATATATATATATATATATATATATATATATATATATATATATATATATATATATATATATATATATATATATATATATATATATATTAGTATATATATATATATATTATTAAATATGACCGAAAAAGTAAGATTAATAATTCTAACACGAATTTTCTCAATCTTTCTTATATTTCTTTTCACTGTTGATGGTAACTGAAAAATCAATTCTCCAAAATTCATTTTTATTTCTAGTCTGACGCAACACTTGAACGCGTTTCGTAAAACTTATTACATTTTCAAAGACTTTAGTGTACACACACACAGCTATAACTGAACAGAGTTTAAACAGCTTCGATTTTATACCTGCATTTGGGTTAGGTGATATGTTACAACAGTTTTGGATGAGGTGAAAACAAACTTTCAACACAAGACAGAACACGAAACAATGGATATAATATTTTGTAAGTTAAAGGGAAGAATGGAAGTAACTGCGAAGGGCCTATTGGCCCATATTTCTTGATGCTTCTATATTGGTGCGGAGTCTTGACGTGGGTAGAATACAGTTGTGCATTAATTGGCTGTTGATTGCTTTTCCCATATAACTTTGAGTTTTCCCATATAACAGGAACCGATGAAAGAGCATCAGAGGTCCCACACTATCTCATTGCCTGGGAGAGGATTGGAGTTCTGGTTGGTTAAATACCCCAGAATTCCTACCTCTCTTATGGCTTTGAAGTATGGTGTAGTGGATACAGCATGCAACTGCCACCTTGTTGGCCAGTGTTTGAGTCCCCTGGTGGGTTGAGTGTCTAAAAAAGTTATAAACTTCAGCTACTGGAATAGGGTAGTCTGTGCATTAAGCATTTGGCACTGAGTTTTCCCATATAACAGGAACCGATGAAAGAGCATCAGAGGTCCCACACTATCTCATTGCCTGGGAGAGGATTGGAGTTCTGGTTGGTTAAATACCCCAGAATTCCTACCTCTCTTATGGCTTTGAAGTATGGTGTAGTGGATACAGCATGCAACTGCCACCTTGTTGGCCAGTGTTCGAGTACCCTGGTGGGTTGAGTGTCTAAAAAAGTTATAAACTTCAGCTACTGGAATAGGGTAGTCTGTGCATTTAGCATTTGGCACTGAGTTTTCCCATATAACAGGAACCGATGAAAGAGCATCAGAGGTCCCACACTATCTCATTGCCTGGGAGAGGATTGGAGTTCTGGTTGGTTAAATACCCCATAATTCCTACATCTCTTATGGCTTTGAAGTATGGTGTAGTGGATACAGCATGCAACTGCCACCTTGTTGGCCAATGTTCGAGTCCCCTGGTGGGTTGAGTGTCTAAAAAAGTTATAAACTTCAGCTACTAGAATAGGGTAGTCTGTGCATTAAGCATTTGGCACTGAGTTTTCCATATAACAGGAACCGATGAAAGAGCATCAGAGGTCCAACACTATCTCATTGCCTGGGAGAGGATTGGAGTTCTGGTTGGTTAAATACCCCAGAATTCCTACCTCTCTTATGGCTTTGAAGTATGGTGTAGTGGATACAGCATGCAACTGCCACCTTGTTGGCCAGTGTTTGAGTCCCCTGTTGGGTTGAGTGTCTAAAAAAGTTATAAACTTCAGCTACTGGAATAGGGTAGTCTGTGCATTAAGCATTTGGCACTGAGTTTTCCCATATAACAGGAACCGATGAAAGAGCATCAGAGGTCCCACACTATCTCATTGCCTGGGAGAGGATTGGAGTTCTGGTTGGTTAAATACCCCAGAATTCCTACCTCTCTTATGGCTTTGAAGTATGGTGTAGTGGATACAGCATGCAACTGCCACCTTGTTGGCCAGTGTTCGAGTACCCTGGTGGGTTGAGTGTCTAAAAAAGTTATAAACTTCAGCTACTGGAATAGGGTAGTCTGTGCATTTAGCATTTGGCACTGAGTTTTCCCATATAACAGGAACCGATGAAAGAGCATCAGAGGTCCCACACTATCTCATTGCCTGGGAGAGGATTGGAGTTCTGGTTGGTTAAATACCCCATAATTCCTACCTCTCTTATGGCTTTGAAGTATGGTGTAGTGGATACAGCATGCAACTGCCACCTTGTTGGCCAATGTTCGAGTCCCCTGGTGGGTTGAGTGTCTAAAAAAGTTATAAACTTCAGCTACTAGAATAGGGTAGTCTGTGCATTAAGCATTTGGCACTGAGTTTTCCATATAACAGGAACCGATGAAAGAGCATCAGAGGTCCAACACTATCTCATTGCCTGGGAGAGGATTGGAGTTCTGGTTGGTTAAATACCCCAGAATTCCTACCTCTCTTATGGCTTTGAAGTATGGTGTAGTGGATACAGCATGCAACTGCCACCTTGTTGGCCAGTGTTCGAGTCCCCTGTTGGGTTGAGTGTCTAAAAAAGTTATAAACTTCAGCTACTGGAATAGGGTAGTCTGTGCATTAAGCATTTGGCACTGAGTTTTCCCATATAACAGGAACCGATGAAAGAGCATCAGAGGTCCCACACTATCTCATTGCCTGGGAGAGGATTGGAGTTCTGGTTGGTTAAATACCCCAGAATTCCTACCTCTCTTATGGCTTTGAAGTATGGTGTAGTGGATACAGCATGCAACTGCCACCTTGTTGGCCAGTGTTCGAGTCCCCTGGTGGGTTGAGTGTCTAAAAAAGTTATAAACTTCAGCTACTGGAATAGGGTAGTCTGTGCATTAAGCATTTGGCACTGAGTTTTCCCATATAACAGGAACCGATGAAAGAGCATCAGATGTCCCATACTATCTCATTGCCTGGGAGAGGATTGGAGTTCTGGTTGGTTAAATACCCCAGAATTCCTACCTCTCTTATGGCTTTGAAGTATGGTGTAGTGGATACAGCATGCAACTGCCACCTTGTTGGCCAGTGTTCGAGTCCCCTGGTGGGTTGAATGTCTAAAAAAGTTATAAACTTCAGCTACTGGAATAGGGTAGTCTGTGCATTTAGCATTTGGCACTGAGTTTTCCCATATAACAGGAACCGATGAAAGAGCATCAGAGGTCCCACACTATCTCATTGCCTGGGAGAGGATTGGAGTTCTGGTTGGTTAAATACCCCATAATTCCTACCTCTCTTATGGCTTTGAAGTATGGTGTAGTGGATACAGCATGCAACTGCCACCTTGTTGGCCAATGTTCGAGTCCCCTGGTGGGTTGAGTGTCTAAAAAAGTTATAAACTTCAGCTACTAGAATAGGGTAGTCTGTGCATTAAGCATTTGGCACTGAGTTTTCCATATAACAGGAACCGATGAAAGAGCATCAGAGGTCCCACACTATCTCATTCCCTGGGAGAGGATTGGAGTTCTGGTTGGTTAAATACCCCAGAATTCCTACCTCTCTTATGGCTTTGAAGTATGGTGTAGTGGATACAGCATGCAACTGCCACCTTGTTGGCCAGTGTTCGAGTCCCCTGTTGGGTTGAGTGTCTAAAAAAGTTATAAACTTCAGCTACTGGAATAGGGTAGTCTGTGCATTAAGCATTTGGCACTGAGTTTTCCCATATAACAGGAACCGATGAAAGAGCATCAGAGGTCCCACACTATCTCATTGCCTGGGAGAGGATTGGAGTTCTGGTTGGTTAAATACCCCAGAATTCCTACCTCTCTTATGGCTTTGAAGTATGGTGTAGTGGATACAGCATGCAACTGCCACCTTGTTGGCCAGTGTTCAAGTCCCCTGGTGGGTTGAGTGTCTAAAAAAGTTATAAACTTCAGCTACTGGAATAGGGTAGTCTGTGCATTAAGCATTTGGCACTGAGTTTTCCCATATAACAGGAACCGATGAAAGAGCATCAGAAGTCCCACACTATCTCATTGCCTGGGAGAGGATTGGAGTTCTGGTGGGTAAATACCTCAGAATTCCTACCTCTCTTATGGCTTTGAAGTATGGTGTGGGATATTTGGGGCTTGAATTTGATTATTTAAATATTAATGTAGTAAATTAAATTACGAAGGACCACCCGCTTTTATAGTAAAGAGGGAAACTGAGAATTTCTGATCATTAGATAATTCCTAGATGAACCAGTAACTATGGATAAAATACTAGAGAATATGATCATAGAAATAATTAATGGGCTGTATAATTAAATGAATCAAACCCTCAAACACCCACATTGGGGGGTTTTTACTGGAGGTAAGTACGTCCAGGAACTAGTGTGGTTCGTTCACTAATCCAATTAATAATAATCTAATCCTATAAATTATAGTGAAACTGATGTCATTACCATGAATGGGAACATAGATTATAAGTATAGTAATGAGAGTCACAATAAACACATGTTAATCCTGAGGAATTCTGCATATAAAGAATTGCAATAAATTCATGAATGAATATAAAGAATCTTAGCTTAAAGACGATTCCTTTATGTAAGCCACGGCGTTTCCTCTAATTCTCTGGACTCGGCTGGCTGATGAATGGGACGGATTAACATGGGAGAAGGCGGCAGGGAGAATTCTTCTCACGTGCTGCAAGACAAATATTTACAGTAGCAACTAATTTAACTACTGAATTTCTATATTCAAGAAATTGAAAGTTACAGGTGGTAAAATTATTAACCTGTTATTAGATGTTATCGTGCATCGTAACGGTCAATCACCCAGCTACTACAAAACACTTTACCAGATGCACCACATAAAGGGAATATACTTAGCTGAAAGGGCACTGTATAAGTTTTAAGATTGCCGTAATTCGCGTCCCCAGGCTCCGGCTAGGCCTATCCTGGATAGTGGCGCGCTTCACTAGCTGGTCACGTGTCGTCAAGAACCAGGTTCAAAGGTTCCTTATCTGACACCAGCACCAGCTGAAGATATTATCTGCAAGGTTATTCACGCCTCACAGTGGCGACTTTCATCTGAGGATGGAAACGTCTGCCCTAATGGCTGGGCAATGGCGTCTCCTTGTGAGTACGGTATGCGCAGGTCTGCCTTAGAGCGGCTCTCCACGCGTCCTCGCAAGATTCCTCAACCCACGCTGTCCCGCGTTCATAAAACAAATTATTGTCACGAACATTAATATTTCTCGCATTTACGCTTGAAATGTTGAAGACTGGACGGGTTTATTATTTAGAGAAGGAAAATATTATTATTTGCCAATTTAAGAATAGTAAATATATAAGGGAGAGGAATTAATGTCTCCCCATGGCATTCACTGGTGACGTTAACTTTTCTTACTAGATAATCGCTATGACTCCAACGCTCTATTTGGCTCTTAGTTGGAGGTCAAATCATTGGTAATTAGTTATCATACAGAATGCCTTAGTTATAGAGAATCGAATTTAATTCTCACATACATTGGATATAATGTGTTTATTGTAATGAAATCTGACGCAATACTGGCGTCGGGTGACGTGAGAATTCTAGCCTACTGCACAGATGAAATTATTAGTACATGAGAATTCTACGTGTTGTTAATTTTACTTACTACAATAATTAGTAAAGTTAGTAATAAGTAATGAGAATACAACAGTGTTGTATTCGGTGTTGGAAATATCCAACATAACTCCGGGGGGAGGATTCTAGGGTCGTAGTGTACTGTGTAGTACTGACCTATCCCGAAGTGATATTAAGATTAGTACATTAGTATGTTAATATGTTAGTATATTAGTACACACATATCGAACGTCCCAGATTTATCAAGGACTTACAAGAACTTGAATCTTGCTATTTACATGTCAAATGAAACATGTTGCTTATAGCCTACACAATATTTATAGATTTAAACTCACACAATTTAAACTAACAGAATCTACGGTGATGCGATATTCTGGGTCATAGTGACGTGTAATGTTTTGTTACGTGATGTCACATCGCAGCATCATCATAGTTGTCTAAGTGGGATGTGAAAGGAATTACTCTTGTTTAGAGTTGTAATATGCTTGCTGTTTCCCTTAGTGGAAACATGTATTAAATATTGAAACATTAAATGATTAAGTTATCGGTAATCAGGAACTCTCTAAAGCTCACAATAAACTCAACAACTAGGGTCGCAGTGACATGTCATGGTGTATTACGTAGCTGCTGAATCGTAGGCAAACTCAGAATAAGTTCCTAAGAACTGATAACACTATTGTATGATTATACAGTAAAGTATTATTAGTCATTTAAGATCAAGGAGACTATGACACTAGAGTAAGGTGACTGTCTAGGGCCGCTGTGACTTGTAACTATTGAGTTACTAGACAATAACATCACACAGTATCATGATCACCCCAAATTCAAATGAGGAAGTTGAATTTAATGTGCACTGCCGTGCAGTAGTCATTCTGACTGATGGTACAACTAATTTGCTAACTAGCTAAAATAATAGAAAAGTAGAGAACTGAAAAGTTTATTCATTAAAATCAAGGAAAATTCTGAGTCGACAGTGAGATTAGTAGCCTAGTCATTCTGACTTATGAGCTAATTAAATGGCAGCTCATAGGCTTGACACTGTAAACTGGTTAGTACGAAATCACCTTTACAGGAAATGGAGTTTATTAAATCAGTCTCTAGAAGTATAGTCAACTGCAATTAATGGTGAGTACAGATTAGGCTAGTACTCAGTTGACACTAACTAAATTCCCTAAACCTACCTAAATAAATGGTTTGAATTTCTAACCTACCTAAGTAAGGGACTAAGCTAATTGTGAGCAAAAATGTACTCGAATTAACATTGTGAGCAGTATAGAGCTCATTAACAGGTCGAGCTATATTGAACTCGTGAACACGGTGAGCTACAGCGAGCTCGTTAGCAGTGCTAACAGGGTGAGTTACAGTGAACTCGTCAACAGTGTTGACAGGGTGAGCTGCAGTGAGCTCGTTAGCAGTGCTAACAGGGTGAGTTACAGTGAACTCGTCAACAGTGTTGACAGGGTGAACTACAGTGAGCTCGTTAGCAGTGCTAACAGGGTGAGTTACAGTGAACTCGTCAACAGTGTTGACAGGGTGAGCTACAGTGAGCTCGTTAGCAGTGCTAACAGGGTGAGTTACATTGAACTCGAATTAACGAGGTGGAGTTTTGCATCATTCAATTATCATGACGAGCAGTGCTCGTGGCATGGTGAACATAAAAGCGTTCGATTGTCATGGCGAGCAATATTAAGCTCGTACGCATGGGGAACAAGCACTCATATTATTACGTTAATTCTAAGGTGAGCTATATTAAACTCATGAAGCATGTTAATTAACAATGCTGATGTTTAACGATAATGCATTAAACATATTAGTTCTCTGTAAATTCGCTTACGTATTAGTAAGTTTGCAAGTTTGTTCGTGCTGCGCTCCTACACTAAATAAGCAGAAACGAAAGAAAAACAACTCAAAGAAATTAATGCAAGTATTTATCACTAACTCTTAGTGCAGAAAACATGGTATTAAGAAGGTTTTCTTGGCAAACCTTTAAGCACAAGTATAGTGGACCAGTGGTCCTAATGAATTTATTACTAAATTCAGGAAATGCCAGTGGCATTGAGTGCTAGATTCTCTAGCCTAACATTATTAATTACCTAGGGAGTACTAGATTCTCTAGCCCAACATTACAATTTACCTAGGAAGACTGAGTGTGGTCAATTACTACTTGTCGAGAATAATGCTAGGTCTGCAGTGAATTCAATAGTTTGGTCGCTGTGACTTGTACTTGTTTGAGTACGGACCATTGGTTTTCACTGAGAGCTATGAAACATGTCGGCGAGTATCAATTGCACTACATTCAATCTGAGTTTATTACTCAGCTGTGTTTCTCCTTTTAGCTTGCTGCTGGAGAATTGATTTACTGCTGACTAATTTATTATTATTGGCAAGTTTAGGCTTGTTCACATTCAGAACTTTACCAGTAAGTAAGTAGCCACCTGCAGATTGGAGCATATTCATTCCCAATCGTTTAACATGTCCAGTTATGAACTGGTAATAGTAGTCGGCTCCTACTAGTACATCTACATTTTTAAGGCGGTCAGACGTTAACTTGTTGTCAGCCAAATTAATTTCACGTTCCTGTAGGAAGTGGGCTGTGTACCCCAGAGCCTTAATATTTAAGTCAAAAGGTATTTGATCTACAACAATGGCTTGGACAGCCTTGGCATGACTAGCTAGTCGTACAATCGGTTGAACTACTGAGTATTCATGGGTTCCTCGATTTATCATGGACCCTGACAAGTTTAATTTTACCTGTCCTATTGGTTGTAAATTAAGTGCCTCTGCTGCTCTTTGAGTAATGAAAGTTCTCTGGGAACCTTGATCAAATAGTCCACGTATGGTGATCTTGGCTCCTCTGTTCTTCACTTGAAGTTGGGCAGTAGGCAAAGCAGCATCCACTTGAGATGCTTGTGAAGTTACGCTGTACACATCTCGCACCTTGCAGCACTGTACTGGTGTAGATTCTCTACGTCCTATTCTAGGATTGACATAATTAGTCCTAACTGATTTGCACAGTGCAGCATGATGCTTGCCCCTTCTACACCTATTGCAGGTATTCAGTGGGGTTTCACAGCTGTTAACATTATGTGGTTTGAGACACCTAGTACATTTGTGTAACTGTTTGAGTCGTCTGACTCTTGTGTCTCTATTAGGATAATTATTACATTTGTACAGAGAAGGTTTTTGATTGCAAAACAAACACATTCCCCATCCTACAGATCGTTTAGGGGTTACCGGTTTAGGTAAAACAGTAATTGCAGGTTGTGATGGTTTTGCTGTTTGCATTTGCTTGTTATTTATTCTCTTGTGAGTACTTGGTGTACTCTGGGGAACCATTAATAGGCTCTTGGGGGTGCTCTTTGGACTATTAGGTCTCTTAGGAGCACCTGTGGGACTCTTAGGCCTCACTGATGAATCAGTATTTGACTGATTGTTGTTACATTGATTATTAGCACCTTTGTTACCTAGTGACAGTGTCACTTTAGGAGTTTCTGGTAAGGAAACTGATGTAGGTACAGTTTTGGTGCTTTCAGATTTAGCATTAATTGCTTGGTCTGCTGTATGATTGCTCATATTACGCAAACCTGTAAATATATCCTGCATTGACAGGGTATTACCATTCTGGCATACATATAATTTATTAAGTGTGTCACCAGACAATTTTCTCTGGATGATAATTTTAGTCATCCACTCAGTAGTTGGGTGATCCACCTCTTTACTGAAAGAATTTATCAGTGACTCAAGCTGAAAACTAAAGGCTTGTAAAGAGTCAACTGATTGCTCTGGTGAAGATAAATTTAATAATTGGTGCACAAGGTTTATAATAGTCTTCTCATTGTTAGCACTTACTTTAGAAGGCTGTTGTGAGCAATTGTGACCATTACTTGTGTTGCTTTAGGCTTCTTGCTTAGCCTCAGCTTTGATTACAGCTTCGACTGCTGCTGCAGCATTAGCTTTATCATTTTCTGGTTCAGATTCACTGATTATTGCAGCTTCACTTGTTTCATCTGCAGCTTCACTTGTTTCTCTGGGTTCTGGTGATAAGCTAGTTAATTCAGTAGCCTTATGTATTGAACTTATAGAATCCAGGGAACATTGAGAAGAGTGGTCCGAAATTTGATCAGACTCTGTAAACAAATCATCACATGAAGCTGTATTAGATGAGAGGTTAGAAAATGAAGGTTGAACTTCAGTTGTTGATCTTGTATAGTGATCAGCATTGATTAGAGGATTCTCCTCATCTTGAGGTAGTTCAGGTATTTCATCTGAACTGAGTGCTTGCTCGGTTGTAGTTTTTCTACAAAAACATTCTATCCAATCAGGATCATTTTGTTTCGCAAGCACTCTTTTATAGTGATCTAACTGGTCTTGAATGGTATCTTCATATTCATCAAGATCATATTCGATCTGACTTAATTCGTCTGGGTCAGTATTACTGCTAAAGAGTTTGTCTTTATAAACCTCGATGGTCTCCTTCACCTGGACATATTTTTCGTTAGCTGCCTCCGTGTAGAGGTTGAACTCGAAGAAGTCAATTGGATTGTTTTCTAAACAGTTGTCACAGTCGTTAAGTCGTCTTGATAGGTACTTTTGGAGACTTCTCAAGATAATACTGATTCTCTTTAATATTTCAGAAGTGTCCATTCTGGATGTAAATTTGAGCCTTATAAGGCTTATATAGCTAATTGTATAGCTATGGTGTCTGCTCCTTGATGTAGAGCAGGTATAAGTATTGACAGCCTGGTATTTCTTGAGGCTGGTTGTAATTTACCTCATTTAGAGGTTAGCTACCTACCTAATAATAAGCAACTAAGATTTGAGTGGTACCTTGGTCTCACTACAGGTGTTCCTCAGCTTAGCTCTTCTAAATTAGCCTCGGATGGGTAGTGGACTTACAGTAACTCTCAAAGACATACATAGAAATATGCAATAAAATAATTACAAAATAAATGGTTTATCCCACCCTTGATAGGGTCAGCACAAAATGAATAATATATGTGTCACTAACTAGCTCAAGCCTAGTCGTGAGAATTTCTACTTAAGAAACTACAACTATATTTAGTCTATGCTTGTGCCAAATTCAACACAATCATAGCCTAAATTGCTACCTAATAAAGGTTGGCAAAGATTATATTATGGTGCAGTAATGTGCAAATAATTGTGCTGTGTTTTTGGGTTTTTGTATTTTATATAATATACACTTGTATAATTATGTGTATAAGAAATTAAATGAACACAAAGGAATTATTTGTTATTGGCAAGTATTCTACTGCCATACATATTACCTAACTCCTAAATGTACTCCTAATTGTGGAATAAAATGTTATCAGTGTTAGTAATGATTAACTAGTATGAGATCAGTAATTTATATTAGTATACTGGATCCCTAAATGTTAATGATCCACTGACTTGAGTGAATCAGTAATTATAACATGGATTCAGGCTATAATGGACAGTCTGCTGACAGCCATACATTGAAACATTGGTATAGCCTAAATGGTTAACACTTAATTGGTGTTAGTGATTAATATAAGGTTATGAGCTGTTGCTCTTGGTGACCTAAAGATTCTACTTCAGCATGAAGTGTAGGTCTAAATGTTGTGGGTAATTGGCTATGACCCACTAAAGCTACCTTATACATGAGGTGAAAGTAGCAATATGTTAGTGTGATCTAGACTAACTGATGTGCTACACTGTTAGTTGACACAATTAATTAAATAGTTAGTCTAGCTTATGTCACACAAGGATTAGTTATAAATGATTAATATTTTAATTATAAATTTAATGCCTATCCGGTTCGAAGGACCATAATGTGGGATATTTGGGGCTTGAATCTGATTATTTAAATATTAATGTAGTAAATTAAATTACGAAGGACCACCCGCTTTTATAGTAAAGAGGGAAACTGAGAATTACTGATCATTAGATAATTCCTAGATGAACCAGTAACTATTGATAAAATACTAGAAAATATGATCATAGAAATAATTATTGGGCTGTATAATTAAATGAATCAAACCCTCAAACACCCACATTGGGGGGTTATTACTGGAGGTAAGTACGTCCAGGAACTAGTGTGGTTCGTTCACTAATCCAATTAATAATAATCTAATCCTATAAATTATAGTGAAACTGATGTCATTACCATGAATGGGAACATAGATTATAAGTATAGTAATGAGAGTCACAATAAACACATGTTAATCCTGAGGAATTCTGCATATAAAGAATTGCAATAAATTCATGAATGAATATAAAGAATCTTAGCTTAAAGACGATTCCTTTATGTAAGCCACGGTGTTTCCTCTAATTCTCTGGACTCGGCTGGCTGATGAATGGGACGGATTAACATAGGAGAAGGCGGCAGGGAGAATTCTTCTCACGTGCTGCAAGACAAATATTTACAGTAGCAACTAATTTAACTACTGAATTTCTATATTCAAGAAATTGAAAGTTACAGGTGGTAAAATTATTAACCTGTTATTAGATGTTATCGTGCATCGTAACGGTCAATCACCCAGCTACTACAAAACACTTTACCAGATGCACCACATAAAGGGAATATACTTAGCTGAAAGGGCACTGTATAAGTTTTAAGATTGCCGTAATTCGCGTCCCCAGGCTCCGGCTAGGCCTATCCTGGATAGTGGCGCGCTTCACTAGCTGGTCACGTGTCGTCAAGAACCAGGTTCAAAGGTTCCTTATCTGACACCAGCACCAGCTGAAGATATTATCTGCAAGGTTATTCACGCCCCACAGTGGCGACTTTCATCTGAGGATGGATAACGTCTGCCCTAATGGCTGGGCAATGGCGTCTCCTTGTGAGTACGGTATGCGCAGGTCTGCCTTAGAGCGGCTCTCCACGCGTCCTGGCAAGATTTCTCAACCCACGCCGCGTCCCGCATTCATAAAACAAATTATTGTCACGAACATTAATATTTCTCGCATTTACGCTTGAAATGTTGAAGACTAGACGGGTTTATTATTTAGAGGAGGAAAATATTATTATTTGCCAATTTAAGAATAGTAAATATATAAGGGAGAGGAATTAATGTCTCCCCATGGCATTCACTGGTGACGTTAACTTTTCTTACTAGATAATCGCTATGACTCCAACGCTCTATTTGGCTCTTAGTTGGAGGTCAAATCATTGGTAATTAGTTATCATACAGAATGCCTTAGTTATAGAGAATCGAATTTAATTCTCACATACATTGGATATAATGTGTTTATTGTAATGAAATCTGACGCAATACTGGCGTCGGGTGACGTGAGAATTCTAGCCTACTGCACAGATGAAATTATTAGTACATGAGAATTCTACGTGTTGTTAATTTTACTTACTACAATAATTAGTAAAGTTAGTAATAAGTAATGAGTTAGTAATAAGTACAACAGTGTTGTATTCGGTGTTGGAAATATCCAATATATGGTATAGTGGATACAGCCTGCAACTGCCACCTTGTTGGCCAGTGTTCGAGTCCCCTGGTGGGTTGAGTGTCTAAAAATGTTATAAACTTCAGCTACTGGAATAGGGTAGTCTGTGCATTAAGCATTTGGCACTGAGTTTTCCCATATAACAGGAACCGATGAAAGAGCATCAGAGGTCCCACACTATCTCTTTGCCTGGGAGAGGATTGGAGTTCTGGTTGGTTAAATACCCCAGAATTCCTACCTCTCTTATGGCTTTGAAGTATGGTGTAGTGGATACAGCATGCAACTGCCACCTTGTTGGCCAGTGTTCGAGTCCCCTGGTGGGTTGAGTGTCTAAAAAAGTTATAAACTTCAGCTACTGGAATAGGGTAGTCTGCGCATTAAGCATTTGGCACTGAGTTTTCCCATATAACAGGAACCGATGAAAGAGCATCAGAGGTCCCACACTATCTCATTGCCTGGGAGAGGATTGGAGTTCTGGTTGGTTAAATACCCCATAATTCCTACCTCTCTTATGGCTTTGAAGTATGGTGTAGTGGATACAGCATGCAACTGCCACCTTGTTGGCCAGTGTTCGAGTCCCCTGGTGGGTTGAGTGTCTAAAAAAGTTATAAACTTCAGCTACTGGAATAGGGTAGTCTGTGCATTAAGCATTTGGCACTGAGTTTTCCCATATAACAGGAACCGATGAAAGAGCATCAGAGGTCCCACACAATCTCATTGCCTGGGAGAGGATTGGAGTTCTGGTTGGTTAAATACCCCAGAATTCCTACCTCTCTTATGGCTTTGAAGTATGGTGTAGTGGATACAGCATGCAACTGCCACCTTGTTGGCCAGTGTTCGAGTCCCCTGGTGGGTTGAGTGTCTAAAAAAGTTATAAACTTCAGCTACTGGAATAGGGTAGTCTGTGCATTAAGCATTTGGCACTGAGTTTTCCCATATAACAGGAACCGATGAAAGAGCATCAGAGGTCCCACACTATCTCATTGCCTGGGAGAGGATTGGAGTTCTGGTTGGTTAAATACCCCAGAATTCCTACCTCTCTTATGGCTTTGAAGTATGGTGTAGTGGATACAGCATGCAACTGCCACCTTGTTGGCCAGTGTTCGAGTCCCCTGGTGGGTTGAGTGTCTAAAAAAGTTATAAACTTCAGCTACTGGAATAGGGTTGTCGGTGTATATATATATATATATATATATATATATATATATATATATATATATATATATATATATATATATATATATATATATATATATATATATTTATATATATATATATTAGTATATTTTGGTAGCAGTCTTTTCTGTAGACATATATTATTAAATATGACCGAAAAAGTAAGATTAATAATTCTAACACGAATTTTCTCTATCTTTCTTACATTTCTTTTCACTGTTGATGGTAATTCAAAGATCAATTCTCCAAAATTCATTTTTATTTCTAGTCTGACGCGACACTTGAGCGCGTTTTGTAAAACTTATTACATTTTCAAAGACTTTAGTTTACAAACACACAACTGAAACTGAATAGAGCTTTACACATCTTTGAGGTTTATATCTACATTTGGGTGAGGTGGATGAGGTGAAAAACGAACTTTCAACAATGGGTATTAAATGAGTATTAAATTCCAACACAAGACAGAACACGAAACAATGGGTATTGAATGAGTATTAAATTCAAATACAAGACAGAACACGAAACAATGGGTATTGAATGGAAGTAATTGTAGAAAGCCTATTGGTCCATATTTCTTGATGCATCTATATTGGAGCGGAGTCTTGAGGTGGGTAGAATATAGTTGTGCATTAATTGGCTCTTGATTGCTGGTGTTGACTTCTTGATGTGTAGTGCCTCGCAGACGTCAAGCCGCCTGCTATCGCTGTATCTATCGATGATTTCTGTGTTGTTTGCTAAGATTTCTCTGGTGATGGTTTGTTTGTGGGAAGAGATTATATGTTCCTTAATGGAGCCCTGTTGCTTATGCATCGTTAAACGCCTGGAAAGAGATGTTGTTGGCTTGCCTATATACTGTTTTTTTTTAGGGTTACAGTCCCCAAGATGGCATTTGAAGGCATAGATGACGTTGGTCTCTTTTTAAGCGTTCTGCTTTGTGTCTGGAGAATTTTGGAGAATTGATCTTTGAATTACCATCAACCGTGAAAAGAAATGTAAGAAAGATAGAGAAAATTCGTGTTAGAATTATTAATCTTACTTTATCGGTCATATTTAATAATATATATATATGACCAAAAAGGTCACCGAGTGCTGTCAGGAATTGGGTTAAAGGTTTTGAACAGTCTTTTTTTTTTTTTTTTTTTTTGCAGGGATATTCCTGCGCGGGCCCTAAGCCTCTGGCTGGCCCACTAAGTGTTGCTTGTTTCTGTTTTACTTGGGCGGAGTATGAGTATTTATGACTCGTATGGTCGCTTCAGTAAGATTTTGGCATATGTGTTTAACAACTTCTTCTGCTCTGTTGAATCTAAGTTGAAATCTTAATGGGTTTGTAACTGTACACAACAGTCTGTTGTGTCCTAGTGGTTAAAGTACTGTACATGCTATGGTGTATGGAGCTCTGGCTGTCTGGTTTCGAATCCTTCAGAGGTGACGAGTTTTCTGTTGCATATTAGCTTGGGGACCCTTCAAGCTTGCTGCATATATATTATATAGAGTGACTGGAACATTGGAACAAACACTCCAACAACGACTTCGTTATTAATATTTCTAGTAAATAACTGGATAATGATACGATGACTGCTCTTGGTTACGGTCTGAGTTTTTCCATATCGAATATGCATGTTAATTATTTAGATATTTCCAAAGGTTTTAGCAATCTGGAAAAATATAGTGAGATTTTAGATGATAACATTAATATTTGCAAGGGTATGGTGTACGGGTCTTTACTTAAGGGTACAGTTCCTAATTGTCCAGAAAGGTTTATTCAAGCATTCAAAACCCTCGAAGATTATAACGCTCTACACATCACAAAGGCTGATATGTCGAATGCTTTTTGTGAGATTTTTCTATTTACGTTACCTTGAAGGTTGACTTCAAGCAGAAAAGAGTGCTTAGCCGACACGTTAAGTGTCGGAAGCAGCTTGTACTTTAAAAAAGAGACAGGAGCAACCTCTAGGACTTCAATGAAGTTGAAATACTTATCCACTAGGTCGTCATGTTCCTTGAGTGACAAGACACCATTAAGGGTAAGGGTAAGAGTTCCAAACCAAATTTGATTTGATGTGTAGCACTATGAATCGGGTTCGAATCCTGAAGCAGGCCTTCAGTAAAATTCACATAAAATATTGTACATTGCAGAATATGTGTGTGTGGGACAATTTTTGTTGTAGGGCTTGCTATAAAGAACGTTCTCATAACAATAACAAGTTGTTCAACACAGAAACTAAGTCTACTACAACAACAAATTTGACGTTACATTACTGTCTTTCAGTGGTACGTTAGAGAAAGCTAATTCAACAGCCCTAGTATAGCAATGACTCCTGATAAATGCAGCTCCAAGTATAACCACAATAATCCTATCTGAGGTCGCTTTGGGCTGAAACAAATAAACTAACTAAACACTGGTGTGCCCACTTAGGACACAAATTGCAATAAAAAATTACTTGCAACCCACTGCAATATAAATTGATAACTACAACTTGCAAATCAACTCTTACAGCCCCTCTGCAATATTATCACAATGACCAGGTGGGTTAATGACACTTCGGTAACCCTTTATCAATTCTACGTTAACCATTACTCTAATGAATTTAGTGATCAATTACGTTAATTGACTGTCAACACCAGTCAGCAACATTTTAGTTTACATTAAATAACTCACTTGTCTCCTACAGACAAATCAACTGTCAAATGATTACTCGCTCGTCTTTAATTACATCGCACTTGACCAATCAAGCATTCAGTAATTACTAATTACTGTCACATGGACAGCTAATTAAAATGAGTTACGTTAGAGATTACTGTCACTCTATCGAGAGTTGTCTCCACAATCTGTCAAATTTACCTTGAGGAATGTTAATTACCCTAATTAACTCTAGCAATTAATTAACTCTCCCATGGAGAGATAATATTACACGAATGCATTACTCTCCACACTACCTAAGCAGGTCTCATCAAACACTGAATTCACGAGGTGGCGGGCATTAATTACCCCTAATTAACATTAATTATTAATCAACTGTCCTACAGACAGATATGATAAATCCAGTACGAATTTTGCTAGCTCAAATTACTTTGTCCTCGACAGTCTGTCAAAATCCTGTGACATTAATTACTCTATTTAACTTGAGCCGTTAATTAGTCCTCCCCACGGACAGATAATTAATCTAAAAAATGACGTTAACACAAACACCGTCGCCCTCCCCATTGTCCCTCACCACTGTGGGAATTCACTATGATGATGATGCTAATTACCCTCAATTAGCTAGAGTGATCAGTTAGGTGCCCCACAGACAGATAATTGCACTCGAACGTATTCCGTTAATCTCAGTACTGTTTCAACACAACAGTCCCTCATTCAGCTATGTGTATCCCTTGGGTGATATTAATGACCCTCATTAACTCTCACTGAATCCTTCATTAGCCAATCTAAGATTACAGCCAGAACCTTGTCATACAGACAAATAATACACCACGGTACACCTTGCAGCCCCCCTGCGATGTATCTTACACTACTTAGTGAATAAAATAAGTAATCACCGTCCAAAAAAATCACACAACACACTACGTAAAAGAATTACTCTGGCCAAATACAGTAAACACAGCTAGGAAATCTCCCAGTAAATACCTTCAAAGTTACACACTACACTGCCGGAAACTGGTTCCTTCTGAAATTATATCACATGACACGGGCCATATAGCATGATAATTATACATATATAATAAACACCTTATCCCTCAATGGAAAATGTACTGCACTGGCGGTAATTAACCATCCTAATAACTCAATAGTTCACAAATTATATACTAAATGTGTTCCAGGTGTACTCATACACAACTTTATGTCCTCACACACAGTCGTGCCCTCCCCAGAGACTGATTGACGTTAAACGGTGCATCTCACGCGTCTGCACTTCCAATCACCTATGCAGATGTTTATGGACAATGCTTAGACGGAACTTCGAAGTAAGTTTTTGAGACTTAAAACACCAATACACAACGGGGTACTCACTTTACCTGGCCAGCCTCCACAATCACTCATCCTCATTCATACACTGAGGTACTGCAGAGCTGGAGATCACCTCACTTCCTCCACGTGGTTAAAACAGAACCACGGATGCTGAACATCACACACAACCGCTCCTTTGCCAGGTAAGTCCACTACGGGCTCACCATAGCAAGTGCTACTTGGAACTTGTTTCGAGTAGCTGAATCTGCAACAACAACAACATGCTGAACACGGTGTCATGTCCCAACTCAGTGCGGCGTGAGCAAGGTGTCGAAGACTGGGGCTTAACGCGGCTCAATATGTTCCATACACGTCTCCAACACACACACACACACACACACACACACACACACACACACACACACACACACACACACACACACACACACACACACACACACACTTAGAAGCTTGAAACTCAGATGAGTCACAGAGATGTTAGGAAGTTTTCTTTTAGCGTGAGAGTAGTGGGAAAATGGAATGCACTTCAGGAACAGGTTGTGGAAGCAAATACTATTCATAATTTTAAAACCAGGTATGATAGGGAAATGGGACAGGAGTCATTGCTGTAAACAACCGATGCTCGAAAGGCGGGATCCAAGAGTCAATGCTCGATCCTGCAGACACAACTTGGTGAGTACAACTAGGTGAGTACACACACACACACACACACACACACACACACACACACACACACACACACACACACACACACACACACACACACACACACACACACACACACACGACATAGTTGTAATTGTGGAAACTAAAATTAATGACATGATCTCAGATGCAATCTTTCCTGAAGGGTACCAGGTGATACGAAAAGAGAGGGCACAGAGACAGGGAGGGGGAGTAGCACTCCTAATAAAGCGGAAATGAAAGTTTGAAGACCTGGGAAATCGAGTTACCAATGAGTGCACAAGCTTCATACATGGAACTCTGACAGTAGATGGGAGGAAGATTGTGATCTTGGTAATCTACAATCCCCCACCAAACAGTAGAAGACCCAGGCAGGAGTATGATGACAATAACAAAGCATGTATAGATGAACTTCAGAAGGCAGCAACACTAGCCCACAGAATGAGAGCGAAGCTGCTGATCATGGGGGCCCTAAATCATGGAGAGATAAATTGGGAATCAAGGAATCCCCATGGAGGGGACGAAACGTGGGGAGCAAAATTAGTAGATGTTATAGACAGGAATTTCCTGACACAACATGTGAAGGAGGACACAAGGGAAATAGGAGGAGATGCACCGAGCCTATTAGACCTGATTTTCACCCAGAACGTAGAAGATATCGAGAATTTAGAGCATGAAATACCTCTAGGGGCCAGTGACCATTGTGTCCTAGTCTTTGACTACATGATGGAATTCAAACTTATGACCATGGGACAAGAGATCTGGGAAAGGAGAGCTGACTACAGGAAAGGGGACTATAAGAGGATAAGGGACTATCTGGGTGAAGTACAGTGGGAGGAAGAAATTAGAGGAAAAACAGTCCGAGATATGATGTACCTAGTCATACAGAAATGCCATGAAGCCGAAGAGAGATTTATACCAACGGTAAAGGGAAAAAATAAGATGGAATATAATAACCCATGGTTTAATAGACAATGTCAGGAAGCAAAAATGGCCAGCAGGCGGGAGTGGAGTAAGTACAGAAGACAAAGGACAACAGGATCATATACAACAGAGCTAGGAACGATTACATTAACATAAGACGAACATCGGAAAGGGACTATGAGGACGATATTGCAATCAAAGCGAAAAAACAACCTAAGTTACTACACAGTCATATAAGAAGAAAAATGTCGGTGAACGACCAAGTGACAAGACTAACCCTTACACTGCTCAGGGGTCATATGGACATTTACACCCCTGTGCGCAAGAAAAAAAAAATTCAAAAATTTTTTTCGTCTTCTAAACATGTTAATTTGAGTCTCCTGAGCACGGGAAAAATAATAAAAAAATTCTATTATACATACCAATGACACAATTGAGCCGAGAAGTTGGCCGATGACGTCACAGATTGTGAGCGCTCAAGGGTGCTGCGTCAGCCAGCTGTCACTCACGGCCGCTCGCGCGGCCCGAGTTGCCGCGAATTTATTTTCGCGGAATTATTTACAGTATTCTTGGGTCATTTTACTCCAATTGTTTTCGCTAGTATTGTTCCAATTATTAGCAATAGACGTTGTATTATAATAAAAATGGTATAAACTCACTAAGCGCTCACATATTAATGTCACAATTATTCCCACCAAAATGGTATAATTTACAGGAAATATTCAATGTATTTGGGTTTTTTTCAATATAAACACAAAAATAAACTTGATATGTACATTTATTTACCAAAGAATTACACATTTAGTACTCCAGGAGACTGTGATACTGTGCGAAACAGTCGATATGGCACAGAGGGACGGCACACGCTTCGCACCATGTCAACACCAATTTGCGTTTCTGTGGCCTCAATTTGGTACTGGAACACACAACACACCGACGCTGGCCTGCTGCACGAGCTCCAGTTGGTGGTAATTTCTTGATTTGATGTATCAGAAAGGCCTCCCTGTAAGCGAGCCTGGGTGCAGGAGCATGGTTCAGTATTGGGTCTCGAATGGGTCTTTGTATACCAGGTGTGTCCTTGCCAAATTTACCTAGCAACTGTTTCACAACTTGGAAACTGAACGAACGGAAATATGGTTTTCTACCTGTCTTCACAAGAAACATATTGTAACTGTTCAGCATTGTTACATCAATAAGGTGAAAAATCATTTTCTTTGTCCACTTCACTGTTTTACGTACACACTCTACAGCACCCACCATCATGTCACATTTATCAACTAAACGCATGTTGATGTTGTAGTCCATCACACAATCTGGCTTGTATATTATTTGCTTTGTTGTTCTGTTCACCATGCCACTGTCTACCATTGTACCAGGGTGAATGGTGGTCAACATGTTCACTTCACGTCTGTCTTTCCACCGCACTGAAAGCATTGCACCACTTTTCCTTACCTCGCAGTCACCTACTTGCATAGCAGTATCAAACACAGGCATTTCCTTTCGTTTTGGCTTTACTGTTCCACACACTCCAGTCTTATTATCCAGCAAGAATTTCGTTAGCAAGGGACTGGTATAATAGTTATCTGTGTACAATATGTGGCCCTTGTTCAGATATGGTGCAAGCAGTGACTTCACCACACTACCTGAGAAGCCATGTTCGTCATTAGCAGGAATATCTATATTTGTGGCTGAATAAAGTATCATGTGTAACACCATTCCTGATTCACAGTCACAGAGCACAAAGAATTTCAGTCCAAATCGGTGACGTTTTGAGGGAATATACTGCTTGAAGGCAGCACGTCCTTTGAAAAGCACCAGGGATTCATCAATAACCAGCTTCTGAGCTGGTATGTAGTAATCTCGGAACTTTCCAATCAGGTCATTTAGCACGTGCCTCACCCTCCAAAGCCTATCATCCTGTGTCTCGTCAGCATTATTTGCAAAATGAATGCACCGTAGGATCAACAGAAATCTGTCTCGGGACATATATTTCCCGAACAATGGTGTTGGAACAGAGTTGTCTTTGCTCCAATAATCTGAAATTACGTGTTTCACACAATGTTTCATCAACATGCAAATTGCAAAAAACACATACATCTCATCAACAGTTGTCTCTTTCCAACGCTGTAGTCGCGAAAATTCTGAAACTTCCTCACCTTCGATGAGATCATCCACAAGTCTGTTCGTTTCGTGAGCAATGTGTTTCATTAGAGGCTCATCGAAATATGCAGTAAAGAAGTCCATTTCACACATTTCGTCACCAGTATCAGGGAAAAGATCAGTAATTCCCACATCTCTGTTATCAAAGTCGGGAATTTGTGGAACAAAATCTTCCCCATCACTCCACACACACAAACCTGCTGCCTTCCGAGAGCCATTAGCTGCACCACGGCGAGGAATCCGGGGACCAGGAGCTGAAGCAAGCCTTGTAACAGTAGGGGCAGGAACGGTAGATGAGGAAAAAGATGTGGAGCATGAGGGAATTTGTTCCTCATTGTCGCCATATTGTCCCATGCGGCGGCGCTTGGCTGGGCGGGCAGCTGATGCGGCGAAACTTGTACTGGCACTGGGGGTAACACTATTCTCCAACTCTTCATCACTAAAGCCTGAGAAAGATTCACTTGTTTCAGACTCGTCAATCGTATCATAAACGTGCAGTGGTATAGATGAACGATGTGCTTGGGCGTGGGGTGGTGTTGAGTGGTGTTGAGTAGCAGCCTCGAGAGGCATCCTCACCCTCGTGGCACCCACATGTTCCCCCTCACTATCCGTTGTTTCGATTTCTTCTGGCTGGGTATAATCTTCATCTATATCTGAGTCGTCAATATCAGACTCATCAACGTCCTTGAACAATTCATCTGCAATTTCGTCTTCGGTCAAGGACTGCGCGGCGCGGAGCGCTGAACGAGGTCGCACGCTGGGTCGTGATGCGCTCGCCATGGTGTCTGGCCACTAACTAAGGCCTGTGAAACAAAGGAGGCCTGCTCTGGATTTTTTTTCAAAATGGCGTCTGTTTACAATCGCCCCTGGCTACGGTATGGGTGACCCCTTTACACCGCGGGACGTTTGAATCGTGCCTGGCACCCTTTGGCGTATATATACGCCATGCGCACGGTGGGACATGTTACTCATGGCGTATATATACGCCATGCACAGTTAAAGGGCTAAGGAAGACAGAGGGGGCATATACTGAAAGTGACAAGGAAATCTGCGAGGCACTGAATGCCAGTTTCCATGGAGTGTTCACTACCGAGCCTGAGCAGCTCCCATTGTTGGAAGGGGTTACCCTAGATGAAAGACTATCAGATATAGAGGTGACAGCAGAGGAGGTAATGAAACAGTTGACAACTCTAGATGCAACTAAAGCAGTTGGACTAGACAAAGTATCACCGTGGATACTAAAAGAAGCAGCGCAGGCCCTCAGCATGCCTCTGGCAATGATCTTTAATGAGTCACTTATGTCGGGAGAATTGCCCAGTTGCTGGAAGAAGGCAAGTGTCGTGCCGATCTTCAAGAAAGGTGATAGGGAGGAGGCACTTAACTATAGACCTGTATCACTGAGAAGCATCCCCTGTAAAATACTGGAAAGAATAATTAGGCTACGACTGGTTGCACACCTGGAGAACATTAGGTTTGTGAACAAACATCAACATGGGTTCTGGACAGGGAAATCATGCCTAACAAACCTTCTGGAATTCTATGATAAAATAACGAGGATAAGACAGGACAGAGATGGTTGGGCAGACTGCATATTTCTGGACTGCCAAAAAGCCTTTGATACAGTACCGCACATGAGACTGCTGTTCAAGCTCGAGAGGCAGGCGGGGGTGGGGGGAAAGGTCCTAGCATGGATAAGGAACTACCTAACAGGAAGGAGCCAAAGAGTTACAGTAAGGGGCGAGAAGTCGGACTGGCGAACAGTAACAAGTGGAGTACCACAAGGATCGGTGCTCGGACCAATTCTATTTGTTGTATATGTTAACGACATGTTTACAGGCGTAGAGTCCTACATGTCGATGTTTGTGGATGACGCAAAGTTGATGAGAAGAGTTGTGACAGATGAGGATTGCAGGATCCTCCAAGAGGACCTGAACAGGTTGCAGAGATGGTCAGAGAAATGGCTACTGGAATTCAACACAAGCAAATGTAAAGTTATGGAAATGGGACTAGGAGATAGGCGACCAAAGGGACAGTACACAATGAAGGGGAACAGAATACCTGTGACAACGCGCGAAAGAGACCTGGGTGTGGACGTAACACCTAATCTATCTCCTGAGGCACATATAAATAGGATAACGACAGCAGCGTACTCTACACTGGCAAAAGTTAGAACATCATTCAGAAACCTAAGTAAGGAGGCATTTAGGGCGCTTTACACTGCCTACGTGAGGCCAGTCTTAGAGTATGCCGCCTCATCATGGAGTCCCCATCTGAAGAAGCATATAATGAAACTGGAAAAGGTTCATAGGTTTGCAACGAGACTCGTCCCAGAGCTACGAGGGATGGGGTATGAGGAGCGCCTGAGGGAACTGTGCCTTACGACACTAGAAAGAAGAAGGGAGAGGGGGGACATGATAGGAACGTATAAAATACTCAGAGGGATTGACAGAGTGGACATACACGAAATGTTCACACGGAATAGTAACAGAACGAGGGGACATGGATGGAAGCTTGAAACTCAGATGAGTCACAGAGATGTTAGGAGGTTTTCTTTTAGCGTGAGAGTAGTGGGAAAATGGAATGCACTTCAAGAACAGGTTGTGGAAGCAAATACTATTCATAATTTTAAAACCAGGTACGATAGGGAAATGGGACAGAAATCATTGCTGCAAACAACCGATGCTCGAAAGGCGGGATCCAAGAGTCAATGTTCGATCCTGCAGACACAACTAGGTGAGTACAACTAGGTGAGTACACATACCCCCTACCCCAAACCCTCCCTGCCCCCACTCAAATACCCAGCCACATCTCCCTCCCCCCCCCCCCCACACCCAATCCCCACCCTTCTACCCCTCCCCTCCTCCATCCGAGTTCCCCCTCCCCCCCCCCCTTTCCTTTCTGTCCTCCCTCTCCTTTTTCCCCATACCCTCCTTGTCCCTCCCCCTTCACTTGACTCCCCACCCCTTATCCCAGTATCCTCTGCAACCCTGTTATCCACCTCACAAATCCTCACTCCCATGGAACAGCTTCCCCCAACAGCAGAACACTCACCAAGGAGGAGATTTGAGAAGGGACAGAAGAAAGTGAGCCTCAAGGCAATGTACACTAACATAGATGGAATTACAAATAAAGCAAATGAAGTTGGAGAATGGGTACTAAAGGAAAACCCAGACATAATAGCTCTCACAGAAACAAAGCTAACGAAAACCATAACAAATGCAGTGTTCCCACAGGACTATTATGTTATGAGGAAAGAAAGAGAAGGAAGAGGTTTCTCTGCTGGTAAGAAAGGCTGGGATTTTGAGATGGTTGTTCAGGGATGTGAAGGTTTCAGTGACTACATAACAGGCACAATAACTGGAGGGCAAAAAATTATAGTCGTAGTCATATATAATCCAAAATCAAATGACAGAAGACCCAGATAGGAATATGATAGAAACAACATGGCCACCATTAACATAATAGAGAGAGTAGCTTCTGTTGCTAGCAGTAAAGGATCTGGACTACTAATCATGAGAGACTTCAACCATGGGAAGATAGATTGGGAGAACGGAGACCCGCATGGAGGACCAGAAACATGGAGAGCTAAGCTGCTGGACCTGGCAACAAGGAACTTTCTAAGCCAGCACATCAAGGAACCAAAAAGAATGAGAGGAGAAGATGAACCAGCAATGCTTGATTTGATATTTACCCTAAATGAGTGGGATATAAGGGAAGTCAAGATGGAAGCGCCCTTGGGAATGAGTGATCACAGTGTATTGAACATCGAGTACCTGGTAGAGCTAGGAATTATCTCCCCCAAAAAAGAACTAGGAAACAAAAGGCTGGCATACCGAAATGGAAATTATGAGTAGATGAGAAGCTTCCTAAGGTAAATACCTTGGGACACAGACCTCAGAGATAAGTCTGTACAAGATATGATGGACTATGTCACCCAAAAGTGTCAGGAGGCAGTAAGCAGATACATCCCGGCCATAAAGGAAAAATCCGAGAAGCAAAAGAAGAATCCCTGGTATAATAGGGCATGTATGGAAGCAAAGAAACTGAACAAAAGGGCGGGGAGGAACTTCCGGAATAACAGAACACCAGAAAGCAGAGAGAGATACCAGAGAACCAGGAATGAGTATGTCAGGGTGAGAAGAGAAGCAGAGAAAAGTTATGAAAATGATATAGCAAACAAAGCCAAGACCGAACCAAAGCTACTCCACAGTCACATCAGAAGGAAAACAACAGTGAAATAACAGGTAGTGAAACTTAGAACAGGCGAGGACAGGTATACAGAGAATGACAAAGAGGTGTGTGAAGAACTCAACAAGAGGTTCCAGGAGATCTTCACAACAGAACAAGGTGAGGTCACTGTACTAGGAGAAAGGGAAGTAAACCAGGCGGCCTTGGAAGGGTTCGAAATTACGAGAGAGGAGGTCAAGAGACACCTGCTGGATCTGGATGTTAGAAAGGCTGTTGGTTCAGACGGGATCTCACCATGCTTACTGAAACAGTGTGCAGTGGCACTTTGCTTGCCACTCTCCATAGTGTATAGTAGGTCACTGGAGACGGGAGACCTACCAAAAACATGGAAGACGGCGAATGTGGTCCCAATATACAAAAAGGGCGACAGGCAAGAGGCACTGAACTACAGGCCAGTGTCCTTGACTTGTATACCATGCAAGGTGATGGAGAAGATCGTGAGAAAAAACCTGGTATCACATCTGGAGAGAAGGGACTTCGTGACAAATCGCCAACATGGGTTCAGGGAGGGTAAATCTTGCCTGACTGGCTTAATAGAGTTCTACGATCAGGTGACAAAGATTAAGCAAGAAAGAGAGGGCTGGGCGGACTGCATTTTCTTGGATTGTTTGAAAGCCTTTGACACAGTACCGCATAAGAGGCTGGTACATAAGCTGGAGAAACAGGCAGGTGTAGCTGGTAAGGTGCTACAGTGGATAAGGGAGTACCTAAGCAATAGGAAGCAGAGAGTTACGGTGAGGGGTGAGACCTCCGATTGGCGTGAAGTCACCAGTGGAGTCCCACAGGGCTCTGTACTCGGTCCTATCTTGTTTCTGATATATGTAAATGATCTCCCTGAGGGTATAGATTCATTTCTTTCAATGTTTGCGGACGATGCCAAAATTATGAGAAGGATTAAGACAGAAGAGGACTGTTTGAGGCTTCAAGAAGACCTAGACAAGCTGAAGGAATGGACGAACAAATGGTTGTTAGAGTTTATCCCAACCAAATGAAATGTAATGAAGATAGATGCAGGGAGCAGGAGGCCAAATACAACGTATCATCTGGGAGAGGAAATTCTTCAAGAGTCAAAGAAAGAAAAAGACTTTGGGGGTTGATATCACGCCAGACCTGTCTCCTGCAGCCCATATCAAGAGGACAACATCAGCGGCATATGCCAGGCTGGCCAACATACGAACGGCATTCAGAAACTTGTGTAAAGAATCATTCAGAACTTTGTATACCACATATGTCAGACCAATCCTGGAGTATGCAACCCCAGCATGGAGTCCATATCTAGTCAGGGATAAGACTAAACTGGAAAAGGTTCAAAGGTTTGCCACCAGACTAGTACCCGAGCTGAGAGGTATGAGCTACGAGGAGAGATTACAGGAATTAAACCTCACTTCGTTTGAAGACTGAAGAGTTAAGGGGGGACATGATCACCACATTCAAGATTCTGAAGGGAATTGATAGGGTAGATAAAGACAGGCTATTTAACACAAGGGGTACACGCACAAGCGGACACAGGTGGAAACTGAGTGCCCAAATGAGCCACAGAGATATTAGAAAGAACTTTTTTAGTGTCAGAGTGGTTGACAAATGGAATGAATGCATTAGGAAGTGATGTGGTGGAGGCTAACTCCATACACAGTTTCAAGTGTAGATATGATAGAGCTCAATAGGCTCAGGAATCTGTACACCTATTGATTGACGGTTGAGAGGCGGGAACAAAGAGCCAGAGCTCAGCCCCCGCAAACACAACTATTTGAGTACAAATAGGTGAGTACAGGCTGGAGTTGCTGCGTTCCATACCCACTGTGTAGGCCTGGACGAAATAGCGATGCGGTGAGATTAATGTCAATGTCTTACGTTGGAATGAAATTCACGGAATTTCTACTGAACACTTTCCCTGATTACTGTAGAGCCTCCCTGATACTTTTAATGCTATGTACCTTATTCAAAGAGACAATGACGAGCGATGTGAGAATTAAATGGGGGATTCACAAAACAGTCTGTTGCCTTCTGCTTTGGCAATGATAACGCAGTTGACTCTACGTTAGTGTTAAGTACACTCCTTACTTAAATCAATGTACTATCGGCCGCGAATACCGGATACTGCATATCTTAAAGCGGACTTGCGTCGAGGTACAATAAGATGGAGCAACATAATGGTCGTTACGGACAATGTTTCACATAGTTTGGCCGAACCACGTGAACCACACGGCCAAGCTGGTCCCCAGTGTGTTTGACGACCAATCACAGAATAGCGCCTCAGAGGTTTAGGTGGCTCCACCACTCACGACTTCCCTTGAGGAGGCTTGATAATGGGCCTGACAGGTGAATGGACATCACTTTGCATTCGTAGTCCTGAGGTTCCGGGATCGATCCCCGGTAAAGGCGGAAACAAATGGGCAGAGTTCCTTTAACCCTGATGCACCTGTTCACCTAGCAGTAAATAGGTACCTAGGAGTTAGACAGCTGCTACGGGCGGCTTCCTGGTGGGTGTGTAACAAAAAAAGGATGCCTGGTCGAGGACCGGGCCACAGGGACGCTAAGTCCCGAAATAATCTTAAGATAACCTGAAGATGGTCCAGGACGGACCGAAACGTCGTCGTCTTTTCATCTTCTGGTGTGTGGTTTGGTCAACATTCTTCAGCCACGTTATTGTGACTCATCATATCATCAGCACATGAATAGCAATGACTACGTCCAAAAAATGAACCAGTTATTGGATGACAGAGACTCTTACTTACCTGTTAATAGTGATCCTATTGAAAAAAGTTATTAACACATTTTAACAAAACTCTTAAAACATTGCTCAAGAACGATAAGGAGTTGATTTCATAAGTTTTTAAGTCATTTCCCCTTCCATACCATTTCTGTATGGTCTTATTGAAACACACAAACCAAATAATCCTGCAAGACCTATTATTAGTTCTGTTGGATCTGTGGCATATAGACTTTCCAAATAGCTTGTCCCGGTCTTGTCCCCAGTAGGAGGTGCCATTGCCTACTCACACATAACAAACAACTTGTACGTAGTTAACAAGTTGTCTGGTATGAAATTAAATTTTGATTTTAAACTTGTGAGTTTTGATGTTTCGGCTCTGTTCACTAGGGTTCCTGTTGATGACTTGTTGACATTCTTACGGGATCTACTCCCTAAATATAATTTAACTTTACCTACTAACACCATTGTTGAACTCATAAAATTGTGCATTAAAGATAATTATTTCAGCTTTAATGATTCATTATATAAAACAAACATTTGGCATGGTGATGGGAAATCCTCTCTCCCCCTGTTTTGAGCAATTTGGACATGGAATGGTTTGAAACGAATATCTTAACCGGGATTTTACCCTCGAATTCGGTGTGTTATAGGTATGTTGACGGTATACGATGCCTGTGGCCGGTTAACCATGACCGAATTGATTTTTTCATTCAGCTTAATTCGCTGGTCCCTGTCAATTAAATTCACAATTGAGAATGAAGAGAATGATGTTCTGCCTTTTTTTAGACATCATGATTCACAGAATTAGCAGGAGTTTCAAATTCGATGTATATAGGAAACCAACCAATGTGTGCTCGTATGTTCATTTTTACTCAAATCATAATGTTCAGGTTAAGGGAGCAGTATTTTCTGGAATGTTTCTCAGAGCCCTGAGGGTTTGCAGCCCAGAATTTTTTGATGAAGAAATAACGAAATATTTGAAATTGGGTCTTGGATCTCGCGTTAGGTCAAGCAAAAAGGACGTTCTACAAACAAACTCCCTAGTCTAAACCAAAACTAAAAAACTCGTTTTTATTACCATATTCTGATGGACTAGTAAATCTTACCCCAGCCCTGAAGAGCCTTAATATTAACTCAGTTTTCAAAAATAATAATACAGTTAAGTCCATGTTAATTAAGAACTCTCCCTCGTCTGTAGCAGGTTGTGTGTACTCCATCCCTTGTAATGAGTGTACAAGTGTTTACATCGGCCAGACTGGTAAATCTCTTTCCTCACGTTTAAAACAACATTCATATGCTATTCGTACAGCCCAGCACTCCAGTGCATTGTATTTGCATTCCAGTTTGTGATCATTCTATCGTCTTCAGAGGGGCGAGATGTATTGTTAAAAGTAAGGGTTTCGTTGAACAAAATGTCATTGAGTCTGCTCTGAACAAACAATGTAACAACAGCCTGAAAGTAAGCCCTGGCATGTACAAATTAGATCCCCATATAAGCTTCAATTTAGCACGTCAATACAATACAGCATCCATTTAACCTTTATTTATTTATTTCCATCCAGCGGAATTTCCATCCAGCGGTCAGGTGACCTGCCCTGGTGGGTATTAGGTCTGCCTACAAAGTTTCTGTTATGAACCCTTCCGTAACCGGGTTCTTTTAAACGATACGATCCTTCTCAAGGTCAGAGATCCTTAGCTTTGGTGTAAATGCGTGTAATGTTTAAGGTAAGCATTGAAATTGCACTTAAAACTATCACTTATTAGTATTTACAAATACTATTATACACACCCTCTGGCGAGGTAGTCCAACGCATCACTAGCCCTCACGCTAGCTAGTTACAAAGATGACGGACACTATGCAAGTCCTGACGAGGTGTTCCGCGCAACACACTAGCCCTTACGCTAGCTGCAGATATTGTGACGTCTTCAAGCTCCCTCTAAACGCACTCGCTAGTACGCTCAAACAGTGAAGTCTTCCAGCGCTCCACTAGCCCTCTGGCTAGTACACGCCAACAGTGAAGTCTTCCAGCGCTCCACTAGCCCTCTGACCAGCTAGCTTGATGTGGTACAGAAGGTGGTGTTGGCTGGATGTGGTACAGAAGGTGGTGTTGGCTGGATGTGGTACAGAAGGTGGTGTTGGCTGGATGTGGTACAGAAGGTGGTGTTGGCTGGATGTGGTATAGAAGGTGGTGTTGGCTGGATGTGGTATAGAAGGTGGTGTTGGCTTGATGTGGTATAGAAGGTGGTGTTGGCTTGAGGTGGTATAGAAGGTGGTGTTGGCTGGATGTGGTATAGAAGGTGGTGTTGACTGGATGTAGTATAGAAGGTGGTGTTGGCTTGAGGTGGTATAGAAGGTGGTGTTGGCTTGATGTGGTATAGTAGGTGGTGCTGGCTTGATGTGATATAGTAGGTGGTGCTGGCTTGATGTGTTATAGAAGATGGTGCTGGCTTGATGTGGTATATGAGGTGGTGCTGGCTGGATATGATATAGCAGGTGGTGCTGGCTTGATGTGTTATAGAAGGTGGTGCTGGCTTGATGTGGTATATAAGGGGTGTTGGCTTGATGTGGTATAGTTGGTGATGCTGGCTTAATGTGGTATTTTTTATTATTATTATTTTCTACCACTGACGTGGCCACACATTTACAATGCTAACCAGCATATATACATTTTCTTCTGTCCTCCATAGACAGAGTTAGAGATGTGTTAAACATATAGTTCAAGGGTTTATTGAACAATCAACCACAGAAGGTGATTAGGTGCTTTTAAAATGCTAAGCTAACTTACATACGTAAATACATAGATACACAGATTTACGTATGCTCTATATAAAGTGTTCGATGTGTCTTTTACATAGTGTCATTAATGTGCATTTACAAAGGTGAAATGTAATTCTGATCAGATTCAATATATACTTTATACACATACATATACATACACACACACATGTACTTACATATACATATATACATACACATATACACACACACATGCATTCACATACAATTGTCTCTTTTACTCTGACAGGGTGAGATAGCTGATAGAGAAACTAGTGTGCAATTAAGCACTTAATCACTGAAGGTGATTAAGGTTCTTTTACAAGTTCAGGTTATATAGTTACATCACATACATGCATTGTATAGTTGATACATTACATGGTTAATCTTGGGTACAAGTCCAATATAACATCAAGTGTTCCAGTACTCATATAGTAATTACAGAGTTCAGCATACCTTAGCCCAGGAGGGCGAAAGTCAGTCAATATGGGACATTCTACAATATAATGTTCAAGAGAGTGCATGTTTTCTTTTTCACAAAGTTGACACATTGTGTACTCGACATTTGGGTTTTGAGAAAGCTGCCAGATACGTCTGGCAGCTTGATTTTGAATATAAGGTGGTGTTGGTTTGATGTGGTATTGTAAGTGGTGCTGGCTTGCTGTGGTATAGCAAGTGGTGCTGTCTTGATGTGGTATTGTAAGTGGTGCTGGCTTGATGTGGTATATAAGGTGGTGCTGACTTAATGTGCTATATAAGTTGGTGCTGGCTTGATGTGGTATAGTAAGTGGTGTTGGCCTGATGTGGTATAAAAGGTGGTACTGGGTTCATGTGGTATAGAAGGTGGTGCTGGCTTGATGTGGTATAGTAAGTGGTGCTGTCTTGATGTGGTATAGTAATTGGTGCAGGCTTGATGTGGTACATAAGGTGGAGCTCGCTTGATGGAGTATAGTAAGTGGTGCTGCCTTGATGTGGTATAGAAGGTGGTGCTGGCTTGATGTGTGGTATAGAAAGTGGTGCAGGCTTGATGTGGAATAGTAAATGATGGTGGCTTGATGTGGTATAGTAAGTGGTGCTGCCTTGATGTGGAATAGTAAATGATGCTGGCTTGATGTGGTAGAGATGGTGGTGCTGGCTTGATGTGGTATTGAAACTGGTGCTTGCTTGATGTGGTATAGAAAGTGGTGCTGGCTTGATGGGGTATGGTAGGTAGTGCTGGCTTCATGTGGCATAGTAGGTAGTGCTGGCTTAATGTAGTATAGTAGGTAGTGCTGGCTTGATGTGGTATAGTAGGTGGTGCTGGCTTGATGTGGTATTGTAAGTGGTGCTGGCTTGATGTGGTATATAAGGTGGTGCTGACTTAATGTGCTATATAAGTTGGTGCTGGCTTGATGTGGTATAGTAAGTGGTGTTGGCCTGATGTGGTATAGAAGGTGGTACTGGGTTCATGTGGTATAGAAGGTGGTGCTGGCTTGATGTGGTATAGTAAGTGGTGCTGTCTTGATGTGGTATAGTAATTGGTGCAGGCTTGATGTGGTACATAAGGTGGAGCTCGCTTGATGGGGTATAGTAAGTGGTGCTGCCTTGATGTGGTATAGAAGGTGGTGCTGGCTTGATGTGTGGTATAGAAAGTGGTGCAGGCTTGATGTGGAATAGTAAATGATGGTGGCTTGATGTGGTATAGTAAGTGGTGCTGCCTTGATGTGGAATAGTAAATGATGCTGGCTTGATGTGGTAGAGATGGTGGTGCTGGCTTGATGTGGTATTGAAACTGGTGCTTGCTTGATGTGGTATAGAAAGTGGTGCTGGCTTGATGGGGTATGGTAGGTAGTGCTGGCTTCATGTGGCATAGTAGGTAGTGCTGGCTTAATGTAGTATAGTAGGTAGTGCTGGCTTGATGTGGTATAGTAGGTGGTGCTGGCTTGATGTGGTATAGTAGGTGGTGTTGGCTTGGTGTGGTATAGTAGGTGGTGCTGGTTTGATGTGGTACATAAGGAGGTGCTGGCTTAATGTGGTATAGTAAGTGATACTGGCTTGATGTGGTATAGAAGGTGGTGCTGGCTTGATGTGTAATAGCAGGTGGTGCTGGTTTGATGTGGTATAGTAGGTGGTGCTGGCTTGATGTGGCATGGAAGTTGGTGCTGGCTTGATGTGGTATAGTTGGTGGTGCGGACTTGATGTGGTATTGAAATTGGTACTGGCTTGATGTGGTATTAAAAGTGGTGTTGGCCTGATGTGGTACAGAAGGTGGTGCTGGCCTAATGTGGTACAGAAGGTGGTGCTGGCTTGATGTGGTAATAAAATTGGTGCTGGCTTGATGTGGTATAGAAGGTGGTGCTGGCTTGATGTGGTATAGAATGGGGTGCTGGCTTGATGTGGTATAGAAGGTGGTGCTAGCTTGATGTGTTATAGCAGGTGGTGCTGGCTTGATGTAGTACTGAAATTGATGCTGGCTTGATGTGGTACAGAAGGTGGTGCTGGCTTGATGTGTAATAGCAGGTGGTGCTGGCTTGATGTGATATAGTAGGTGGTGCTGGCTTGATGTAGCATGGAAGATGGTGCTGGCTTGATGTGGTATAGTTGGTGGTGCTGGCTTGATGTGGTATTAAAATTGGTACTGGCTTGATGTGGTATTAAAATTGGTACTGGCTTGATGTGGTATTGAAATTGGTGCTGGCCTAATGTGGTACAGAAGGTGGTGCTGGCTTGATGTGGTAATAAAATTGGTGCTGGCTTGATGTGGTATAGTTGGTGGTGCTGGCTTGATGTGGTATAGAATGGGGTGCTGGCTTGATGTGGTATAGAATGTTGTGCAGGCTTGATGTGGTATAGCAGGTGGTGTTGGCTTGATGTGGTATAGCAGGTGGGGCCGGCTTGATGTGGTATTGAAGGAGGTGTTGGCTTGATGTGGTATAGAAGGTGGTGCTGGCTTGATGTGGTATAGAAGGTGGTGCTGACATGATGTGGTATTGTAGGTGGTGCTGGCTTGATTTGGTATAGAAGGTGCTGCTGGCTTGATGTGGTATGTAAGGTGGTGCTGGCTTGATGTGGTATTGAAATTGGTGCTGGCTTGATGTGGTATAGGAGGTGATGCTGGCTTGATGAGGTATAGAAGGTGGTGCTGTCTTGAAGGGTATAGTAGGTGGTGCTGGCTTGATGAGGTATAGAAGGAGGTGCTGGCTTCATGTGGTATAGTAGATGGTGCTGGCTTGATGAGGTATAGAAGGTGGTGCTGGCTTCATGTGGTATAGTAGGTGGTGCTGGCTTGATGTGGTATAGTAGGTGGTGCTGGCTTGATGTGTTATAGGTGGTGCTGGTTTGATATGGTATAGTAGGTGGTGCGATCTTGATGTGGTAAATAGAGTGGTGCTGGCTTCATGTGGTATAGAATGTGGCGTTGGTTTGAAGTGTTATAGGATGTGGTGCTGGCTTGATGTGCTATAGTTGGTGGTGCTGGCTTGATGTGGTATAGTAGGTGGTGCTGGCTTGATGTGGTATTGAAATTGGTGCTGGCTTGATGTGGTATTGAAGAAGGTGCTGGTTTGATATGGTATAATAGTTGGTGCTGGCTTGAAGTGGTATAGTAGGTGCCTCTGGCTTGATGTGGTATAGTAGGTGGTGCTGGATTGATGTCGTATTGAAATTGGTGCTGGCTTGATGTGGTATAGAAGGTTGCGCTGGCTTGATGTGGTATAGAAGGTGGTGTTGGCTTGATGTGGTATAGTAGATGGTGCTGGCTTGATCTGGTATAGTAGGTGGTGCTGGCTCGAAGTGGTATAGTAGGTGGTGCTGGCTTGATGTAATTGAAATTGGTGCTTGCTTGATTTGGTATTGAAGGTGGTGCTGGCTTGATGTGGTATAGAAGACGGAGCTTGCTTGATGTGGTATGGAAGGTGGTGCTGGCTTAATGTGGTATAGAGGGTGATGCTGGCTTGATGTAGTATAGAAGGTGGTGCTGGCTTAAGGTGGTATAGTAGGTGGTGCTGGCTTGATGTGGAATAGAATGTGGTGCTGGCTTGATGTGGTATCGTATGTGGTGCTGGCTTGATGTGGTATAGTAGGTGGTGCTGGCTTGATGTGGTATCGTATGTGGTGCTGGATTGATGTGGTATAGTAGGTGGTGCTGGCTTGATGTGGCATAGAAGGTGGTGCTGGTCTGATGTGGTAGAGTACGTGGTGCTGGCTTGATGTGGTATAGTAGGTGGTGCTGGCTTGATGGTGTATATAAGGTGGTGCGGGCTTGATGTGGTATAGAAGGTGGTTCTGGCTTGATGTGTTATAGAATGTGGTGCTAGTTTGAAATGTTATAGGACGTGGTGCTGGCTGGATGTGGTGTAGTTGGTGGTGCTGGCTTGATGTGGTATAGTAGGTGGTGCTGGCTTAATGTGGTATTGAAATTAGTGCTTGCTTGATGTGGTATAGAAGGTGACGCTGGCTTGATGTGGTATAGTAGGTGGGGCTGGCTTGATGTGGTATTAAAATTGGTGCTGGTCTGATGTGGTATTGAAAATGGTGCTGGCTTGATGTGGTACAGTAGGTGGTGCTGGCTTAATGTGGTATACCAGGTGGTGCTGGCTTGATGTGGTATAATAGGTGGTGCTGGCTTGATGTAGCATGGAAGATGGTGCTGGCTTGATGTGGTATAGTTGGTGGTGCTGGCTTGATGTGGTATTAAAATTGGTACTGGCTTGATGTGGTATTGAAGTTGGTGCTGGCATAATGTGGTACAGAAGGTGGTGCTGGCTTGATGTGGTATTAAAATTGGTGCTGGCTTGATGTGGTATAGTAGGTGGTGCTGGCTTGATGTGGTATAGAATGGGGTGCTGGCTTGATGTGGTATAGAATGTTGTGCTGGCTTGATGTGGTATAGAAGGAGGTGCTGGCTTGATGTGGTATAGCAGGTGGGGCCGGCTAGATGTGGTATAGAAGGAGGTGTTGGCTTGATGTGGTATAGAAGGTGGTGCTGGCTTGATGTGGTATAGAAGGTGGTGCTGACATGATGTGGTATTGTAGGTGGTTCTGGCTTGATTTGGTATAGAAGGTGCTGCTGGCTTGATGTGGTATGTAAGGTGGTGCTGGCTTGATGTGGTATTGAAATTGGTGCTGGCTTGATGTGGTATAGGAGGTAATGCTGGCTTGATGAGGTATAGAAGGTGGTGCTGGCTTGATAAGTATAGTAGGTGGTGCTGGCTTGATGAGGTATAGAAGGTGGTGCTGGCTTGATGTGGTATAGTAGGTGGTGCTGGCTTGATGTGGTATAGTAGGTGGTGCTGGCTTGATGTGGTATAGGTGGGGCTGGTTTGATATGGTATAGTAGGTGGTGCGGTCTTGATGTGGTATAGTAGTAGGTGGTGCTGGCTTGATGTGGTAAATAGAGTGGTGCTGGCTTGATGTGGTATAGAATGTGGCGCTGGTTTGAAGTGTTATAGGATGTGGTGCTGGCTTGATGTGCTATAGTTGGTGGTGCTGGCTTGATGTGGTATAGTAGGTGGTGCTGGCTTGATGTGGTATTGAAATTGGTGCTTGCTTGATGTGGTATAGAAGGTGACGCTGGCTTGATGTGGTATAGTAGGTGGGGCTGGCTTGATGTGGTATTGAAATTGGTGCTGGTCTGATGTGGTATTGAAAATGGTGCTGGCTTGATGTGGTACAGTAGGTGGTGCTGGCTTGATGTGGTATAACAGGTGATGCTGGCTGGATGTGGTATAGTAGGTGGTGCTGGCTTGATGTGGTATAGTAGGTGGTGCTAACTTGATGTGGTATAGTAGGTGGTTCTGACTTGATGTGGTATAGTAGGTGGTGTTGGCTTGATGTGGTATTGAAATTGGTGCTGGTCTGATATGGTATTGAAAATGGTGCTGACTTGATGTGGTACAGTAGGTGGTTCTGGCTTGATGTGGTATAGTAGGTGGTGCTGGCTTGATGTGGTATAGTAGGTGGTGCTGGCTTGATGTGGTATAGAAGGTGGTGCTAGCTTGATGTGGTATAGTAGGTGGTGCTGGCTTGATGTGGTATGGAGGGTGGTGCTGGCTTGAGGTGGTATAGAAAGTAGTGTTGGCTTGATGTGGTATTGAAGGTGGTGCTGGCTTGATGTTGTATAGAATGGGATGCTGGCTTGATGTGGTATAGAATGAGGTACTGGCTTGATGTGGTATAGAATGAGGTGCTGGCTTGATGTGGTATAGAATAAAGTGCTGGCTTGATGTGGTATAGAAGGTGGTGCTCTCTTGATGTTGTATGGAAGGTGGTGCTGGCTTGAGTGGTATAGAGGATGAAGCTTGCTTGATGTGGTATGGAGGGTGGTGCTGGCTTGATGTTGTATAGTAGGTGGTGCTGGCTTAATGTGGTATAGAATTGGTGCTGGCTTGATGTGGTATAGAAGGTGGTGCTGGCTTGATGTGGTATAGAAGGTGGTGCGGGCTTGATGTTTTATAGAATGTGGTGCTAGCTTGATGTGGTATAGTAAGTGGTGCTGGATTGATGATGTATAGTAGATGGTGCTGGCTTGATGTGGTATAGTAGGTGGTGCTGGCTTGATGTGGTATAGTAAGTGGTGCAGGCTTGATGTGGTATAGAAGGTGGTGCTGGCTTGATGTGGTATAGTAGGTGATGCTGGCTTGATGTGGAATAGTAAGTGGTGCTGGCTTAATGTGTTATAGAAGGTGGTGCTGGCTTGATGTGGAATAGGAAGTGGTGCTGACTTGATGTGGTATAGAAGGTAGTTCTTGCTTGATGTGGTATAAAGGGTCGTGCTGGCTTGAAGTTGTATAGAATGTGGTTCGGCCTTGATGTGGTATAGAAAATGGTGCTGGCTTGATGTGGTATAAAGGGTGGTGCTGGCTTGATGTGGTATAGAAAATAGTGCTGGCTTGATGTGGTATAAAGGGTGGTGCTGGCTTGATGTGGTATAGTGGGTTGTTATGGTTTGATGTGGTATAAAGGGTGGTGCTGGCTTGATGTGGTATAGTGGGTTGTTATGGCTTGATGTGGTATAAAGGGTGGTGCTGGCTTGATGTGGTATAGTGGGTTGTTATGGCTTGATGTGGTATTGAAAGTGGTGCTTGCTTTATGTGGTATAATAAGTGGTGTTGGCTTGATGCCGTATAGAATGTGGTTCTGGCTTGATGTGGTATAGAAGGTGGGGCTGGCTTGATGTGGTATACAAGGTGGTGCTGGCTTGATGACGTATTGTAGGTGGAGGTGACTTGATGTAGTTTAGAAGGTGGTGCTGGCTTGATGTGGTATTTTAGGTGGAGCTGGCTTGAACTGGTATAGAGGATACTGGCTTGATGTGGTATAGTAAGTGGCGCTGGCTTGATGTGGTATAATAAGCGGTGCGGGCTTGGTGTGGTGTTGTAGGTGGTACTGGCTTGATGTGGTATAGAAGGTGGTCCAGGCTTGATGAGTTATTGTAGGTGGAGCTGGCTTGATGTGTTATAGGTGATACCCGGCTTTATGTGGTATATTAAGTGGCTCTGGCTTGATGTGGTATAATAAGTGGTGCTGGCTTGATGTGGTATAATAAGTGGTGCTGTCTTGATGTGGTATAGAAGGTGGTACTGGCTTGATGAGGTATTGTAGGTGGACCTGGCTTGATGTGGTATAGGTGATACTGGATTGATGTGGTATAGTAAGTGGCGCTTGCTTGATGTGGTTAGACGGTGCTGGCTTGATGTGGTATAATAAGTGGTGCTGGCTTGATGGGTATTGTAAGTGGTGCTGGCTTGATGTGGTATAGAGGGTGCTGGCTTGATGTGGTATAGAAAGTGGTGCTGGCTTGATGTGGTATTGTAGGTTGTGCTGGCTTAATGTGGTACAGAGGGTGCTGGCTTGATGTTGTATAGTAAGTGGTGCTGGCTTGATGTGGTAATAGAGGGTGCTGGCTTGATGTGGTAATAGAAGGTGCTGGCTTGATGTGGTATAATAAGTGGTGATGGCTTGTTATGGTATAGTAAGTGGTGCTGACTTGATGTGGTATAGTAAGTGGTGCTGGCTTGATGTGGTATAGTAAGTGGTGCTGACTTGATGTGATATAGTAAGTGGTGCTGACTTGATGTGGTATAGTAAGTGGTGCTAGTTTGATGTGGTATAGAGGGTGCTGGCTTGATGTGGCATAGTAAGTGTGCTCGCTTGATGTGGTTTCGAGGGTGGTCCTGGCTTGATGGGCGCTGTCGGATACAGGTTAGTTGTGCTATCAGCTTGATTCTGGGAGTTTGCTCTCGTCTGTTTCCAACAACTACAATCATTACTTTGAGTTAAGTGCTAGTACCCACTTCCGCCGCGCGCGCGAACACACACACACACTTACCGAGGACCCAACCATAACGGAACATTTGTGTGAGCACAGGCGCGTGTCTGCCGGGCTGGGAGGTGTTCGAGAACTCCTGCTACTACTTCAACACGGAGGTGGAGGACCTGGTGGTGTGGCAGGACGCCAAGAGTACCTGCGAAGCCGTCGGTGCCGCCCTGGTCGTCCTCAACACTGAGCAGGAGGACGCCTTCTTTTACAGCCACATCCCGGAGTCAGACCAGCTCTGGATTGGCCTTTACAGTGAGTGATTATATAATTTAGTGGGTTGATCACTCGGCTGGATAATGTCACTGCCAGGATAATACTCACTTAGTGGTAACCACAAAGATATAATCCCATCTTTGGCACGATATATCTTCCATTTCTATGGCTGATATATGCCATAGTCCTCATTACTTTGTCTCATGTAAGGAATAAGGAAGACCTTCTCACTAAAGTGTCATACACTTAAAGAGAGAATATTAACATTTACACAGCTTTCTCTGAAATGTGGATTGGTAAATTGACAGGTAATTTGGATTTGGACAGGTAAACCGGATGACAACATTTACTGGACGGACATTTACTATGGACAGTAAGAACTTCACCAAGATGACGGCTCAAGACAGAACTGACGCTCTCAATGCGCAGGATCAACAATGTGTCTTTTTTGAGATTGGTGGTAAGTGAATGAGTGAGAGTAAGACGACATTTTACTCCTTACATTTATCTAACCAAAACATATTATTAAACAATTGTCGTCTTATTTTGCTGAATATTAAGCCTATTGATTCCTGTTACTAAGGCAACAATTAATTTTAAAAATATGGCTTAAATAAATGTTTTGTGTGAGCAGAGTCGGCGCTAACTGTCCCGACGTCGTCCTGGGTGCCAACTGACTGTCTCGTCCCGCGGCACTACGCCTGCGAGGTGCCAGCTGGCACCCCTGTCATTCTCATCCCTCCCTCTGGTGAGTCCTGCATCCTTGGTGCCTTTGGTGAGTCCTGCATCCTTGGTGCCTGTGGTGAGTCCTGCATCCTTGGTGCCTGTGGTGAGTCCTGCATCCTTGGTGCCTCTGGTGAGTCCTGCATCCTTAGTGCCTCTGGTGAGTCCTGCATAATTGGTGCCTGTGGTGAGTCCTGCATCCTTGGTGCCTCTGGTGAGTCCTGCATCCTTGGTGCCTGTGGTGAGTCCTGCATCCTTGGTGCCTGTGGTGAGTCCTGCATCCTTGGTGCCTCTGGTGAGTCCTGCATCCTTGTTGCCTCTGGTGAGTCCTGCATCCTTGGTGCCTGTGGTGAGTCCTGCATCCTTGGTGCCTCTGGTGAGTCCTGCCTCCTTGGTGCCTCTGGTGAGTCCTGCATGCTTGGTGCCTCTGGTGAGTCCTGCATCCTTGGTGCCTCTGGTGAGTCCTGCATCCTTGTTGCCTCTGGTGAGTCCTGCATCCTTGGTGCCTCTGGTGAGTCCTGCATCCTTGGTGCCTCTGGTGAGTCCTGCATCCTTGGTGCCTCTGGTGAGTCCTGCATCCTTGTTGCCTCTGGTGAGTCCTGCATCCTTGGTGCCTCTGATGAGTCCTGCATCCTTGGTGTCTCTGGTGAGTCCTGCATCCTTGGTGCCTCTGGTGAGTCCTGCATCCTTGGTGCCTCTGGTGAGTCCTGCATCCTTGGTGCCTCTGGTGAGTCCTGCATCCTTGGTGCCTCTGGTGAGTCCTGCATCCTTGGTGCCTCTGGTGAGTCCTGCATCCCTGGTGCCTCTGGTGAGTCCTGCATCCTTGGTGATTCTGGTGAGGTCCTCACCCTTGGTGCCTCTGGTGAGGTCCTCACCCTTGGTGCCTCTGGTGAGGTCCTCACCCTTGGTGCCCATATATACTGTATATCTGTATATATGAGGCACCATCTCTGGTTGGATTAATAAGCACTCTTATCCCCAGAGAGGTTCAAAAGAACACTGAAAGCTTACACGTGAGTGCAGTACATTGGCTTCGTCTACCGTCCCAACTTCTGTTTATCTTAATTATATAAAATAGATTAGTTATAATAAAATATTTCACAGACATTAGGGTTCTTCAAACTCCCGAGATCGCTGGCAGGAATCAAGGAAACACTGGACATTTCCTCTATGGATTGCCACACTAAGGTATTATAATTGGAAGTAGGTTGTCCTTGACGTCTTGTTTCTTCCACAGAACCAAAATTTGTGAGGAAGATGTTTGCATACATACATATATATATATATATATATATATATATATATATATATATATATATATATATATATATATATATATATATATATATATATATATATATATATATATATATATATATATATATATGTATGTATGCAAACATCTTCCTCACAAATTTTGGTTCTGTGGAAGAAACAAGACGTCAAGGACAACCTACTTCCTATATATATATATATATATATATATATATATATATATATATATATATATATATATATATATATATATATATATATATATATATATATATATATATATATATATATATATATATAACTCACACCCCAGAAGTGACTCGAACCCATACTCCCAGGAGCAACGCAACTGGTATGTACAAGACGCCTTAATCCACTTGACCATCACGACCGGACATAATGAGGTGATAGACGAAGCTATTTGAACCACCCCACCGCCGGCACTCGGATAGTAATCTTGGGCATAGCATTTTACCAAATCACCTCATTCTTTGGGGCACACGTGAGGAACACAAATGCGAACAAGCCTGAATGGTCCGCAGGACAATATGCCACTGAAAACTCACACCCCAGAAGTGACTCGAACCCATACTCCCAGGAGCAACGCAACTGGTATGTACAAGACGCCTTAATCCACTTGACCATCACGACCGGACATAATGAGGTGATAGCCGAAGCTATTTGAACCACCCCACCGCCGGCACTCGGATAGTAATCTTGGGCATAGCATTTTACCAAATCACCTCATTCTTTGGGGCACACGTGAGGAACACAAATGCGAACAAGCCTGAATGGTCCCCAGGACAATATGCAACTGAAAACTCACACCCCAGAAGTGACTCGAACCCATACTCCCAGGAGCAACGCAACTGGTATGCACAAGACGCCTTAATCCACATGACCATCACGACCGGACATAATGAGATGATAGCCGAAGCTATTTGAACCACCCCACCGCCGGCACTCGGATAGTAATCTTGGGCATTGTGGGAACCGACCTGTGAGATTTATATTTATTTAATTTATATGAATTTATATTTACGTTAATTTATATACTTCGATAGCAATTTGTATAATGATAAGTGGACTGTATTTCTGCAATAATCTCATAATCTCACAAATCGATCCTCTACACATTAGGGGGGTTTATTAAATTTATATATGCAGCCAATCAAACTACAGTAATAGACTACGTACATTGAAAAGGTTCCTTATCTTATAGTACAGCAGGTTAGTCCACCAGGTATAACTAGGGTGTAGACACCAAATTATCCTCTTTGAGGTAGCTTCCATCACCCAGTAACTGATGCACAAAGCCTTGCTTCCTCGTCTTGACCTGTTAAAAGGGCGCTAGCTGTAAAGCCAGATACCAATATATGACAAGCTATATCAGTGAAAATACTGTACATGGAACATTGAAGACCTGGCTTAATTACCTTTAGTATGAGGCGATTTCGTGATCTAACCGGTTCACCCTACCCAATGACATTAATGGCCACTAATGATAGATATACGGGTTTCGGAAAGACACTTAACTTGAATTTGTTGACAGCGTGTGATAATGGTACACCTTTGGTTTCCATAACACTTCGTCCAAGTAAAATTAACAGGAGCCGAATTTGCTCCCTGCGCCTCTGGTCTCAATAATGTCTAACACTCCATACTATTGACGCTACTGGCCGACATTGTCCAGATATGATAGGAGCGGAATTTGCTCCACACGTCTCAGAGGTGACACAACAATGGCTGCCCCTCTTCCTCACCCTCTGACCTGGCTTACATTGTCCACATGACAGAAAGTGATAGAAGGGTCACATTTACTCTACTTTAATACTGATAATTAAGTTAATTTATATGAGATGTTTTATGATGGTAAAGTCCAAAGACTAATGTATTTAAGAATAATTCCCAGCAGAATAGCTGGTGAATTATAATAGTATGTGGTGATGATATCCCGTTTTCTTTAGACGGTAATTCCACTACAAGTTACGTTATCTATGGGTAACTTGTTGGTAATACAGCAGCTATTATTATCTGTCTGTATGATATATTATATGGTGTCGGATTTTCCGACATAATTCCCCAGGGGCTGCTCACGGGTCGAAGTCCTAATTAGAACAGACGAACACCAATACTCCTCCTTCGAATTATTAGATTAATTTGATGTTAGTAGTTAGTAATCACACATTTGTGCGTCTGTTCGTACAGGACGGATGTCCCGTACTAGAGTTGCAGGGTTTAGAAGTCTAATGCGATTTCATTTCCCTGTTAACTCTTGAAAGGCTAATATTCAAGCCTTATTACATATTATTTAACCCAGAAGACTGAATGTGATCAAGTACTACAGTCAAGTATGATTCAGGGACTGCAGTGAGATCAGTGACATTAGATATAACTTGAAGTTTGTTCAGGTAACTAGTCACTGATATATAAACACTGAGGCCCATGGAATACATCTTGATTAAATAATAAATGTATCAAATCAGTCATCAGATTTATTGGGGTTTTAATTTAGTTAATTGATTCAGAAGATTGAATAGCTCATCATTAAAGTAAAGTATGGTTCTGAGACTGCAGTGGGTTCAGTGACATTGGTCGCAGTGACTTGTAGCTGATTTAGGCTACTGTTCACTGATTTGCCACTGAGGCCTCATGAACTCATCTTCAGCTTCAAATGATGATACTAACATCAACCTCTGTTGGTATAGTCAGCTGTAATCTCCTTAGTATAATGCTACTGGAGAAATATAATCAGCTGACAAATTTAGATTTCTATTGGTATTGTTTATCTGCAGGCATAGGTCTCCTCAGGCTTGATACTGGGCCTGAGAGTAATTTACCTCCTGCAGAGTTTAACATGGTTATGCCCTGATATTTAGTAGGGCTACCAATGAATTGATGATAGTAGTCTGTCCCCACAAGGACAGCCATTTGGCATTTGATTTGCTCAAATTTACCTGCAGCTGCTTGATAATAGCTTTCCAGGTCAGCATAATCAACTTGAGATTGTTGTGACAAATCTTCACATTTCTTGATCTGTCTTGTTAAGTGGCCTTTAAGACCTGCAAGGGTTCTTTTCATTCTCCATGCATTATCCATACTGGCTAGTTGGTGAAGCCTTGTGGGGCTTGTACTTGGGCTGCTCATAATACTGAACAAGCACTGATGGTAGCCTAGGGTAAAATGCACTCACTAGGCAATAATCCTACCTCTACTAGAGGTTAGCACTTAAAATTAATGCACATTATATATATACAATCATACACACTAATGATTTGAGTGATAAACCAGTGTCACTGGAAGTACCTTTAGGTTAGCTCTTCTATATCACCCTAGGATGGTAGAGACACTAATTAATCACTCAAAGGTGTAATGATCATAAGTAAATTATTATATATACATCTCAATTCGAGTTGATAAAAATTACACCCAAAATAGGGTCTGGACCATTCATTAATGGTGTTAGGTTGATCAATATAGTACAACTGACTATGGTAATAATGGGACTAGGATGAGCAATAATAGTTCAACTAGTCATATCCTACCCTGTTGTGGGTTGGCAATTAGTAAATATTATACTGTGATCACTAGTGCAATATATATTAAATAATTCTCTATTTTGGAGAAATAATATACACAATTATTGATAATAGCCTCTTAATTAGCCTCTATGAAACTTCTAATATTATCAAGAAGTATTAAATATTATTAGTGACCTCGCGAAATAAACTCCACAAAATTCGTAGATAATCTCTCGCGAAATTTAACACCACGAAATCCGTGAACAATCTTGCGAGGACACAGCCATTAATTTGGCTGGCTTCAATATTAGCGCTGTCATTTCACAGAATAACACGCCACCAAATCTGTGGGTGTGCATGAAACCGCTGACTAAGGCTTATCTGAACTGAGCGGGGCTCGTGAACTCGCACGAGTCAACGCCGCCGTCATTGACTGCTGGCTTTGTTTAAATCACACTGCACTAGTTTATTTAATGAATCCACTGGTTAACTGGTTCATCCGGTACTAAGATGACCAAATGTGGGTTCAAAGGATCAAATAATCCGTCATCCGGTTCGAAGATGACCAAATAATGTGGGAACCGACCTGTGAGATTTATATTTATTTAATTTATATGAATTTATATTTACGTTAATTTATATACTTCGATAGCAATTTGTATAATGATAAGTGGACTGTATTTCTGCAATAATCTCATAATCTCACAAATCGATCCTCTACACATTAGGGGGGTTTATTAAATTTATATATGCAGCCAATCAAACTACAGTAATAGACTACGTACATTGAAAAGGTTCCTTATCTTATAGTACAGCAGGTTAGTCCACCAGGTATAACTAGGGTGTAGACACCAAATTATCCTCTTTGAGGTAGCTTCCATCACCCAGTAACTGATGCACAAAGCCTTGCTTCCTCGTCTTGACCTGTTAAAAGGGCGCTAGCTGTAAAGCCAGATACCAATATATGACAAGCTATATCAGTGAAAATACTGTACATGGAACATTGAAGACCTGGCTTAATTACCTTTAGTATGAGGCGATTTCGTGATCTAACCGGTTCACCCTACCCAATGACATTAATGGCCACTAATGATAGATATACGGGTTTCGGAAAGACACTTAACTTGAATTTGTTGACAGCGTGTGATAATGGTACACCTTTGGTTTCCATAACACTTCGTCCAAGTAAAATTAACAGGAGCCGAATTTGCTCCCTGCGCCTCTGGTCTCAATAATGTCTAACACTCCATACTATTGACGCTACTGGCCGACATTGTCCAGATATGATAGGAGCCGAATTTGCTCCACACGTCTCGGAGGTGACACAACAATGGCTGTTCCTCTTCCTCACCCTCTGACCTGGCTTACATTGTCCACATGACAGAAAGTGATAGAAGGGTCACATTTACTCTACTTTAATACTGATAATTAAGTTAATTTATATGAGATGTTTTATGATGGTAAAGTCCAAAGACTAATGTATTTAAGAATAATTCCCAGCAGAATAGCTGGTGAATTATAATAGTATGTGGTGATGATATCCCGTTTTCTTTAGACGGTAATTCCACTACAAGTTACGTTTTCTATGGGTAACTTGTTGGTAATACAGCAGCTATTATTATCTGTCTGTATGATATATTAAATGGTGTCGGATTTTCCGACAGGCATAGCATTTTACCAAATCACCTCATTCTTTGGGGCACACGTGAGGAACACAAATGCGAACAAGCCTGAATGGTCCCAAGGACAATATGCAACTGAAAACTCACACCCCAGAAGTGACTCGAACCCATACTCCCAGGAGCAACGCAACTGGTATGTACAAGACGCCTTAATCCACTTGACCATCACGACCGGACATAATGAGGTGATAGCCGAAGCTAATTGAATCACCCCACCGCCGGCACTTGGATAGTAATCTTGGGCATAGCATTTTACCAAATCACCTCATTATTTGGGGCACACGTGAGGAACACAAATGCGAACAAGCCTGAATGGTCCCCAGGACAATATGCAACTGATTGTTCCTCACGTGTGCCCCAAAGAATGAGGTGATTTGGTAAAATGCTATGCCCAAGATTACTATCCGAGTGCCGGCGGTGGGGTGGTTCAAATAGCTTCGGCTATCACCTCATTATGTCCGGTCGTGATGGTCAAGTGGATTAAGGCATCTTGTACATACCAGTTGCGTTGCTCCTGGGAGTATGGGTTCGAGTCACTTCTGGGGTGTGAGTTTTCAGTTGCATATTGTCCTGGGGACCATTCAGGCTTGTTCGCATTTGTGTTCCTCACGTGTGCCCCAAAGAATGAGGTGATTTGGTAAAATGCTATGCCCAAGATTACTATCCGAGTGCCGGCGGTGGGGTGGTTCAAATAGCTTCGGCTATCACCTCATTATGTCCGGTCGTGATGGTCAAGTGGATTAAGGCGTCTTGTACATACCAGTTGCGTTGCTCCTGGGATTATGGGTTCGAGTCACTTCTGGGGTGTGAGTTTTCAGTTGCATATTGTCCTGGGGACCATTCAGGCTTGTTCGCATATATATATATATATATATATATATATATATATATATATATATATATATATATATATATATATATATATATACATATATATATATATATATATATATATATATATATATATATATATATATATATATATATATATATATACATATATATATATATATATATATATATATATGTCGTACCTAATAGCCAGAACGCACTTCTCAGCCTACTATTCAAGGCCCGATTTGCCTAATAAGCCAAGTTTTCATGAATTAATGTTTTTTCGTCTACCTAACCTACCTAACCTAACCTAACCTAGCTTTTTTTAGCTACCTAACCTAACCTTACCTATAAATATAGGTTAGGTTAGGTTAGGTAGGGTTGGTTAGGTTCGGTCATATATCTACGTTAATTTTAACTCCAATAAAAAAAAATTGACCTCATACATAGAGAAAAGGGTTGCTTTATCATTTCATAAGAAAAAAAATATAGTAAATATATTAATTCAGGAAAACTTGGCTTATTAGGCAAATCGGGCCTTGAATAGTAGGCTGAGAAGTGAGTTCTGGCTACTAGGTACGACATATATATATATATATATATATATATATATATATATATATATATATATCGTACCTAGTAGCCAGAACGCACTTCTCAGCCTACTATGCAAGGCCCGATTTGCCTAATAAGCCAAGTTTTCATGAATTAATTGTTTTTCGACTACCTAACCTAACCTAATCTAGCTTTTTTGGCTACCTAACCTAACCTAACCTATAAAGATAGGTTAGGTTAGGTTAGGTAGGGTTGGTTAGGTTCGGTCATATATCTACGTTAATTTTAACTAAAATAAAAAAAAATTGACCTCATACATAATGAAATGGGTAGCTTTATCATTTCATAAGACAAAAATTTGAGAAAATATATTAATTCAGAAAAACTTGGCTTATTAGGCAAATCGGGCCTTGCATAGTAGGCCGAGAAGTGCGTTCTGGCTACTAGGTACGACATATATATATATATAAATATATATATATATATATATATATATATATATATATATATATATATATATATATATATATATATATATATATATATATATATATATATATATATATATTTTCATCTGCGCCACAAACATATAAAGGTATATGTTTGTGGCGCAGATGAACAGTACTGTCCAGATGGCTGGGAACAGAACGGCGACCACTGCTACCTGTTCAGTACTCAGGAGATGACGTGGACAGCCGCCTCCTCTGCCTGCTCCTCCCAAAACGCCAAGCTCGTCTCCATCCACACCTGGACAGAACAAGATTTCGTACACAGTGGGTACACCTCTTATGAGGAACTGTTTAGCCTCGTGATGTTGACTAGTGTGGAACATTGAACTGACACATGTCCTCCTGGGCATTCTTAACCTTTACCTACACAGTAAACTTGAGAACGTTCTTCCATCCTCCTGCAGACCGCCAGGGAGGAGGAAGTTGGCTTGGCTTGAATGAACGCCAGTCTCCAGACGCTTGGCGCTGGAGCGACGGTTCCAGCCTCACGATCACCAACTGGAATGTGGGTAAGGATGTCAGGCCACGTTAGTACTGGTTAAGTCTCTTGAGTGAAGTGACGACACCTGCTGTGTGTGGCTAATGACTCTGGTCTCCTGGCCATGATCTTAATTACCTTCTCTAATGGGATCTTAACTGGAATTTTAATTATATGAATAATGCATATTGATTAAGTTATTATTTGTTATTTATTGAAGGAAATATATGAGCGTTAATAATTGAAATCTAAGTATTTAAATCATTATGGTAAGAATTAATTCATGAGGAAGTAATGAGTATGTGAGTATGATGAGTGAGGAAAATGAGCTCCAGTAAGAATATGAGCCACTTTCGTATGTCATTGTGCTTTGTAGTTAATGCTGAAGACATTATTACCTAGGTGAACCCTCTGGCAACGACAACTGCGTCCAGATGCTGGAAGATACAGGCAAATGGAACGACTTTCCTTGCGACCAAACGTTACCGTACACATGCAAGATGGCGGCCTCCACCACCCCCATCGGCACCATCACCACCACCACAGCCCAGCCAGATAGTGAGTCTCCTCTACACTCACCTGCTTATCTTCCTTCACGCTTCAACTTATCATGAACAACAATCATGTAACAAAAAAATATATAATGAATATTAACTTATTCTTCAGACGTTACAACAAACTTTGCTTTCAAACGGCATCTGAATTTAATAGCTTCTCTTCATCAATTGGTGGTAACCTTGCCAGAACAATCCCCCAGACCCAGACACATGTTACTACATATCTCACCGGCAGCTATCCTAACTCTCTACTCCTTTTACCAGTCAGCCCGACACACTTTATATCCTTAATTCAATCACTTAAAACCAAAGCTGGGAACATTAATGAAATACCATCTATGATATATAAGAGTGCTGCCCCTGCCTTGAGCCACCCATAGCTCTGCTATTCAACAAATCTCTAGTGTGTTATACTTTTCCTGATATCCTTAAAATAGCAAGAGTGTCGCCAGTTCATAAATAAGGCGAGATAGCTAAAATAAACAATTACAGACCAATATCAAATCTACCTATACTTTCAAAAACATTAGAACAAATTATTTATAAACAGCTCTATTTCTAGTTTGTAAAGCTCAACATATTAAGTCCCTGCCAGTTTGGCTTCCGTTCCCTAAAGAGTACCAATGATGCAATTATTAGTCTGCTTAATATAATCTACACAGCCCTTGACAAAAATGAGTTTCCAATTGGCCTCTTCATTGACTTGAGAAAGGCTATTGAAGAGCCTTTCTGGCTCAGGAAAGGATACTGTTAACCACAACTACCTCTTAAACTTCACAATTATGGAATCCGAGGCCTTGCCCTGAACTATATTCGATCCTATCTTAGTGACAGATACCAATATGTATCCATCAATAACATAACCTTGTCGGAAAATCCGACACCATTTAATATATCATACAGACAGATAATAGCTGTGTTGTATAAACAAGTTAACCCATAGAAAACGTAACTTGTAGTGGAATTACCGTCTAAAGAAAACAGGATATCATCACCACATACTATTATAATTCACCACCTATTATGGTGGGAATTATTCTTAAATACATTAGTCTTTGGACTTTACCATCATAAAACATCTCATATAAATTAACTTAATTATCAATATTAAAGTAGAGTAAATGTGACCCTTCTATCACTTTCTGTCATGTGGACAATGTAAGCCAGGCGTCAGAGTGAGGAAGGAGGGCAGCCATTGTTGAGACTAGACCAGAGGCTCTCGGGAGCAAATTCGGCTCCTGTTAATTTTACTTGGACGTAGTGTTATGGAAACCAAAGATGTACCATTATCACACGCTGTCAACAAATTCAAGTTAAGTGTTCTTTCCGAAACCCATGTATCTTTCATTTATGGCCATTAATGTCATTATATAGGGTGATCCAGTTAGAGCACGACATAGCCTCAAACTAAAGGTAATTAAGCCAGGTCTTTATTGTTCCATGTATAGTGTTTTCTCTGATATAGCTTGTCATATATAGAACCTGGCTTCACAGCTAGCGCCCTTTTGACAGGTCAAGACGAGGAAGCAAGATTTTGTGCACCAGTTACTGGGTGATGGAAGCTACCTCAAAGAGGATAATTTGGTGTCTACACCCTAGTTATACCTGGTGGACTAACCTGCTGTACTATAAGATAAGGAACCTTTTCATTGTATGTAGTCTAATACTGTAGTTTGATTGGCTGCATATATATTAATTTAATAAACCCCCCCTAATGTGTAGAGGATCGATTTGTGAGATTATGAGATTATTGCAGAAATACAGTCCACTTATCATTATACAAATTGCTATCGAAGTATATAAATTAACGTAAATATAAATTCATATAAATTAAGTAAATATAAATCTCACAGGTCGGTACCCACATTATTTGGTCATCTTCGAACCGGATGACGGAATATTCGCTCCTTTGAACTCACATTTGGTCATCTTAGTACCGGATGAACCAGTTAACCAGTGGATTCATTAAATAAACTAGTGCAGTGTGATTTAAACAAAGGCCAGCCAGTCAAAGATAGCGGCATTGCCTCGTGGGAGCTCAGGAGCCCCCCCTCAACTGAGTTCAGCCTCATCAGCGGTTTCATGTACACCCACAGATATTTGGTGGCGTGTTATTTCGTGAAATGACAGCGCTAATATTGAAGCCAGCCAAATTAGTGACTGTGTCTTCGCGATATTGTTCACGGATTTTGTGGTGTTAAATTTCGCGAGAGATTATCTACGAATTTTGTGGACTTAATAATCAATCAATTGGACTAATCAATAATTGTGTATATTATTTCTCCAAATAGAGAATTATTTAATATATATTGCACTAGTGATCACAGTATAATATTTACTAATTGCCAACCCACAACAGGGTAGGAAAAAACCATTGACTAGTTGAACTATTATCGTTCATCCTAGTCCCATTATTACCATAGTCAGTTGTACTATATTCAACAACCTAACACCATTAATGAATGGTCCAGACCCTATTTTGGGTGTAATTTTTATCAACTCGAGTTGAGTTGTATATATAATAATTTACTTATGATCATTACACCTTTGAGTGATTAATTAGTGTCTCTACCATCCTAGGGTGATATTGAAGAGCTAACCTAAAGGTACTTCCATGACACTGGTTTATCACTCAAATCATTAGTGTGTATGATTGTATATATATAATGTGTATTAATTTTAAGTGCTAACCTCTAGTAGAGGTAGGATTATTGCCTAGTGAGTGCAGAATTTACCCTAGGCTACCATTAGTGTTTGTTCAGTATTATGAGCAGCCCAAGTACAAGCCCCACAAGGCTTCACCAACTAGCTAGTATGGATAATGCTGGCAATGAGAAAACTGTCATACATCTAGTACTACAATTGCTGGATTTACCTCAACCTGATCAGACTGCTGACTCATTACAATCCTTCAGCATGGAGTTTGAGTCACTACTAAGAACATTCAGTCTTAAGGTTGATATAACTACTAGTGAATGGATGACCAAAGTAGTCCTTCAACGAAAATTGTCCAGCGATATACTAGATGAATTATATACACATCAACATAACACCATCCTGACAGTACAGGACATCACTGAAGGTTTACATTCCATCATAAACAAACGACGAGCAAATGAGGAAGTTAAAGCCTCATGCAAGCCTTCAGAAATAGAAAATAGTCAATTAAAGGGTAAAACAACTACCCCAAATAAACATCAATCAATTACTCTAACATCAAGTTGCAGAAAATCTGACAATGCAGCAGCAACCTCCAAGCCTACTGTTACTAGTTCACCCAAACCGGTAACTTCCAAACGTGCAGTAGGCTGGGGGACATGTATGTTCTGCAAAAAGAAACATTCAACATACCGTTGTGCTAATTATCCAACCAGAGACACTCGTATGGAGCGACTCCAGGAATTAGGGAGATGTGCAAGGTGTCTCAAGTCACACAACACAGACTATTGCGATACCCAATTCAACACCTGTAACAGGTGTAGAAGAGGTAGGCACCATGCAGCACTGTGTAAATATACGAAATTAACGTATTCAAGACCCAAGGTGGAAGATAGCATTCCCACCACTGTACAGTACTGCAAGGTGCAACAAACAATGAGTGTCCAATCGGCAAAGTCTAAAGGTAATACGACTTTGCCTACTGCCCAAATTACCATCCTGAATAAGAGGGCCAAGGTCCATACCCGTGGGTTGTTTGACCAAGGATCCCAGAGAACATATATCACTAAAAAGTTGGCAGATGAACTACAATTAAGGCCTGTAGCCCAGATGTCATTCAACATCTCAGGGTTTGTAACAGATGCAGGACCTCAAGTCTACCAGGTGGTACAACCATCAGTACGTTTAGGCAGGTACGTCTGTAGAGTAAAAGCCATTGTGGTGGACAAAATACCAGTAGACCTACAAGTTCAAGGTCTGAGAGCAACAGCCAAATTCCTGAGAAATAGAGGAATAAAATTGGCAGATAATATTAAGTCTGAACACCTCAACGACTTCGGTCTCCTTGTAGGGACAGACTATTGTCATCGATTCATCGGTAGCCCTACTAAATATCAGGGTATAACCATGTTAAACTCTGCAGGAGGTAAATTACTCTCAGGCCCAGTATCAAGCCTGAGGAGACCTATGCCTGCAGATAAACAATACCAGTAGAAATCTAAATTTGTCAGCTGATTATATTTCTCCAGTAGCATTATACTAAGGAGATTACAGCTGACTATACCAACAGAGGTTGATGTTAGTATCATCATATAAAGCTGGGGATGAGTTCATGAGGCCTCAGTGGCAAATCAGTGAACAGTAGCTTAAACAGCTACAAGTCACTGCGACCAATGTCACTGAACCCACTGTAGTCTCAGAACCATACTTTGCTTTAATGATGAGCTATTCAATCTTCTGAATCCATTAACTAAATTAAACCCCAATAAATCTGATGACTGATTTGATACATTTATTATTTAATCAAGATGTATTCCATGGGCCTCAGTGTTTATATATCAGTGACCAGTTACCTGAACAAACTTCAAGTTATATCTATGTCACTGATCTCACTGCAGTCCCTGAATCATACTTGACTGTAGTACTTGATCACATTCAGTCTTCTGGGTTAAATAATATGTAATAAGGCTTGAATATTAGCCTTTCAAGAGTTGACAGGGAAATGAAATCGCATTAGACTTCTAACCCCTACAACTCTAGTACGGGACATTCGTCCTGTACGAACAGACACACAAATGTGTGATTACTAACTACTAACATCAAATTAATCTAATAATCCGAAGGAGGAGTATCGGTGTTTGTCTGTTCTAAATAGGACTGCGACCCGTGAGCAGCCCCCTGGGGAATTATGTCGGAAAATCCGACACCATTTAATATATCATACAGACAGATAATAGCTGTGTTGTATAAACAAGTTAACCCATAGAAAACGTAACTTGTAGTGGAATTACCGTCTAAAGAAAACGGGATATCATCACCACATACTATTATAATTCACCACCTATTATGGTGGGAATTATTCTTAAATACATTAGTCTTTGGACTTTACCATCATAAAACATCTCATATAAATTAACTTAATTATCAATATTAAAGTAGAGTAAATGTGACCCTTCTATCACTTTCTGTCATGTGGACAATGTAAGTCAGGCGTCAGAGTGAGGAAGGAGGGCAGCCATTGTTGAGACTAGACCAGAGGCTCTCGGGAGCAAATTTGGCTCCTGTTAATTTTACTTGGACGTAGTGTTATGGAAACCAAAGGTGTACCATTATCACACGCTGTCAACAAATTCAATTTAAGTGTTCTTTCCGAAACCCATGTATCTTTCATTTATGGCCATTAATGTCATTATATAGGGTGAGCCGGTTAGAGCACGACATAGCCTCAAACTAAAGGTAATTAAGCCAGGTCTTTATTGTTCCATGTATAGTGTTTTCTCTGATATAGCTTGTCATATATAGAACCTGGCTTCACAGCTAGCGCCCTTTTGACAGGTCAAGACGAGGAAGCAAGATTTTGTGCACCAGTTACTGGGTGATGGAAGCTACCTCAAAGAGGATAATTTGGTGTCTACACCCTAGTTATACCTGGTGGACTAACCTGCTGTACTATAAGATAAGGAACCTTTTCAATGTATGTAGTCTAATACTGTAGTTTGATTGGCTGCATATATATTAATTTAATAAACCTTCCCTAATGTGTAGAGGATCGACTTGTGAGATTATGAGATTATTGCAGAAATACAGTCCACTTATCATTATACAAATTGCTATCGAAGTATATAAATTAACGTAAATATAAATTCATATAAATTAAATAAATATAAATCTCACAGGTCGGTACCCACAAACCTCTCCCACTCTACCATTAACAGCAGGAGTGACACAGGGCAGCATCTTAGGACCTCTCCTATTTCTTATATTCATCAATGATTTATCAAATGTTTCTAACATTCTTAAACCTATAATATTTGCAGACGATATTACCCTCATTTGTTCTGACCCCAACCCCCACACACTAAATAATATTGTAAATAATAAATTAAAAAAAGTCCACTAATGGATGTCAACCAACAAACTCACACTAAACATAGAAAAGACCTACTACATCTTATTTGGGAGCAAATTATCAAATATAATTAAACTTGAAATATACAATGTTAACATTAGCAAAAAAAAAATAAGGGAACGTTCCTTGGGCTATACATAAACAAGAGTCTGAACTTCAGCACCCACATGCAACACATAACCAAGAAAGTCTCAAAAACGGTCGGTATACTCTCTAAAATCAGATATTATGTTCCAAACTCTGCTCTCCTCCCATTATGCTATGCGCTAATCTATCCCTATATTACATACGTTATCTGTGCATGGGGTTCAACCACTGCAAATTTCCTTAAGGCCATCATCACCAAGTAAAAATCTGCTATCAGAACTATAACAAACTCTGCAGCCCTACAACTATAACAGACAACACACAGCCCCTCTGTTTAAGTACCTTAACATGCTAAACATACACTCACTCTACACATTCTCATGTGCTATTTACATGTACAAATCTTTGTTTCTAATGCTAATCTTGATCTGAAACTTTTCCTTGGTAGATGTAATAAAACTCTATGAGCACCACACCAGAAATATATATTTCTTTGATATCCCCAGAGTCAGACTAAATCTGTGCAAACACTCCATGCAAATAAAAGGACCCATTAAATCAAATTAATGAAGGACAATTTACTTAACACTTTCGCACCCCGGGCATGCGCGCCGCCAACTTAGTGGTCACGCCCCAGGCGTGCGGGCGAGCGCGCGGCGACATCGAAATGTGTATACCCATTTCAGTTTTCTCACCTTGATTCTTGTGCTATGTCGTTCGTTTTAGTATAATTGTGTTCGCAATAGAATTCCCTACAGGTGTATGGGCATATAATGTTCAAAAGCCTGGCGTGACTCCCCGCAACAAAGCTTAAAGTTACTCATGAACGAGCACCAATTTGCACACCGCAGCCTAATGTGTATACTCGTTCAGTTTCATAACATTAATTTTCGTGTTACGTCTTTCATTTTAGTATCAAATTGTTCGCAATATAAGGGCGCGTATTTTAAAACTAGTCCCATAATAATAAAGCAATAACTGGAATTTTAACAAATATTTTAATTTTGGACGCTTATCATCACAAAATTATTTATATCTTTCCAGTGTTCTGACATAAATTTTCGTGTTACGTCTTTCATTTTGGTATCAAATTGTGCGCACTCTAAAGGCGCTCATTTTGAAGCAATCCTGAAGTCGATCAAATAATAAATGAATTTTATACAAATATATTTTTATCGGACGCGAGAACAGTCTGATGCTCGGACTCGAGAGAAAGAAATCGGACGCCAGAGTAGTTCAAAGAGTGCGTTATTATTACTAACATCTTTATTGACAGAATTAATTACAATTTTGCCTAATCTGAGATTTCAATTAATTCTTATTAAAGTGAGGATAATGCTTGTATTCACTGTCACGCAGGACAGAGGGTCATACACAAGACAATAAGTCTAATCTGTAGGCTGAAGCACATGTATATCATGGTTACAATCAATGTTTTAATATATGAATATGTGAAAACAACTTTCTATTGTGCACTGCCACACAAGGGCAGGGATGGGTTCATAAGCGATGCAGCTTAGAAGTAATATAAATAAAAATGTTCTTCATTCTTTAAAATGGACAAGCAAATTTTGGATAAATTGTCGGGATATCGTCCAGAACACCTGAGTCAATGAAATAGTTACACAGTTGGTGGTACAAGAGGCCAGGAGGTCTAAAGTCTTTTACGGTTTCACATTCAACAATATAGTGTCCTAGTGAATGCATTAAAGGTTTATCACAGAGTTTACAATCTGAATATTCTGGTAATGGCTCAGCCGCACTAACCTGCCAGATGTGTCTATAGCTAAGGCGAATTCGTGCAATGACTACATCACATTGCCTGGTCCGGTTACTGTGCTGACCATACAAATACGTATTATTACAAAACTTGTCATAGCTTTTAATACTGCAGCTTTCAGGTCTCTGGGCATTTCTTAGTTCTTCTAAATCTGAATTAATTTCTCTAATTTGTATGTTTCTAATAATTGCATTAGATAGTCCAAAGTCATTATCAATGTTTTCTTTCCTGCAAACCTCATTGGCCAATCGATATACAAAGTCATGTTTTCCAACTCCAACATGAGATGAGATCCACACAAATTTTATACAATAGTTATTATCATTGGCAAAAATTACATTCCATTCAATATTACAAACTTCTTCCGACATACATTGTGATGGGTTATTTAAGGACTACAGAGCACTTTTAGTCGCAGAATATCACTCCAACACCATTGAGCTTAAGGTACTCAGTGGCAAGATATATACCCAATAGCTTGGTCTGTGTCGTGCTTGCCCAGTTGTTCAGTCTCTGTGTACTAGACATGATCATTTCATTCCCTTTATGCACAACCTGTTCTACCAGTGCTTAGCTGCACGGAGCCATCATTAAAGGCATAGGATTCCGTCGGTTTGAGAGTTTGAAGATGACTGTCAATAGCTTCTAATGTTATACATCTCATAGTTCCAGTGTTATACATTTGTTTGACACTGATGGGGTTATAATGCAAAGAGACCTACACATCTTTCCAAGGGGAGAATATAGTGAACAGTTTTATCAGGATTAAGAGTCACAGTCAGTTTCAGAAGATTATAGACACAACAACTGAGCCACACACTGTAAGGAGCTTTTTGCGGCGAATTGAGGGAACAATCAGAATTGTTTAGAATGGATCTCAATTTAATTTGAATAGAGCTGAAGGGGACCATTATTTTTCAAAGTTTTAGCGCAAAACATAGTACTAAGTAGAACTATTCCTTCGTAAATGGAAGGTAAGTTTAGTTCCTTTTTCATGTTAACAATTCTGACAGTTCTTGGACAACCCAGGATGATGCGCATGGCATCATTTTGTACTACATCTAGGCCTTGTAATTGTTTAGGAGAAAAATTAAGAAGATGCAAGGCATAATAATCAACAACAGATCGTATAAAGGCAATTTAAAAACTACGAGTATATTTTATGTTAATGCCAAATCCTTTACGCTCAAGAGTTTTGAGAGGTTAAAGACGCTCAACAAGTTTTTTTGCGCAGGTTGCTGATGAGATTTGTATCATTAACCTCGACTAGATGATACTTATAAGACTCACAAGTCTCCACGGGCACTCCATTAATAGTATAATTAACATGAAGTGAATGGGGAATAAGAACCCTTGTTTTATCAACAGAGATCATGAGGCCACATTCTACTACTTTCTTGGAGAATGCATCAAGTAACACTTGTAGCCTTGGTTTACTGTGTGCCATAATACAAATATCATCAGCATAACATATAACAGTTTCCGTAGGTTGTACAGGTATGTCATGGATAAGTTTGAGCATAAGTATATTGACAAGCATAGGGCTTAGGACACCACCTTGAGGTGTGCCTAGTTCGAATGCATCTGTTTTTGCACTTTTAACTCCTTTAAATAGGACACTAGCGACACTAATTCCTCTGAGCTTCAGTAGTAGTCAGGGGAAAGTCGAATACTCCAGTTTGGCAGCAGGATGCTGCTTCTGGAAACTTTCCTTATTAAGACTACTCAATAGCTCGGTCAACTGAGTATCGGCCTCACACACGTGAGGTCCAGGGTTCGAGTCTGCTAGAGCCCAAGTGGATGGAAAGAACCCAGTTTATGGAACTCACTCACCAGTGAATAAAATAATTGTTCAACCTATGTCGTATTCAAAAGTAAAACCAAAAAGTACCTAAATTCATCCTCATAGTTTTCTACTTTGTGCTTCAAACTCACACCAGGTGTGGCGCCACAACATGTTCCCACACCAGGTGTGGCGCCACAACATGTTCCCACACCAGGTGTGGCGCCACAACATGCTCCCACACCAGGTGTGGCGCCACAACATGCTCACACACCAGGTGTGGCGCCACAACATGCTCACACACCAATTGTGGCGCCACAACATGTTCCCACACCAGGTGTGGCACCACAACATGTTCCCACACCAGGTGTGGCGCCACAACATATTCCCACACCAGGTGTGGCGCCACAACATGCTCCCACACCAGGTGTGGCGCCACAACATGTTCCCACACCAGGTGTGGCGCCACACCATGTTCCCACACCAGGTGTGGCGCCACAACATGCTCACACACCAGGTGTGGCGCCATAACATGTTCCCACACCAGGTGTGGCGCCACAACACGTTCCCACACCAGGTGTGGTGCCACAACATGTTCCCACACCAGGTGTGGCCCCACAACATGCTCCCACACCAGGTGTGGCGCCACAACATGCTCACACACCAGGTGTGGCGCCACAACATGCTCACACACCAGGTGTGGCGCCACAACATGTTCCCAAACCAGGTGTGGCGCCACAACATGTTCCCACACCAGGTGTGGCGCCACAACATATTCCCACACCAGGTGTGGCGCCACAACATGCTCCCACACCAGGTGTGGCGCCACAACATGTTCCCACACCAGGTGTGGCGCCACAACATGTCCCCACACCAGGTGTGGCGCCACAACATGCTCACACACCAGGTGTGGCGCCATAACATGTTCCCACACCAGGTGTGGCGCCACAACATGTTCCCACACCAGGTGTGGTGCCACAACATGTTCCCACACCAGGTGTGGCGCCACAACATGCTCCCACACCAGGTGTGGCGCCACAACATGCTCACACACCAGGTGTGGCGCCACAACATGTTCCCACACCAGGTGTGGCGCCACAACATGTTCCCACACCAGGTGTGGCGCCACAACATGTTCCCACACCAGGTGTGGCGCCACAACATGCTCACACACCAGGTGTGGCGCCACAACATGTTCCCACACCAGATGTGGCGCCACACCATGCTCCCATATCAGGTGTGGCGCCACACCATGATCCCATATCAGGTGTGGCGCCACACCATGCTCCCATATCAAGTGTGGCGCCACACCATGCTCCCATATAAGGTGTGGCGCCACACCATGCTCCCATATCAGGTGTGGTGCCACACCATGCTCCCATATCAGGTGTGGCGCCACACCATGCTCCCATATCAGGTGTGGTGCCACACCATGCTCCCATATCAGGTGTGGCGCCACACCATGCTCCCATATCAGGTGTGGCGCCACACCATGCTCCCATATCAGGTGTGGTGCCACACCATGCTCCCATATCAGGTGTGGCGCCACACCATGCTCCCATATCAGGTGTGGTGCCACACCATGCTCCCATATCAGGTGTGGCGCCACACCATGCTCCCACACTAGTGTGACGCCTCCACGCTGCCCACAGCTTCAGCGTGCGGTTGGGACTGGACAGAGAACCCGGTGACGGGGGAGTGTTACCGCCTGGAGCTGGAGGAGCTGACCTTCGCTGACGCCCGCGCCGTGTGTCTGGAGCAGTGGTACGGCGAGGGACAGACCTCGCCAGACCTCGTCTCCCTTTACTCTTCACAGGAGCAGTCATTTGTTTTCGGTGAGTTGCTTCTCCACTCCTGTGTTTACTGTGTTAGTGAGGACAATATCGTACACTTGGACGTGACTGTTGTACCAGTTAGTGAGGACAATAACGTACACTTGGACGTGACTGTTGTACCAGTTAGTGAGGACAATATCGTACACTTGGACGTGACTGTTGTACCAGTTAGTGGGGACAATATCGTACACTTGGACGTGACTGTTGTACCAGTTAGTGGGGACAATATCGTACACTCGGACGTGACTGTTGTACCAGTTAGTGAGGACAATATCGTACACTTGGACGTGACTGTTGTACCAGTTAGTGGGGACAATATCGTACACTCGGACGTGACTGTTGTACCAGTTAGTGGGGACAATATCGTACACTTGGACGTGACTGTTGTACCAGTTAGTGGGGACAATATCGTACACTTGGACGTGACTGTTGTACCAGTTAGTGGGGACAATATCGTACACTCGGACGTGACTGTTGTACCAGTTAGTGAGGACAACGTTGTACACTTGGACGTGACTGTTGTACCAGTTAGTGAGGACAATGTTGTACACTTGGACGTGACTGTTGTACCAGTTACTGGGGACAATGTCGTACACTTGGACGTGACTGTTGTACCATTTAGTGAGGATAATATCGTACACTCGGACGTGACTGTTGTACCAGTTAGTGAGGATAATATCGTACACTTGGACGTGACTGTTGTACCAGTTAGTGGGGATAATATCGTACACTCGGACGTGACTGTTGTACCAGTTAGTGAGGATAATGTTGAGTGTTTTACACGTAGATGTGACAGTAGCATAATGGTCTGAGTAGTGGGTTCGCAACCGAATGGTCCCGTGTTCGAGACGTTTGGGCATATTTTCTAATAATGTTCACCTAGCAGCAACTAGTTACCCGGGAGTTAGTCAGCTGTTGTGGGTTGCATCTGGAGAGCGTCAGTAATTAACCTAGTGGGACCTCAAGGGGTCTAATAGACTTCCTGGCCCCCTGGCAATGGGAAACCACACATAAAAATACCGCAGCAGGAATATACCTATTTCACTCTTATTATGAATAACGGAATTTACGTAATTACTAATGGGGTTAAACCTGAGAACACATTGCTTTAGTAAAGGAAGGGAACTATTAGGGGAAAGCGCCAAGCCATTATGACTATATAGCACTTGGAAGAGATCAGGATTAAGCTTTGGGATGGGACGGGGGAAGGAATGGTGTCCAAGCACTTGGACCGTCGGGTATTGAACGCCGACCTGCATGAAGGAGAGACCATTGCTCTTCCATCCAGCCCAAGTGGTTGGTTGCTTTAGTAAAGGTAACGTTCACAAACCAACCAACAGGCACCGCACGAACGGTATATCCCCTCCTGGCATAATAACATCACTTCATATCAAGAGAATAATTCAGCTATTTTAGTGACTCATGTTTGTGGAATAATTCCTATGTACACGAGGCTGGACCTTGCAGACCTGGTGGCTAGACAGGACCTGAGCCAGACGGGGCTGTGGATTGGCATGAAGAACGACATTGACGGCAACAGATGGATGGACGGAACACCCGGAGCTTACTTCAACTGGGCTGACGGTGAACCCAGCAGCTATGATTTCGACGAGAACTGTATTGGTAAGTGGTCCGTCTCACTGTGATGGTAAGTGGTCCGTCTCACTGTGATGGTAAGTTGTCCGTCTCACAGTGCTGGTAAGTGGCCAGCCTCACTGTGATGGTAAGTGGTCCGTCTCACTGTGATGGTAAGTGGTCCGTCTCACTGTGATGGTAAGTGGTCCGTCTCACAGTGCTGGTATGTGGTCCGTCTCACTGTGATGGTAAGTGGTCCGTCTCACTGTGATGGTAAGTGGTCCGTCTCACTGTGATGGTAAGTGGCCAGTCTCACTGTGATGGTAAGTGGCCAGTCTCACTGTGATGGTAAGTGGCCAGTCTCACTGTGATGGTAAGTGGTCCGTCTCACTGTGATGGTAAGTGGTCTGTCTCACTGTGATGGTAACTGGTCCGTCTCACTGTGATGGTAAGTGGTCCGTCTCACTGTGATGGTATGTGTGAAATTTTATATGAATGATTCTTGTACATCCGTTAACTTTAAACTGAAAGTCTAGATGGGCCTCTGGTGGAAGGGACTGTTTAGCTGACACATTAAGTGTAGTAAGCAGCTCATTCCCTACTCTAGAGACCATAGAAAAATCATGAGGCGCGAGCAAACGCCGAGACCTCAAAAGTTTGAGATCCCTATCACTAGGCCGTCGACCTCTGTCATTCGCTGGAGCGAATCTAACGGGTAGGTCACGGTACTCACATCAATATTCATTGATGTGTGGTGCTATGAATTCTGCTCGAGGCTCAAGAAGCAGTCTCAGATTAATAGCAATAACTTCAGGTAGCGTGGCAGAATATATGTAAGTCATTAATAGTGCGAGGTGTAACAAAAGACAGCGTTCAACTTTAACAACACAGTTTATTCAACAAGTACTAACACCTACAACAATGAAAATATCACTGACGTTACTCGAAATCCTTCCTGTGACACCTTTATGACAGCTTGACACCAGCCACGAGTATAACCACTGGATCCTGTCTGTAATTGCGTTGTGCTGGATAAATAAACTAACTTGAACAGTACTGAATGTTCATAGAGGATGCACTCAAGCAATAAGATACTAAGGCTATAATCACAAATTGCAACAACCACAAGGTAGGTTAGGAGACAAGTCTCCAGTAATCTCCCATCAGTTACTTTACGCTCTTTGCAGCCCTCCTGCAAGGCAGTTGCAATGCAATCAAACTAGTAGCCTTCAATGATATCACAATGACTAGTGGGGTTACTGGTAACTTCAGCAACCCTCTTTGTTAAACTCTTACGTTAACACCTCGTCTCTTGGACCATCAACAATCAATGACTAATTGATTACGTTAATACTGATAGTGACAGTTACGTTAATTTACTGCCAACAGCAGTCAGCAACAACTACTTACGTTAACTTGAGTGTTGTTGCCTGCCTGGCTGCGTGCTGACGTGGCCGTTTTGCCATGGGGGGCCTGGCTATTCCTCCTGTGTTGCGGGTAAATTCCGTGGGACTGGAATTCACGTGTAAGGCTGGTTATCCGGCCGTTGAGTTAGTTATGTGTGACATGCTTCGTGTCCCGGTGGAAGCTGTGTATGGCGTTGAGCTTGTTACGGCCCACCGGGTGATTGTCAAGTTCGGGGGGGGGGGGGGAGGAGGAGTATCGGGACTTCCTCCGGCGGAACGAGGGGCGTTCATTGCAGTTGCCGGATGGCGCCGGCTCCGTTACGATCTCGGACCGAAGTGGTGCCCTGACATATGTCAGTGTACACGGTGCGCCCCTGGAGTTCCCTGAAAACCTTCTCCGGCACTTCTTCAGGAGGTATGGTGCAGTCATCAGTGTGCGGGTGAACAAGCTGTCCTCGGGGAAGTATGCTGGGAAGCAGACGAATGTCCGTACATTAGGTATGCGCCTGCGGTCGGATATCCCATCTTCTGTCCGGCTGCTGGGCTACTACGTTCGGGTGTACTATGCCCGGCAGCCCCGTACTTGTTTCCGGTGTGGCCAGTTGGGGCATCAGGCTGCCGGGTGCTCTGAGACACCTGCTGCGCCCGTTAACTTATTCCGGAAGGAGGATTTCCCGCCGCTCCCTCAGGGCGTGGATTCCGGAGATGAAGTGGAGCAGGTCCCAGTCGCTGCTGATGCGGCCCCTCCTGCGTCACCCGACATGCCCCCGGTGCTTGTTGCCCCTCAGCCGAGTGCGTCTGCGTCTTCCTCGACTCCTGCTGCTGTGCCTGGTTCTGCGCCCTCGCCAGGTGTTCCGGCTGTGTTGGGTGTTGGGGGTGCTGCGGAGCATCCTGTTGTGTGCGGCCCGGTTCCCCATGTGGTTGAGGCTGCTGAAGTACTGCGACGGGCGTTGGTTCGCCCGGTTCGTGAGGGCCGTGGTTCTGGGTCCGCCTCCGGCTGTGAGGATGTGCGGCCAGTGCCCAAGCGTTCTAGGCGCTCTTCTACTGCTTGGGCTGATATGGAGGACTACGTCGCGGGTGGAGCTTCGGGAGATGGTGTGGCGGTTCCAGGTGCCTCGTGCTCTACGACGCTGGTGGTGGCTGATGTCCGTGTGTCGGCTGTTGACGATGATTGTGCGTCTAATTTACCTCCTGTTCTTTCTCCTGCAGAAGGTTCTCCGCAGTGGGAGGTGGTTGCTCCTACGGGCGTGGATGGTGTGGATCCTGGTGCGAGCAGAGGCATCAAGCTGGTGCTGAAAAAGGATGCCAAGCGTGGGGGGTCCCAGCAGGTGCAACGTTCAGTGGTTGCCGAGGAGCCCTGTGAGGCAGCTGAGGAGGCTCCCAGTGTGCTGCCCATTGCCCGGCCTCTTGGGAAGGAGCCTCTCCCTCTCATCTTGGCCTCCGGAGTGGCGATGGATGCTGACCATCCGTTGCATTTTGAAATTGTTGACCGTGTGCGTCCTGCTCCGTGGTGCCCTTCTACCATCTGGATTCGTCGGGCTAAGTGTTTTATTGTGGGTGTGCCAGAGTTAATGCCCGATCCTCGTACGCTCAATAGTGATCATGTTTCGGAGGACATTATGTTACTTTGGGAAGCGTACTGTATTCGCTTCCCGGCGGAAGAGTGGCCGGACAAGTATGAGATCTTTTCGTAGTCTGTGTGCTTGCTGTGTGTTTTATTTTTATTTTGTTTTCTTGTGTTTTTGATGTTGGCCCTTCAGGCCGGTGTTTAGTGACTTGTGTTTTTGCCTGCTTTTTTATTGTAATTGGCCTCGCCTTTTGTTACGGGGCGTTAATGTATTGATTTTCTGTTGCTTTACCTGTTGCCTCTTGTTGTATGTTTTGTTTTTTGGAGGTGTTGTTTTGTACTGTGATTGCTGGATTGCTGGACTGTTTTATGCTTTGATGTATGCTGTATGTATTCTGTATTTTTATTGTATTTAATTTGCATGCTCTGCATGTAAAAATAAAAAAAAAAAATAAAAAAAAAAAAAATAAAAACTTACGTTAACCTAACCTTGTCTCCCACAGGCAAGTCAAACTGTCACTCGTAACTCGAAATTACACTTGACTTGACCCGTCAAGCATGCAGTGAGTAATTCCCTTAATTACTGTACTACGGAAAGATAATTAATTCTGGCACGAGTTACGTTATTGAATACTATATTCCCATTCGATTGTGTACTACAATACTATGTCCAAAGTGTTATGAGGACGTCAATTACCCTTAACTGCCCTGAGCAATTAATTACTATCTCACAGATCAATAATTATTTATACACGTATACATTACACTCATCACTGGCTCAACAGTTACAACATCAGCGAAGTGAATTCTCGTTAGGGTACTACTTACCCCGATTAACTCAGGTGACTAGTTAACTGTCCCATAAACCGATAACTAATCACTATGTCTACGGTACTTATTAATGACTTTACTCTCCTGAGAGTCAATCAAATTACCTGTCCAACTGACAGATACTAATAACAGGCATTACGTTAATGCAAACAATGTAGCCTTCGTGTGAGTCGATCAAACCCTGGTCAGAGTTAATTACCGTGATTTCCGTGAACCCTTAATTACCTGTCCAACTGACAGATAATTTGCAACAGACGGTTACTTAATGCAAGCCTTCAGCCCTTCCGGCGTTCCTACAACACTGACTTCGTCTTAAGTTTTTTTTTATGTTTATTTTTACATGCAAAGCATGCAAATTAAATACAATAAAAACAACACAGAAAACAGAACAGAACAAATTAAAACACTAGACCACCGGCCAGAAGGGCCGACAGCACAGCACAACAAAACACAAACATGATAAATGCATAGAAAAATACAGCATTCATCGAGGCACAAAACATAATACAATGGCAAACAAGCAAGCACAGTAACATCACAAAACAACACCTTCATAAAACAAAACATACATCAAGAGGCATAACAGGAAACATAACAGGACAATCACAATACATTCCAAACAAAACAAAGAACAAACACGTACAACAGGTAAAGCAATATGAAAACACCAGGTCAAACGTACAGCACAGAAACAATACAGGAATAAAAACACTCACACCAAACCATCCGCCCCGCAACAAAGGGCGAGGCCAAAATAAACAATAATAATAAACAAGCAAACCACGCAAACCAGAAAACAAACAGGTACAAACACAACAACATACATGCACTGGCCTGAAGGACCGCGAATAAAACATAACATAAAGTACATCAAGAAACATAACAAAACACTTCGCACAGCACCCAACTAGCCAAGAATACCAACAAAAACAACAACTACAGTAACATGAAATCAGTGTACATATTTGCCCGGGAACATATCCGGTGGAAACCGCACATTGAACGCCTCCCGAACCAGCACGTTGTCCAGGAGGCGTGACCTAACACCGGCTGCGCCATGTGAACCGGAACCTCGGCAACAAACACCCGCAGACATGGAACCCACACGGTGTCCCTCCGGACACGAGTAACCGCCACCCTATTCCATACACCCACAACCCGACCACCAGAAAAGTCCTCCGGCCGTTCAAGCAGCAGGAACTCGGCTACCCGGGCCTCCAGGTCCTCAATGCACAACACCGCAGGAGGGGGCTCGACAGAGGGCTCGACAGAGGGCTCAACAGAGGGCATCACCACAGGGGCACCAGCGGCCACGGGCATACCACCAGACGACTGCAGGGAATCATGGCGGTGCGGATCCTTACGTAAAGTCACTACCAGGCCACGCCCAGCACCAGCATCCACACCATCCCTGGCAGCAGAAGCCACCTCACCCCATAGCGGAAAGCCCCCGGGCGGGGACGAAACAGGAGACACACCCGAGACACGGGCATCAGCACCAGCAGGCACATGAACCTCTGCCACCACCAACCGCGGAGACAACGACTCAGCCGGATCCACGCCGTCAACACTTGAAGACCCACAGTCACTGAAGTCCCCAACATCAGCCCAGGCCGTATTCGAACGCCTGGAACGTTTGGGCTCCGGCCGGATATCGTCAGAGCCGGAAGCAGATCCAGTGGCACGGGCACCACTGGCCGGACGAACCGACGCCCGACACAGAACGGCAGCAGCCTCTACCTCAGGGGGAACCGGACCACACACAGTAGGAGGCTCCGCAGCCACCCCAGCACCCAGCACAGGAGGAACCCAAGGGGAGGACGCAGGGCCAGGTTCCACAGCCGAAGACGAGGAAGCCGACGGCGACGTTCCACAGGGATCACCAGGACGGTCCATGGGAACGGCATGGCCAGAGACATGGTCAGGAGGAACATCCGACGGCACCGCAACACCCAGAGGAGGGTCTGCGACAACCGGGGAAACGTCGGGGGACGCTGGGGGAGCCTCAGCAGCGAACGGGACCTGTCCGTTACCCCTGGAATCCTCCTCCAGAGGGAGCGGCGGGAAATCCTCCTCACGGAACAAGTTCACAGGAGCAACCGGATCAGCAGTACACCCGGCAGCCTGATGCCCCAACAAGCCACACCGGAAGCAAGTACGGGGTTGCCGGGCATAAAACACCCGCACGTAGTACCCCAACAGCCGGACAGAGGACGGTATGTCCGATCTCAGTCGCATCCCGAGGGTCCGAATGTTGGTCTTCACACCCGATTACGTGCCAGACGTGTCGGAAAATCCGACACCATTTAATAATCATACAGATAATAGCTGTATTGTATAAACAAGTTACCCATAGAAAACGTAACTTGTAGTGGAATTACCGTCTATAGAAAACGGGATATCATCACCACATACCATTATAAATTCACCAGCAATTCTGCTGGGAATTATTCTTAAATACATTAGTCTTTGGACTTTACCATCATAAAAACATCTTATATAAATTAACTTAATTATCAATATTAAAGTACAGTAAATGTGACCCTTCTATCACTTTCTGACATGTGGACAATGTAAGCCAGGCGTGAGAGTGGGGAAGGAGGGCAGCCATTGTTTTATACTAGACCAGAGGCTCACGGGAGCAAATTCGGCTCCTGTTAAATTTACTTGGACGTAGTGTTATGGAAACTAAAAGTGTACCATTATCAACACGCTGTCTACAAATTCAAGTTAAGTGTCTATCCGAAACCCGTTTATCATTCATTTATGGCCATTAATGTCAGGATATAGGGTGGCCCGGTTAGATCACGAAATCGCCTCAAACTAAAGGTAATTAAGCCAGGTCTTCATGTTCCATGTACAGTTTTCTCTGAAATACTTGTCATATATAGGATTCTGGCTTCACAGCTAGCGCACTTTTGACAGGTCAAGACTAGGAAGACTTTGTGCACCAGTTACTGGGTGATGGAAGCTACCTCAAAGAGGATAATTTGGTGTCTACACCCTAGTTATACCTGGTGGACTAGCCTGCTGTACTATAAGATAAGGAACCTCTTCAATGTTTAATAATGTGTAGTTAATACTGTAGTTTGATTGGCTGCATATATATTCAATTAATAAACCCCCCTAATGTGTAGAGGATCGATTTGTGAGATTATGAGATTATTGCAGAAATACAGTCCACTTATCATTATACAAATTGCTATCGAAGTATATAAATTAACGTAAATATAAATTCATATAAATTAAATAAATATAAATCTCACAGGTCGGTTCCCACATTATTTGGTCATCTTCGAACCGGATGACGGATTATTTGATCCTTTGAACCCACATTTGGTCATCTTAGTACCGGATGAACCAGTTAACCAGTGGATTCATTAAATATCTAGTGCAGTGTGATTTAAACAAAGCCAGTCATAACCGGCGGCGTTGACTCGTGCGAGTTCACGAGCCCCGCTCAGTTCAGATCAGCCTTAGTCAGCGGTTTCATGTACACCCACAGATTTGGTGGAGTGTTATTCTGTGAAATGACAGCGCCAATATAGAAGCCAGCCAAATTAGTGACTGTGTCTTCGCGAGATTATCCACGAATTTTGTGGAGTTTATTTCGCGAGGTCACTAATAATATTTAATACTTCTAGATAATATTAGAAGTTTCATAGAGGCTAATTAAGAGGCTATTATCAATAATTGTATATATTATTTCTCCAAAATAGAGAATTATAATATATATTGCACTAGTGATCACAGTATATTTACTAATTGCCAACCCACAACAGGGTAGGATATGACTAGTTGAACTATTATTGTTCATCCTAGTCCCATTATTACCATAGTCAGTTGTACTATATTGAACAACCTAACACCATTAATGAATGGTGCAGACCCTATTTTGGGTGTAATTTTTATCAACTCGAGTTGAGTTGTGTATATATAATAATTTACTTATGATCATTACACCTTTGAGTGATTAATTAGTGTCAATACCATCCTAGGGTGATATAGAAGAGCTAACCTAAAGGTACTTCCAGTGACACTGGTTTATCACTCATATCATTAGTGTGGATGATTGTATATATATAATGGGTATTAATTTTAAGTGCTAACCTCTAGTAGAGGTAGGATTATTGCCTAGTGAGTTCAGAATTTACCCTAGGCTACCATTAGTGTTTGTTCAGTATTATGAGCAGCCCAAGTACAAGTCCCACAAGGCTTCACCAACGAGCCAGTATGGATAATGCAGGGAGAATGAAAAGAACCCTTGCAGGTCTTAAAGGCCACTTAACAAGACAGATCAAGAAATGTGAAGATTTGTCACAACAATCTCAAGTTGATTATGCTGACCTGGAAAGCTATTATCAAGCAGCTGCAGGTAAATTTGAGCAAATCAAATGCCAAATAGCAACATATGTGGCTGAACTTGCCAACACCAATGTATCAGAAACAGAAATAGACGACATTATGGTTGATCTTGCGAATTATGAAGATCACACTCAGGCCACGTTACAGAATTATGTCAAGTTAATTGCCCAGAACAAGGCAACAGCAACAACAACAACAGTTGCATCTAATACGAGTCAAGCAGAAGCTCGACTCCCTCCAATTAATTTACCCACTTTCTCAGGAAAAGATGAGGAAGATTGGGACGAATTTTGGAACAAATTCGTTGACCTTGTAGACTCAAAACAATCTTTACCAAAGAGTAGTAAATTCTCTTATTTGCAAGGCCAATTATCAGGTGAGGCTAAAACAGTAGTATCCCATCTGAGATTAACTAATGACGGCTATGATCTGGCAGTAAAACTCCTGAAGGATAATTATGCTGATCCAGAAGTAAGAACATCACATTTAGTTCATGAGATGTTGCATTTACCCCTACCGGAGGCTTCAGCTGATTCACTCCAAGTCTTCAAGCTGGAGGTAGAATCATTGATCAATGCCCTCAGCCTGACAGCAGATACAAACGGGGCTGAGTGGGTCTTGAAAATAATTGTCCAGGAGAAAATACCTAGGGACATATTGAGACAAATGAGTGCTCATTACAATAAAAGCATCTTATCCATGAATGAAATATCTGAAGGTTTAAAGTCAGTAGTTCATCAATTACGAACACATGACAAATTAAAACCACCAAGTAAACCCTCAGAAACCAATAATAGTAAACCACAGAGTACCAAAGGTACTCCAAATCAATCTAGACAATATAATTCTCACAGGTCGGTTCCCACAAGACGACAGTGAGTTTATCCACACACTGATGACGGAGCCGTACCTCTGGAAGAATTGCCAGAGGAGAGTCTCAGGAAACTCCATGAGGGGCGCCATGAACACTGACATACGTCACAGGACCACTACGGTCTGAAATGGTCACAGACCCGGTGCCGTCCTGTAGCTGCAAAGTACTTCCCTCGTACCTCCATAGGAAAGCACGGTACACCGCCTCACCCACAAACTTGATAATGACACAGTGAGCAGTGACCAGCTCAATGCCATATACGTCCCCAACCGGGACACGAAGCATGTCACTCAATACCACGTCCACCAGCGGGTAACCAGCACGGCCAGTAAACTCCAATCCGATGGAGTTTAACCGCACGACAGCGGGAATAGGGCCGCCCATCACAAAACACGCCACGTCCCTACCACCAGGAACAGCAAGGAGGGTAGAGACTCCCACACCCCCTACTGGCGAAAACGTCAATCACCCCAAAACTGCCAGAGCGGGCAAACGACACGTCCACATGCACCGCTTGGCAGCCCAGAGGCAAGTCCTACTTCGTCTTAAGTGGCTGATTGGACCCAATCCCGTGATCGACCTATTAGCTGTCCCTTGAAAGATAATTAACCCAAACATATCTCCGTTAACTCAAACTGTCTTGCATGACAGTACCTCTACAAACAATGGGTGTTCCCTTGGTGACGTGACGTTAATTACCCTACTCAATTAACGCTCACTGAATCCTTGACTTCGATAATAACTAAATTTACATCCCAGTACTCGTCACACGGACGAGTTCACTCACGACACAGTAACACAACACTCGGTGATCTAATAAACTATATTACAATCACGGCTCAACAATTGCAACCCATTGCTATGACAATTACTGAAAACCCATTAATAACACACTTGGACTCATGACACTATAATTATATATCGTACTCACTGACCTCTAGGAGCCGGTCGGCCGAGCGGACAGCACGCTGGACTTGTGATCCTGTGGTCCCGGGTTCGATCCCAGGCTCCGGCGAGAAACAATGGGCAGAGTTTCTTTCACCCTATGTCCCTGTTACCTAGCAGTAAAATAGGTACCTGGGTGTTAGTCAGCTGTCACGGGCTGCTTCCTGGGGGTGGAGGCCTGGTCGAGGACCGGGCCGCGGAGACACTAAAAAGCCCCGAAATCATCTCAAGATAACCTCAAGAAAATCATCTCAAGATAACCTCACCTCTTGCTCTCTGCTATTAAACGCTATGTGGAGCACTAAGGAGATAATCACTCTCCTAATCAACTTGAAGAAGTGATTAACGATCCCACGGATCGATAATTAATCCCCATGAATTTACACTACTCAACAGAGCTCTCTCCAGACAGCGGCGTCAATCACTCTTCATCACAAATCCACCGAATTACGTTAAACAGGTCAGCAAAGTTTATATAAAAATTACACTTGTCACAGCCCAGAAACACACAATACGCATGTAAATAAACACACACTGGTAACACTTTTTTTTTTGAGAGAAATATATACAAGAGTTGTTACATTCTTGTACAGCCACTAGTACGCGTAGCGTTTCGGGCAGGTCCCTGGAATACGATCCCCGCCGCGAAGAATCCTTGTTACAACCAAGTACGCATTTTACTGTTGCGTTAAACAGAGGCTACAGTTAAGGATTTGCGCCCAGTAAATCCTCCCTGGCCAGGATACGAACCCATGACAAAGCGCTCGCGGAACGCCAGGCGAGTGTCTTACCACTACACCACGGAAACTGTACGACACAATATTCTATGCCAGGAAATCTCCCAGGGTTACAACATTCTTACACTACCGTAACATGATGACCGGAACTGGATCTCCTGAAATGGCCTTCACATGTGGACTTGGGGAAATGTCATAAACATTTACATATAAGAAATGAATTAATACATAACCCCACACCAGTATGGAGTATAATAACTCTTGGACGGCCCTCACCTGTTGGACTTTATTAAACAACTGAATGTGTTTCCTGTGTGACCAAACACACACTCGTCTGCACACATACACTCAGTTCAAGCCCTTCCTTGACTGACAAGACATTAAATAAGTGAAATCTCATGTGCTCTGCACTTCCTGTTCATCTATCAGGTGTTAAAAGGACAATGCTGGCGGACCCTTCTGACACGAATCAGGGTTAGAGATAATAATCACCAATACAACATAAGGGAGACTTACTCAATTATACTGGCCAGCCTACAGACATACTACCCCATGTAAACATGAAGACTGAAGCACTGTAGTCTCGAAGATCAGCGGCGGAACGGCTCTGGCTAGGAGTAGCCTGTGCGGAGCACAACGCGGCTCGGTACAGTTTGTACCCACCTGCACTTGCTAGCTTCTTCCTTCTCTCAGGGCGAAGCATCGTGCTTGTCCGAAATGCCGGCAAATATGGCGAACGACAATGTCCAACACTAAGACCGAAATTCCCACGAGTTTCTAGTGGAAAAACTGCCATGAACACTGGCGAGTTACTCCTAGATATCTCAACTGCTCAGTGACTTAATAAGCAGGAGATCAGATGTTGACTGGGGATGAGGATTCACGACACAGTCCGTTACTCCTGCACGTGTGGTTTACCCACTGCTACATTTCCAGTCGTGTACACTTTCTTGTAATATACGCCAATACGAGGAGTTCCCGGATTCTGCTCATTCCCTACGGACACACGTCGGTATCGCGAGAATATAAAGTGTACTCAGATGCTACTGCCGACGGGTCCCTTTACTTAGCTTGCCGACTAAGCAAAGATTACGTCAAACACGGGCAGTAGCTTGATGCAGAAGGGCGTCTTGGATCCCGGAAGGGAAGATGCTGGCCTACTGGTCCTTCCTCAAGCTAGCCAATCATAGAGTGGCGCACCTCGGCCTAAGGCCCTTAGCCAATCACGGCTTCCCCTCGCTTGCCACTCTGGGGTGACGTCACGGCAGACGGCTTGGTTCCCATGGGAACAGCCCGGGGTGGCTGCCTCTCACTCCTCTGAACTCACCCAAGCTAACAGTAAAAACTGCTACACTCTATAACTATTTCTACAAAGGGGGGCACGGATGGAAGCTTAAGACTCAGACTCACTTGAGATGTGTCATAGAAATGTTAGAAAGTTTTCCTTTAGCGTAAGGGTAGTGAGTAAATGGAAAATATGATAGCAAAATAGGCCAAGAGTCATTGCATTACACAACCAAAGGCTAGAAAAGCAGGATGCAAGAGCTAGAGCTCGATCCTGCAGGCACAAATAGGTAAATAGGTGAGTACACACACGCGTGCTAACCCATTTGTAACCTTGCAGAGATGTACTCGGACACGGGCAAGTGGAATGACATCGACTGCGCTCTCCGCTTTGCATTTATATGTGAGAAAAAAGGTAAGTGATATATTTTCCAAAGTACTTGAGGTAATATATTTTCCAAAGTACTTGAGAGAGAGAGAGAGAGAGAGAGAGAGAGAGAGAGAGAGAGAGAGAGAGAGAGAGAGAGAGAGAGAGAGAGAGAGAGAGAGAGAGAGAGAGAGAGAGAGAGAGAGAGAGAGAGAGACAGACAGACAGACAGACAGACAGACAGACAGACAGACAGACAGACAGACAGACAGACAGACAGACAGACAGACAGACAGACAGACAGACAGAGAGAGAGAGAGAGAGAGAGAGAGAGAGAGAGAGAGAGAGAGAGAGAGAGAGAGAGAGAGAGAGAGAGAGAGAGAGAGAGAGAGAGACAGAGACAGACAGACAGACAGACAGACAGACAGACAGACAGACAGACAGACAGACAGACAGACAGACAGACAGACAGACAGACAGAGAAAAGTGAATGAATTAGTTAGTATTAACTGAATGTTGTGATACTTGATGTTGAGAATTAACCATTGAGAGTAAAGGTGACTAGTCGGTATAGTTCTATCTGCAACTGTGATCAATTATCAAGCCCATGAAGGTAATGGCTGTTAGTTGGAGTTAATGTACCTTTGCCCGCCCTCCTCCCTACCACGGGAGCCCAGATCCAGGTGACCTTGCATCCGCCGGACACAACACCATCGCTGAGATAAACCAAAAATAATCAAAATATTAAAACTTTTGAGTTCCCAAAAAACACATTTGTACAGAGCATCCTATACTAATTGGTGCTAATGAGGTCAAAGGGTACATATAGCAGGTCAATGGTTGAGCATCTCATCCTCTCCAGTTCTAACAACATCACAAAAATGATGTACTAAATTGTACTAAAATATTCTAAAAATGTACTACAACTGATGAAACGAACCTAACCTAACCGACTCGGAACAACGAATAGAAAATGGGACAGCCCGTCAATTTTGTGAGCCGCTATGATGAATGAGGATATATACGTCAAAAATCACAAGTACTGTTGGAGAGGACGGGTAGAGAGACAGGCGAGAAGTGACGTAACGAGGCATTATAATTCCTCCTAACACCCGTCAACACCTGCGGGCAGGAAACATGGAAAGTGTCACAACACCTGTGGAGTACCTGAGGTCACTACTATCCTTCACAGTTGTTAAATGGAACAAAACAACAATATAAAATATGATATAATTGTACCACATTGGAACTACTTCATGTAAGCTCTCTACGGAACTATTGGTGTTGTTCAGTGTTGTGGTGACAGGTGAGGGTCTTGTGGTGACAGGTGAGGGTTGTGGTGACAGGTGAGGGTGTTGTGGTGACAGGTGAGGGTCTTGTGGTGACAGGTGAGGGGTCTTGTGGTGACAGGTGAGGGTGTTGTGGTGACAGGTGAGGGTCTTGTGGTGACAGGTGAGGGTCTTGTGGTGACAGGTGAGGGTGTTGTGGTGACAGGTGAGGGTGTTGTAGTGACAGGTGAGGATGTTGTGGTGACAGGTGAGGGTGTTGTGGTGACAGGTGAGGGTGTTGTAGTGACAGGTGAGGATGTTGTGCTGACAGGTGAGGGTGTTGTGCTGACAGGTGAGGGTGTTGTGGTGTCAGGTGAGGGTGTTGTGGTGACAGGTGAGGGTGTTGTGGTGACAGGTGAGGGTGTTGTAGTGACAGGTGAGGGTGTTGTGGTGACAGGTGAGGGTGTTGTGCTGACAGGTGAGGGTGGTGTGGTGACAGGTGAGTGTGTTGTGGTGTCAGGTGAGGGTCTTGTGGTGACAGGTGAGTGTGTTGTGGTGTCAGGTGAGGGTGTTGTGGTGATAGGTGAGGGAGTTGTGGTGTCAGGTGAGGGTCTTGTGGTGACAGGTGAGTGTGTTGTGGTGTCAGGTGAGGGTGTTGTAGTGACAGGTGAGGATGTTGTGCTGACAGGTGAGTGTGTTGTGGTGTCAGGTGAGGGTGTTGTAGTGACAGGTGAGGATGTTGTGCTGACAGGTGAGGGTGTTGTGGTGACAGGTGAGGGTGGTGTGGTGACAGGTGAGTGTGTTGTGGTGTCAGGTGAGGGTCTTGTGGTGACAGGTGAGTGTGTTGTGGTGTCAGGTGAGGGTCTTGTGGTGACAGGTGAGTGTGTTGTGGTGTCAGGTGAGGGTGTTGTAGTGACAGGTGAGGATGTTGTGGTAACAGGTGAGTGTGTTGTGGTGACAGGTGAGTGTGTTGTGGTGACAGGTGAGGGTCTTGTGGTGACAGGTGAGTGTGTTGTGGTGACAGGTGAGTGTGTTGTGGTGACAGGTGAGGGTTGTGGTGACAGGTGAGTGTGTTGTGGTGTCAGGTGAGGGTGTTGTGGTGACAGGTGAGGGTGTTGTGGTGACAGGTGAGGGTGTTGTAGTGACAGGTGAGGGTGTTGTGGTGACAGGTGAGGGTGTTGTGGTGACAGGTGAGGGTGTTTGGGTGACAGGTGAGGGTGTTGTGGTGACAGGTGAGGGTGTTGTGATGACAGATGAGGGTGTTGTGGTGACAGGTAAGGGTGTTGTGGTGACAGGTGAGGGTGTTGTGGTGATAGGTGAGGGTGTTGTGATGACAGGTGAGGGTGTTGTGGTGACAGGTGAGGGTGTTGTGGTGACAGGTGAGAGTGTTGTGGTGACAGGTGAGTGTTGTGGTGACAGGTGAGGGTGTTGTGGTGACAGGTAAGGGTGTTGTGGTGACAGGTGAGGGTGTTGTGATGACAGGTGAGGGTGTTGTGGTGACAGGTGAGGGTGTTGTGGTGACAGGTGAGGGTGTTGTGGTGACAGGTGAGGGTGTTGTGATGACAGGTGAGGGTGTTGTGATGACAGGTGAGGGTGTTGTGGTGACAGGTGAGGGTGTTGTGGTGACAGGTGAGGGTGTTGTGATGACAGGTGAGGGTGTTGTGATGACAGGTGAGGGTGTTGTGGTGACAGGTGAGGATGTTGTGGTGACTGGTGAGGGTGTTGTGGTGACAGGTGAGGGTGTTGTGATGACAGGTGAGGGTGTTGTGATGACAGGTGAGGGTGTTGTGATGACAGGTGAGGGTGTTGTGGTGACAGGTGAGGGTGTTGTGGTGACAGGTGAGAGTGTTGTGGTGACAGGTGAGGGTGTTGTGGTGACAGGTGAGGGTGTTGTGGTGACAGGTGAGGGTGTTGTGATGACAGATGAGGGTGTTGTGGTGACAGGTAAGGGTGTTGTGGTGACAGGTGAGGGTGTTGTGGTGACAGGTGAGGGTGTTGTGATGACAGGTGAGGGTGTTGTGGTGACAGGTGAGGGTGTTGTGGTGACAGGTGAGAGTGTTGTGGTGACAGGTGAGTGTTGTGGTGACAGGTGAGGGTGTTGTGGTGACAGGTGAGAGTGTTGTGGTGACAGGTGAGTGTTGTGGTGACAGGTGAGGGTGTTGTGGTGACAGGTGAGGGTGTTGTGATGACAAGTGAGGGTGTTGTGGTGACAGGTGAGGATGTTGTGGTGACAGGTGAGTGTTGTGGTGACAGGTGAGGGTGTTGTGGTGACAGGTGAGGGTGTTGTGATGACAGGTGAGGGTGTTGTGATGACAGGTGAGGGTGTTGTGGTGACAGGTGAGGGTGTTGTGATGACAGGTGAGGGTGTTGTGGTGACAGGTGAGGGTGTTGTGGTGACAGGTGAGGGAGTTGTGATGACCTCTCCTGACGTGCTGTGTCTTGCTTTTTTCAGGTCGTAATCACGTGGGTCCCCAACCACCTCCGCCCCCTGGAGGTCAGTCACCATCCTTTATCATTACTCATCATAACTCACCATCCTCCATCATTACTCATCATCACTCACCATCCTCCATCATTACTCATCATTACTCACCCTCAATCACGATCACTCACCATCCTTTATAATTACTCACCAGTCTTTATCATTACTCACCATCACTCACCAGTCTTTTTCATTATTCACCATCACTCACCATCCTTTATCATTATTCACCATCACTCACCATCCTTTATCATTATTCACTATCCTTTATCATTACTCACCATCCTTTATCATTACTCACCATCACTCACCATCCTTCATCATTACTCAGCATCACTCACCATCCATAATTATTACTTACCATCCTTTATCATTACTCACCATCACTCCAGCACTCTTTACCGCAGATGGAAGGAGGAGGATAGTGTGAGGGAGAGAGATGGGGGTAGGAGAATGGTGAGTGAAGGATGGGACAGGAGGACAGTGAGTGAAGGATGGGACAGACGGATCGTGTCAGGAAGAAAGAGGATGAAGCTGGTGGTACTACCCAGAGAGAGTAACACAACCATATACCCAACACCCTACACCAACTCTGCAATGCCCCTGTGTTGTGTACCAACAGTGACGTGCCCCCTGTGTTGTGTACCAACAGTGACGTGCCCCCTGTGTTGTGTACCAACAGTGACGTGCCCCCTGTGTTGTGTACCAACAGTGACGTGCCCCCTGTGTTGTGTACCAACAGTGACGTGCCCCCTGTGTTGTGTACCAACAGTGACGTGCCCCCTGTGTTGTGTACCAACAGTGACGTGCCCCCTGTGTTGTGTACCAACAGTGACGTGCCCCCTGTGTTGTGTACCAACAGTGACGTGCCCCCTGTGTTGTGTACCAACAGTGACGTGCCCCCCTGTGTTGTGTACCAACAGTGACGTGCCCCCTGTGTTGTGTACCAACAATAACGTGCCCCCTGTGTTGTGTACCAACAGTGACGTGCCCCCTGTGTTGTGTACCAACAGTGACGTGCCCCCTGTGTTGTGTACCAACAGTGACGTGCCCCCTGTGTTGTGTACCAACAGTGACGTGCCCCCTGTGTTGTGTACCAACAGTGACGTGCCCCCTGTGTTGTGTACCAACAGTGACGTGCCCCCTGTGTTGTGTACCAACAGTGACGTGCCCGAGCGGGTGGAGCTACTGGAACAACCACTGTTACTACCTCTCCCCGACCACCGCCGACTGGGACACCGCCCACGGCTCCTGCAACGACATACTGGGCAGCGAACTCGTGTCCGTAGGCAGCGCTGACGAAGACGACTACCTCACTAGTAAGTTTCTCCAGTGTTAGTGCAAGTGTGAGGTTAGGGGACGAATTATGAGGAGCAACCGCTCGGCTGGTATGCTTATATACCTCAGGGAAGGGATATGAGGACAAGAAGCTGGGATATGACGTGAAGGAGCTGGGATGTGAGGAAAGGAGTTGGTATGTGAGGACAAGAAGCTGGGATATGACGTGAAGGAGCTGGGATGTGAGGAAAGGATCTTATATGTGAGGACAAGGAGCTGGGATATGAGGACCAGAGGCTGGGATATGAGGACCAGACGCTGGGATATGAGGACCAGAGGCTGGGATATGAGGACCAGAGGCTAAGATATGAGGACCAGAGGCTGGGATATGACGACACGGAGCTGGGATATGAGGACAAGGAGCTTGGGTATGACGGGAAGGAGCTGGGATGTGAGGACAAGGAGCTGGGATGTGAGGACAAGGAGCTGGGATATGAGGACAAGGAGCTGGGATATGAGGACAAGGAGCTGGAATATGACGAAAAGGTGCTGGGATATGAGGACAAGGAGCTGGGATGTGAAGACAAGGAGCTGGGATATGAGGACAAGGAGATGTGATATGAGAACAACGAGCTGAGGTATGAGGACAAGGAGCTGGGATATGAAGACAAGGAGCTGGGATATGAGGACAGTGAGCTCAGATGTGAGGATAAAGAGCTGGGATATGAGGACAAGGAACTGGGATATGAGGACAAGGAGATGGGATATGAGGACAAGGAGCCTGGATATGAGGACAAGGAGTCGGGATGTGAGGACAAGGAGCTGTGATATAAGAACAAGGAGCTAGGATATGAGGACAATGAGCTGGGATATGAGGACAAGGAGCTGGGATGTGAGGACAAGGAGCTGGGATATAAGAACAAGGAGCTGGGATATGAGAACAAGGAGCTGGGATATGGGGACAAGGAGCTGAGATATGAGTACAAGGAGCTGGGATATAAGAACAAGGAGCTGGGATATGAGGACAAGGAGCTGGGATATGAGGACAATGAGCTGGGATATGAGGACAAGAAGCTGAGATGTGAGGACAAGGAGCTGGGATATAAGAACAAGGAGCTGGGATATGAGGACAAGGAGCTGGGATATAAGAACAAGGAGCTGGGATATGAGGACAAGGAGCTGGGATATAGGAACAAGGAGCTGGGATATGAGGACAAGGAGCTGGGATATGAGTACAAGGAGCTGGGATATAAGAACAAGGAGCTGGGATATGAGGACAAGGAGCTGGGATATGAGGACAAGGAGCTGGGATATAAGAACACGGAGCTGGGATATGTGGACAATGAGCTGGGATATGAGGACAAGGAGATGGGATAAGAGAACAACGAGCTGAGGTATGAGGACAATGAGCTGGGATATTAGGACAAGGAGCTGGAATATGAGGACAAGGAGCTGGGATATAAAGACAAGGAGCTTGGATACTCCGGAGGGAAGGAATGGGTAATATAATACTGTTTCGTCCCATACTTTCAACTATTACAATGGTTATGATTTGTTAAACAATAGCGTCTGTGAAAGGTCAGCGCCACTCAACTGTTTTGGCCAAAACGTGATGTCTTACAATCTGATTTGGAATGGTCAGCATTGGACCTACTCTCTACCCATGTTTGGCTCTGTATGAATATATATTAATACAAGTATCTAGGACCTTTTACTAACACCTATTAACTCTGAGGTATTAAGCAAAGATTCTACAGAATGCCCCGATACATACAGGGCCAGATGTGTCCTAAGCTGTGTCTCCGACTCAAGGGCCTGAGTCGCTCTCAAGAAACGTATATAACCTGTATCTTACAGTCATGGTCTGATGGTCTGCAGCCTGCAACCTGTGGCATGGTCTCCAGCCTGCAACCTGTGGCATGGTCTGCAGCCTGCAGCCTGTGGCATGATCTGCAGCATGGTCTGTCAGCCTGTGGCATGGTCTGCAGCCAGCAACCTGTGGTATGGTCTGCAGCCTGCAACCTGTGGCATGGTGTGCAGCCTGCAGCATGGTCTGTCAGCCTGGGGTGAGTGGCTCATCACAGAGCTAACCAACACCTTATGTCCTCCCGCAGCGCTGATGAGCAGTGGGTACATCAACATTTGGTTGGGTCTTCACGATGACGACAACGGCGCCAACTGGCACTGGGTGGACGGCTCGCCCTTCGTCTTCACTAACTGGTACTCTGGGGAACCTAATAACCAAGGTGGAGTCGAACACTGCGCGGAGGTAAGATACTACTACTACTACTACTACTACTAATATTACAACTAATATTACTATTAATACTACTATTACTACTACTGCACAGAGCGTGTGTTAGACAGTGCTCAGAGCACAGGTTTGAATCGTCCTCAAAGCACCTATTCATTTTCTCGATATTAATAATAATAATAATAATAATAATAATAATAATAATAATAATAATAATAATAATAATAATAATAATAATAATAATAATAACAATAATATTATTAATTTTAGTGAGAAAATCCACAGGAGCCGTGATGAGGATTCGAACTAATGCACTGCATGGGTATTCCCATCACACGCTCTAGACAACTAGGCCACACCATGGTCAAAAGAAGCCAGAGTGCACGGGGGGTCATTGAGTGAATTCCTGGTTCGACTTCAGTGGATTCAGCCTCAGTGAACCCACATCAACCTCGTGGGTTCAGCAGAATCCAAGGTTGCAGTTTTTTTTTTTTTATGTATACCATGGCTTAGTTGCCTATAGAGTGTGTATCTGAGTGTGTGAGCCCAGCGCATAGGTTCGAATCCTCATCACGGCTCTTGTGGATTTTCGTACTGATTTATCGCATTACTGTGATTTCCCTGTGTAAATAATTTTATTCATAAGAATCTTGGTACAAAGAAGGTCAGAGGAAGGTACAGGGTCACACATAAATATTATACCACTACTACGCAAAGCGTTTTGGCTAAACTTAAAATAATTTAGATTTAGATAACAAAATATTAATAGGTATAATGTGGAAAAACAACTACAAATAAAAATAAGTAATGTAACATAGCAGAAAATGTTGAAGGAATAGAGCAGATGATAAACAATATGGAACATTACATTATGGACACTGATGTAGTTCTGGCGACGGTACAACACTGGTGTTTAACACTAATTACAAGGAAATACAGTTGTCTGCGGTTGAAGGAAAACACTCACAGTGGAGACTTGTTTATTTTATAATAATAAATTATAAATTAATAATAATAAATAATGTAATAATTATAATAATAAATAATATAATAATAATAATAAATAGTATAATGATAAGCAATAATTTTAATGAATCAAATAGCTAATTAGGATGAATGATAAATAATTAGTGACTAATGCATAACAATAAAGTATTAAAGAATAATTATAATGAATAATCATTATAATGATAAAGTATTAAATCAATTACAATTAATAGTTACGTCTATAGTTAGTAATTGAAAGTTGCATTATTTGAATTTACACTAATTACAATACATGGTAATATGTCTTAGCTATCTGCAGGCTTATCAATTTGAGGGTTCCGGCTGAGCACCCCCCATCCCGCGAGGGCCAGCGGCGCGGAACCCCCGACCCCGCAACCAGTTCTCACACTTTCTTACAGTCAATATTGACTTATTAAATACGTGCATATGTGACATAATAATATATTGTGAATATTTTAGTTTACCTTGAAAAGCTTCATAGAAAACACCGACCTTACCTAACCTTCTTAGTATGTTAAGATAAGCATCTTATTGCTTCGTAATTACAATTATTACTTAACCTATACCTATAATAGGTTAAGTAATTACAATTATTACTTAACCAATACCTATAATAGGTTAAGTAATAATTGTAATTACGAAGCAATAAGATGCTTATCTTAACATACTAAGAAGGTTAGGTAAGGTCGGTGTTTTCTATGAAGCTTTTCAAGGTAAACTAAAATATTCACAATAAATTATTATGTCACATATGCACGTGTTTAATAAGTCAATATTGACTATACGAAAGTGTGAGAACGGGTTGGACCCCGAAGGGCGAGCAGCGGCTGGCCACTGTAACTAGGAATGTGACTACTCGCACTGTGGCTGTAACCGTGGCTGTATCTAGTTGGTGGTAAGGCCACTGCGGAATAATGATGTAGCACATAAGAAATAACACTAAACAGTAGCCGTAAATATGAGTTAGAATTAATAATATAATATAACATAATAAATAACATCAACGGGCCACAGGGAGTAACCGCAGCAGAAGTAGTATGTTGTCCCCGGGCGCGGGCCCGGGGACAACACCAGCCTCTGCAGCTGGAACATCAACAGCTGGAACAACGACAGCTGATACACCAACGCCTGGAACAACAGCATTTAGATGCCAACAGCTGGAACATCAACAACTAGAATATCCGCAGCTAGAACGTCAGCAGCTGGAACATCAACAGCTGGGACATCAACAGCTGGAACATCAACAGCTGAAACATCAACAGCTGAAACATCAATATTTGAAACATCAATAGCTGGGACATCAACAACTGGAACATCAACAGCTGGAACATCAACAGCTGAAACATCAATATTTGAAACATCAATAGCTGGGACATCAACAGCTGGGACATCAACAGCTGGAACATCAAGAGCTGGAACATCGGCAGCTGGACCGACATCCGCTGTGGTCTCAACAGCTGTAATGCCAACAGCTAGTGCACAACGACTAGAACATCAGTGGCTGGAACTTCAGCAGCTGGAACCACATCCGCAGGAACATCATCAGCTGGAACATAAGCAAATGGAACATGAGCAGTTGGAACATCAGCGGCTGGAAAACCAGCAGCTGGAACCACAGCAGCTGGAACATCGACAGCTGGAAGAACAACAGCTGGAACAGCAGCAGGTGGAACGATATCAGCTGCAACACCGGCAGCTGGAACATCAGCAGCTGGTCGTCAGCAGCTGGAACCACATCAGCACGAACATCCATAGCCGGAACATCAGCCGCTAGAACAGCATCGGCTGGAACTTCCACAGCAGGAATGTCGACAGCTGGCACAACAGCGCCTGGACATCGACAGCTGGCACGCCGGCAGCTGGAACATCAGCAGCTGGGACGACATCAGCTGCAACACCGGCAGCTGGAACATCAGCAGCTGCAACAACAACAGCCGTAACATCGGCAGCTGGCGAGACATCACCAGCTAGAACATCTACAGCTAGAACATCTTCAGCTGGGACATCAACAGCTGGACCTTCGGCTAATGGAACCCGGCTAATGCCCAGAGAAGACAGACCCGGCCAAGGGGCAGGACTGGGGCTGCAGAGTCGGCCTGTCTACACCGTGCAGACAAGACGTCCGGATAAACCAGCGGCCTGGGGGCCTACAGTTTCCTCCGGGCTACACCGTGCAGACAAAACGTTTCGAATAAACCCACGGCCTGGAAGGCCGCAGTTCCTTCCGGGCTTCACCGGGCAGACAAAACGTCTGGATAAATCGGCGGCCTGGGAGGCCTCAGTTTCTTCCATGCTTCACCGGGAACTGGTGGCCCAACAAAGGGCGTAGAAACCGAAGTGGCCCAGCCACGGGCATAGAACTGAAGGGGTCACCAGCCTGGGGCATAATAAACTGAAGTGCCCCCAGCCAGGGGCATAAGAAACTGAAGTGGCCCCGGCCAGGGGCATAGGAAACTGAAGTGGCCCCAGCCTGGGGCATAAGAAACTGAAGTGGCCCTGTCCAGGGGCATAGGAAACTGAAGTGGCCCCAGCCTGGGGCATAATAAACTGAAGTGGCTCCAGCCTGGGGCATATAAACTGAAGTGCCCCCAGCCAGGGGCATAAGAAACTGAAGTGGCCCCGGCCAGGGGCATAGGAAACTGAAGTGGCCCCAGCCTGGGGCATAAGAAACTGAAGTGGCCCTGTCCAGGGGCATAGGAAACTGAAGTGGCCCCAGCCTGGGGCATAATAAACTGAAGTGGCTCCAGCCTGGGGCATATAAACTGAAGTGGCCCCAGCCTAGGACATAAACTGAAACTGAAGTGGCCCCAGCCTAGGGCATAATAAACTGAAGTGGCCCAAGCCTAGGGCATAATAAACTGAAGTGGCCCAAGCCTAGGGCATAATAAACTGAAGTGGCCCCAGCCTAGGGCATAATAAACTGAAGTGGCCCCACCCAAAGAAGCGCCAAGGGGCCCCAAGGGGCACCTTGAGAGGAGCGCCAGCACCCTGGGGAGCGGTACCTACCCCCTGACGGAGGAGAGCCCCGCGGGCGGACGCCGAGGGAGAGGCGGGCCAGGGCCCAAAAGGGGCCATCCCAAAGGGCTTAAAAGCCACGAGGGCCCAGGCCACGTGTGTGGCACCTCCAGACAGAGCGTCGCCAGCCCGCTGGCGAGAGAAAGCCCCACACAGGCATGCCACAGGGGCGCGCGCCCGGCGCGCCACGGAGGGACCTTGTCGAGCACCCTCACGGCTTAGTGCCCAAGAGAGAGGAGGGCCCAAGTGCCCAAGAGGGCCCCCGACGAGGAGGTCTGATAGGGTGAGGTCCGGGGCCGAGGTTGCTAGTGTAGGGTCCATGTTGGGGGCACAGTTGAACAAGCTAAACTTCTGTGTCGTTGAAGTGGTCCACGTGCCAGAGCAGTGTCGTGGGGGAGTCGTTTCAAAGCGAAGCGGACCGGAGCTGGAGTGTTTTGTTTGTATATGAGGCGGCTGCAGACGTAGTGAGAACATGGGTCGCTGAGTCCACAGGCGAGTCTTAAATAACCCTGGCTCGTTGCACGCGCAGCTTAGGCGGTTAGACGTAACTCTTAGACATATGTTTTCTTCCCACCGAAAACCCACAACTTTTGGGATTTTTTTTTTTTTTAGAAAAGGTACATCCTGTGGTCTTAATGACATTATGTACAGTCAATAGCCTTGTGTGTGATGTTGGTCTCTCACCCCCACACCCAATACCAGACCCACCATCATCACAACACCCACCACCACCGCCACAACACCCACCACCACACCCATCACCACTCACCAACTTCAGTTGGTTGGTACTCACCAACTAGGTGAGTACCCACCACCACCATCACTCCCACCACCATCATGCCCACCACCACCACTGTTGGAAATTATATAACACTAATACATAATTTTTGTATAATAATACATGATAATTGTATTAACCATAGTAACTACTAATTTTACTAATTCATACAATTAATCCAATTTATGTTTCTATTGCGACGCAGTATTTTACCAAACCCTTCCTACAGTCTCCATGACGCCGGGAGGTAGCAGCAAGTTGAAACATGAAATATCTCCACATTTAGTTGAATCTAAACAGAGTCCAGTTAATTACTTTCCTTTGCTAAGGATAATCGTTTATTTAGTTGTTTTATTTATACAGCATATTACTGGTTACTGAACTCGCTTATTTAGGTGAATTAACAACTACAGTGAAAAATGTTATAATGTAAAACAATTCTATATAATATTCCTCTTGTTCATTTTACACAGTCGTAATAACCTGACTTGCGTTATGTAAAAATATATTGCACCTTAATGTTTTCATCAGTGACATGAACACTTGTCATAATTCCTTACTTCCCTAATTAATTACAAGTAAATAAAACAATTTACGCTCGAGAATACTTTGGAGCGTTCTGCGTATCGCACCATATTAGCAGCATGCAAGAGAGAGGCGCCACTGCCAGGAACCTGCTTAGTGTCATTTTACTCGCTCCTACCACCATGAGAGCGGTGCCACTGCCACCATGAGAGCGGTACCACGAGAGCGGTGCCACGACCACCACGAGAGCGGTGCCACGACCACCATGAGAGCGGTGCCACGACCACCATGAGAGCGGTGCCACGACCACCATGAGAGCGGTGCCACGACCACCATAAGAGCGGTGCCACTACCACCATGAGAGCGGTACCACGAGAGCGGTGCCACGACCACCACGAGAGCGGTGCCACGACCACCATGAGAGCGGTGCCACGACCACCATGAGAGCGGTGCCACGACCACCATGAGAGCGGTGCCACGACCACCATGAGAGCGGTGCCACGTTATTTTGGCACATAACGGCAGTGTCCTGGAACTAATTAATTCTCCGGCAGGTAGTTGACGTCTTAGCAACAGCAGTTTCAAGACGGAGGACTGGAATCGTTCCCTAGACCAACGGACACTTGGCCCGGCAACTATTATTTACCTTTTATTTAACGCTGTGATCACATGTTAATATTTAGGCTAGTTGTCGTTAAGGCCATTTATTTACAACAAAAATCCAGTACATTTACTCTCTAGCCGTATTCCGTAATTTATATAGGAATATTTTTCATTAATGTCTGTTGAAGAATTTTACAGTATCAGATATATCGTTTAAAACATATAAGGAAGAATTCCGTATTATTAGCTATATCTTTTATTATTTACGTAGAAGATTTCTACATTGTAATTGCCTTACAGCTCCCGAGTCCACGTCAACCGAGGAATTAGGCTACTCCATCTTCACGTGCAACAACTTGCTCGACGGAACACGTCGTCAGTGGAGTGTGGCAACTGATTTCACATCTCTTATTTTCACAGCTAAGCTGCTAGTTGTTGTTTGGAAAGACATAATAACTTAGCTACCTTAATGATCTCCTAATGAGATCAATACTATTAACCCATTGATTTGGTTATATATTTTACCATATTACTGTAGTATCTTGAGGTACATTTGCCTCTAATTATTATTATATAATCTATTTAATTTTCATTTACATTTACTTCAGTGAAGAACCAGCCCTGAAATCATGCTTGGGATATATTAATCTTTTGGCATGTAACCCCCATTTTGGGTGAGTGAATTTGACTCAAAATATACAGTCCCTATAATATTCAATATATAGTTAATTAAGAACATCCATAGGACACTAGTTCATGGAATTAATATCAAACCACTTGCTCTACCTAGTTTTCCGCTTTATCACAAAAAGTGGTGGTCCTTCGTAGCTATCGGCAATAGTATCAATTTAAATGATTTACATGAGTCAAGTTTTCCCACAACCACCACACCCACCACCACCACCACACCCACCACCATCACCACACCCACCATCATCATCCCACCCACCCCCACCACCACACCCAGCACTACCACCACACAAAACACCCACCACCACCACTACCCTACCCACCACCATCACCACACCCACCACCACCACACCCACCACCACCACTACGCCACCCACCACCATCACCACACCCACCACAACCACACCCACCACCATCATCAAACCCACACCCACCACCATCATCACACCCACCACCACCACCACCACCACTACCCCACACATCACCATCACCCCACCCACCACCACTACCCCACCCACCACCATCACTACACTCACTATCATCACCACACCCACGGTTTAAATGATAGCATAGTAGAACTCTGTTTAGTGTTTGCAGTTTATAGTTGTGTGTGTGTAAACTAAAGTCTTTGAAAATGAAATAAGTTATTACGAAATGCGATCAAGTGTCGCGTCAGACTAGAAATAAAAACGAATTTTGGAGAATTGATATTTCAATTACCATCGACAGTGAAAAGAATCATAAGAAATATTGAGAAAAATCGTGTTAGAATTATTAATCTTACTTTTTCGGTCATATTTAATGACATATGTTTACAAGAAACACTGCTACCAAAATATACTTACATATATATATATATATATATATATATATATATATATATATATATATATATATATATATATATATATATATATATATATATATATATATATATATATATATATATATATTTTTTTTTATTTTTATTTTTTTTTGAGATATATACAAGAGTTGTTACATTCTTGTACAGCCACTAGTACGCGTAGCGTTTCGGGCAAGTGATATATATTAGTATATTTTGGTAGCAGTCTTTCCTGTAGACATATATTATTAAATATGACCGAAAAAGTAAGATTAATGATTCTAACACGAATTTTCTCAATCTTTCGTACATTTCTTTTCACTGTTGGAGGTAAATCAAAAATCAATTCTCCAAAATTCATTTTTATTTCTAGTCTGACGCGACACGAGCGCGTTTCGTAAAACCTATTACATTTTCAAAGACTTTAGTTTACAAATACACAACTGAATAGAACTTACGCATATCTGATTTTATATCTACATTTGAGTGAGGTGGAAGGGATGAGGTGGCATTAATAGGGTATTAATTTCATCAACACAAGACAGAACAAGAGGTGGCATTAATAGGGTATTAATTTCATCAACACAAGACAGAACACGAAACAATGGGAATTGAATAGAAGTGTTTGTAGAAAGCCTATTGGTCCATATTTCTTGATGCTTCTATATTGGAGCGGAGTCTTGAGGTGGGTAGAATATAGTTGTGCATTAATTGGCTGTTGATTGCTGGTGTTGACTTCTTGATGTGTAGTGCCTCGCAAACGTCAAGCCGCCTGCTATCGCTGTATCTATCGATGATTTCTGTGTTGTTTACTAGGATTTCTCTGGCGATGGTTTGGTTGTGGGAAGAGATTATATGTTCCTTAATGGAGCCCTGTTGCTTATGCATCGTTAAACGCCTAGAAAGAGATGTTGTTGTCTTGCCTATATACTGGGTTTTTTGGAGCTTACAGTCCCCAATGGCATTTGAAGGCATAGACGACGTTAGTCTCTTTTAAAGCGTTCTGTTTTGTGTCTGGAGAGTTTCTCATGAGTAGGCTGGCCGTTTTTCTGGTTTTATAGTAAATCGTCAGTTGTATCTTCTGATTTTTTTCTGTAGGGATAACGTTTCTATTAACAATATCTTTCAGGACCCTTTCCTCCGTTTTATGAGCTGTGGAAAAGAAGTTCCTGTAAAATAGTCTAATAGGGGGTATAGGTGTTGTGTTAGTTGTTTCTTCAGAGGTTGCATTGCGTTTCACTTTCCTTCTAATGATGTCTTCGACGAAACCATTGGAGAAGCCGTTGTGTACTAGGACCTGCCTTACCCTACAGAGTTCTTCGTCGACTTGCTTCCATTCTGAGCTGTGGCTGAGAGCACGGTCGACATAAGCGTTAACAACACTCCTTTTGTACCTGTCTGGGCAGTCGCTGTTGGCATTTAGGCACATTCCTATGTTCGTTTCCTTAGTGTAGACTGCAGTGTGGAAACCTCCGCTCTTTTCCATGACTGTTACATCTATAAAGGGCAGCTTCCCATCCTTTTCCATCTCGTAAGTGAAACGCAGCACGGAACTCTGCTCAAATGCCTCCTTCAGCTCCTGCAGATGTCTGGCATCAGGTACCTGTGTAAAAATGTCGTCAACATACCTGCAGTATATGGCCGGTTTCAAGTTCATGTCGACTAAGACTTTTTGCTCGATGGTACCCATGTAGAAGTTTGCAAACAGGACACCTAGGGGAGAACCCATGGCGACCCCATCTACTTGCTTATACATGTGCCCATCCGGGCTCAAGAAGGGTGCCTCTTTAGTACAAGCTTGGAGTAGTTTCCTCAGAATATTTTCTGGTATGTCAAGTGGAGTACAGGCTGGATCACGATACACTTTGTCGGCTATCATTCCGATTGTCTCGTCCACAGGTACGTTGGTAAACAGCGATTCTACGTCCAACGAGGCTCTTATCCCTATGGCCCGTGTGCCCCGCAGTAAGTCAACAAATTCCTTTGGAGTCTTCAGGCTGAAGGCGCAAGGAACATAAGGAGTCAGCAGGCCGTTCAGTCGCTTCGCCAGTCTGTACGTGGGTGTGGGTATCTGGCTAATGATTGGCCGAAGTGGGTTTCCAGGCTTGTGTGTCTTGACATTTCCATACGCATATCCAGGTTTATATTCCCCAATGATCTTTGGCAGGTGGAGTCCGGATTTCTTGGCGTTCACAGTTTCGATCAGTTTGTTGACCTTTGCTTTTAATTCGGCTGTAGTGTCCTTCGTTACCCTTTGGAACTTAGTTTGGTCAGAGAGTATGATCTCCATTTTCGCCAGATATTCGTCTTTTTTAAGAATGACATATATTGGCGACTTGTCACCTCTCCTGACAACTATCTCCTTGTTCTCACGAAGGCTTTTAGCTGCCGCTTTGAGCTCGGGGGACAGTATGGTGCTTCTGTAATTGCCTCGATTCTTTCCTCCTTCTGCAATAAGTTCTGCTTGTAAGGTATCTTTGGTAGTGACCTTCTTTTGTGTCTCGAGGTCGAATATATCGTCCAACAGAATTTCCAACTCTACTTTCCGGGCCATCTCACTCGGTCTGGACATAACATGACAGTTTATGCCCAGATTTAGGAGAGTGACTTGGTCCTCAGTGAGGTTAATTCCTGCAAGGTTCAGGAAGCCATCTCTTGGTCGTGGAATTGCCATAGGTCCTCCATATAATGTTGTTAGTTTCTTGATAATCCTTGTTTCAGTGCTGAGGTGATGCTGGTCTGTGAGGATGTCGAGGTGTTGTTCAATGCGGGTACGGATACTTTCGTCGATGTTGCTATTTCTCCACTCGTTTGTAGCATGAAGTAGTTGCGTTTTGTTGTCTTTGATTTCATTCCCTGCCTTGTATATCTGATCACGAATCAGATCCTGGCCAGATCCTGGAATCAAGCCTTCACGATAAAATATCGCCAGGATCTGATTCGTGATCAGATATACAAGGCAGAGAATGAAATCAAAGACAACAAAACGCAACTACTTCATGCTACAAACGAGTGGAGAAATAGCAACATCGACGAAAGCTGCCCTTTCTAGATGTAACAGTCATGGAAAAGAGCGGAGGTTTCCACACTGCAGTCTACACTAAGGAAACGAACATAGGAATGTGCCTAAATGCCAACAGCGACTGCCCAGACAGGTACAAGAGGAGTGTTGTTAACGCATATGTCGACCGTGCTCTCAGCCACAGCTCAGAATGGAAGCAAGTCGACGAAGAACTCTGTAGGGTAAGGCAGGTCCTAGTCAACAACGGCTTCTCCAATGGTTTCGTCGAAGACATCATAAGAAGGAAAGTGAAAAGCCATGCAACCTCTGAAGAGACAACTAACACAACACCTATACCCGCTATTAGACTATTTTACAGGAACTTCTTTTCCACAGCTCATAAAATGGAGGAAAGAGTCCTGAAAGATATTGTTAATAGAAACGTTACCCCTACAGACAAAAATCAGAGGATACAACTGACGATTTACTATAAAACCAGAAAAACGGCCAGCCTACTCATGAGAAACTCTCTAGACACAAAACAGAACGCTTTAAAAGAGACTAACGTCGTCTATGCCTTCAAATGCCCTCTTGGGGACTGTAAGCTCCAAAAAACCCAGTATATAGGCAAGACAACAACATCTCTTTCTAGGCGTTTAACGATGCATAAGCAACAGGGCTCCATTAAGGAACATATAATCTCTTCCCACAACCAAACCATCGCCAGAGAAATCCTAGTAAACAACACAGAAATCATCGATAGATACAGCGATAGCAGGCGGCTTGACGTTTGCGAGGCACTACACATCAACAAGTCAATGTTACCTATCGTTCGTTACGGCTCGTGACCCTACAGCAGCCAAGCTTTAATTACGTCTAGGGATACGAGAAAACTGCTGTTCTCAAGAGCGGGTCACCAGTATAACCCCTTGATAAGTAATGAGCACATAAATAAAAATCTTCCTTTAGGACTGAAGAATAGATACAAAAACTTATATAGATATATTCAAGACAGTATAATATAAAAACACAGATGGTAAAGTTAACTTATACAACAAACCAAAAAAAAGTATTGTCATCCCACTATAACATATTAAAATATGACACAACATGAATGTTACAGACTTAAGTCTAAAAAGGTGTGATCTCCCTTGGCCCGTATCAGCTACTGAACTCTCGCTCTGTCGCTACCCATAATCCTCTCCTCCTCTACCTCATCCAGGATGAGGGATGGAAACTAAAGATTTTTTAATATTTAAAATTAATTGAACAACCATTTGTTCTCAAAACACATAAGAATGCAAATTACATATAATAGTTACTTGCAAAATATATAAGTACAATGCCACCTGTTTAATTACAGAAAATAAACAATTATATATACTAAATAAAAGTGACATCTGGAACTTCCAAACTGAACAGGTCCAGCTTCCCGAATATAACAGGTATTAGACGTGTGCAAAGCAACCGCGCTCCTGTCTCCACTGACGCTGCCACACCACACGATAATTTACAAAAATACAATGTGTGTACATATACAGGCAATGATATAATGGAACAAAACAAGTTATTTTAAATTTATATGCGTATTCAACTAGGAGTACGTAACAGTCAACACCAGCAATCAACAGCCAATTAATGCACAACTATATTCTACCCACCTCAAGACTGCGCTCCAATATAGAAGCATCAAGAAATATGGACCAATAGGCTTTCTACAAACACTTCTATTCAATACCCATTGTTTCGTGTTCTGTCTTGTGTTGATGAAATTAATACCCTATTAATGCCACCTCTTGTTCTGTCTTGTGTTGATGAAATTAATACCCTATTAATGCCACCTCATCCCTTCCACCTCACTCAAATGTAGATATAAAATCGGAGATGCGTAAGTTCTATTCAGTTGTATATTTGTAAACTAATGTCTTTGAAAATGTAAAAGGTTTTACGAAACGTGCTCGTGTTGCGTCAGACTAGAAATAAAAATGAATTTTGGAGAATTGATTTTTGATTTACCTCCAACAGTGAAAAGAAATGTACGAAAGATTGAGAAAATTTGTGTTAGAATCATTAATCTTACTTTTTCGGTCATATTTAATAATATATATATATATATATATATATATATATATATATATATATATATATATATATATATATATATATATATATACGTCTGAAAACTCACACCCCAGAAGTGACTCGAACCCATACTCCCAGGAGCAACGCAACTGGTAACTACGGGGCGCCATAATCCGCTTGACCATCACGGCCGGACAAAGGAAGTGATAGCCGAAGCTATTTGAACCACTTCCCCGCCGGCAACTCGGATGGTAATCTTGGGCATAGCATTTTATCAAATCACCTCATTCTTTGGGGCACACGTGAGGAACACAAATGCGAACAAGCCTGAATGGTCCCCAGGACTATATGCGTCTGAAAACTCACACCCCAGAAGTGACTCGAACCCATACTCCCAGGAGCAACGCAACTGGTAACTACGGGGCGCCTTAATCCGCTTGACCATCACGGCCGGACAAAGGAAGTGATAGCCGAAGCTATTTGAACCACTTCCCCGCCGGCAACTTCGGCGGGGAAGTGGTTCGGCAATCCGGCAACTCACGGCCGGATGACCATCATCCGGCCGTGATGGTCAAGCGGATTAAGGCGCCCCGTAGTTACCAGTTGCGTTGCTCCTGGGAGTATGGGTTCGAGTCACTTCTGGGGTGTGAGTTTTCAGACGCATATAGTCCTGGGGACCATTCAGGCTTGTTCGCATTTGTGTTCCTCACGTGTGCCCCAAAGAATGAGGTGATTTGATAAAATGCTATGCCCAAGATTACCATCCGAGTTGCCGGCGGGGAAGTGGTTCAAATAGCTTCGGCTATCACTTCCTTTGTCCGGCCGTGATGGTCAAGCGGATTAAGGCGCCCCGTAGTTACCAGTTGCGTTGCTCCTGGGAGTATGGGTTCGAGTCACTTCTGGGGTGTGAGTTTTCAGACGCATATAGTCCTGGGGACCATTCAGGCTTGTTCGCATTTGTGTTCCTCACGTGTGCCCCAAAGAATGAGGGGCACGGCCGTGTGGTGGGGGGGGGACTACCACGGCCGTGTGGGGGGGTACTACTACGGCCGTGTGGGGGGGGGACTACTACGGCCGTGTGGGGAGGACTAACACGGCCGTGTGGGGGGGGACTATCACGGCCGTGTGGGGGGGGGGACTACTACGGCCGTGCGGGGAGGACTAACACGGCCGTGTGGGGGGGGGGGACTACCACGGCCGTGTGGGGGGGGGGACTACTACGGCCGTGTGGGGAGGACTAACACGGCCGTGTGGGGGGGGGACTACCACGGCCGTGTGGGGGGGGGGACTACTACGGCCGTGTGGGGAGGACTAACACGGCCGTGTGGGGGGGGACTACCACGGCCGTATGGGGGGGACTAACACGGCCGTGTGGGGAGGACTAACACGGCCGTGTGGGGGAGGACTAACACGGCCGTGTGGGGGGGACTAAAACGGCCGTGTGGGGGGGACTACTACGGCCGTGTGGGGAGGACTACCACGGCCGTGTGGGGAGGACCAACACGGCCGTGTGGGGAGGACTAACACGGCCGTGGGGGGGGGGGACAACCACGGCCGTGTGGGGGGGGACTACTACGGCCGTGTGGGGAGGACTAACACGGCCGTGTGGGGGGGGGACTACCACGGCCGTGTGGGGGGGGGACTACTACGGCCGTGTGGGGAGGACTAACACGGCCGTGTGGGGGGGGACTACTACGGCCGTGTGGGGCGGACTAACACGGCCGTGTGGGGGAGGACTAACACGGCCGTGTGGGGGGGACTAACACGGCCGTGTGGGGGGGGGACTACTACGGCCGTGTGGGGAGGACTAACACGGCCGTGTGGGGGGGTCTACTACGGCCGTGTGGGGAGGACCAACACGGCCGTGTGGGGAGGACTAACACGGCCGTGTGGGGGGGGGGACTACTACGGCCGTGTGGGGAGGACTAACACGGCCGTGTGGGGGGGGGACTACCACGGCCGTGTGGGGGGGTACTACTACGGCCGTGTGGGGGGGGACTACTACGGCCGTGTGGGGAGGACTAACACGGCCGTGTGGGGGGGGACTATCACGGCCGTGTGGGGGGGGGGGACTACTACGGCCGTGTGGGGAGGACTAACACGGCCGTGTGGGGGGGGGGGACTACCACGGCCGTGTGGGGGGGACTAACACGGCCGTGTGGGGAGGACTAACACGGCCGTGTGGGGGAGGACTAACACGGCCGTGTGGGGGGGACTAACACGGCCGTGTGGGGGGGACTACTACGGCCGTGTGGGGAGGACTACGACGGCCGTGTGGGGAGGACCAACACGGCCGTGTGGGGAGGACTAACACGGCCGTGTGGGGGGGGGGACTACTACGGCCGTGTGGGGAGGACTAACACGGCCGTGTGGGGTGGGACTACCACGGCCGTGTGGGGGGGGACTACTACGGCCGTGTGGGGAGGACTAACACGGCCGTGTGGGGGGGGGGACTACCACGGCCGTGTGGGGGGGACTACTACGGCCGTGTGGGGAGGACTAACACGGCCGTGTGGGGGGGGGGGGGACTACCACGGCCGTGTGGGAAGGACTAACACGGCCGTGTGGGGGGGGGGGACTACTACGGCCGTGTGGGGAGGACTAACACAGCCGTGTGGGGGGGACTACCAAGGCCGTATGGGGGGGGGGACACTACGGCCGTGTGAGGGGGGTACTACCACGGCCGTGTGGGGGGGGGTACTACCACGGCCGTTGGGGGGTTACTACCACGGCCTTGGGGAGGATTGTTAAATAAAAGGGGTGCTGTACTATGGGGAATCTAGTGCTATTCAGGGGTAAGGTCAGTCAGAATAAAGATGTATCTATTTGGGGAGATCAAAAAGTCCCGGCCCCCATGGAAACTAGAAGTAGTGCTGACTACTTGGCTACACAACAAGGTCTGTCTAGGGAATGATCACGATCTCCTACACAGGAAGAACGATACTCTTATAATTCATGTACTTATTAACCCCTTAACAGCCCCCCATATACATTCACACCAATAACAATAATAATAATAACTTTACCACACTACCTTACGTTAAAAGCCTTGGTCCACATAAGCAGGATACAAGGTTTTACGCTGAACACAAGCTAAGGTAAAGCTCTACTACTGAATTACTTGAAGTTAGAGTCAGCTTAGGGTAGGGGGACCACGTGGTTCCAATGGAACCCCCTTTAGAATAACTAGTAATAAAACTCTAAAAACACCTACTACACACAAAATATACTACTCTACACATAGAACATGAGTATGCCAGACATGGAATAATGTACTCAGTATATACTTATCTTGAACAAGACACAGAAATAAGGAAACGAAGAGGAAGGAGAGGAGGTTCCTTTCACCACAGCCAGCCACCAGAGAAGGCCGCTTCAGCCCAGATCAGCCTCCCGCATTCTGTGGTGCCGGGAAGAGCCTAATTGATTGTGCAGCTATACACATTAAAACATTTTCCCCTATGCCTCTTATTGTTACTTTACTCTTCTGAGGATAGTTAATCTTATAACAATGTTACTTAATCCACAACAAGCTCAAGAGTCTGACTGCTTTGTAAGCAACAAGAATTGTCTACGTCTGGCAGGGAAGATACGAACAATTACACGTCGACAAGCGTGTCCACTACTACAAGGTAGTTTATTTAGTTCAATTTTGACCTCTGGTTTCCAACTAAAGAACCCAGGGTCGTAAAAAGGACTAACACGGCCGTGTGGGGAGGACTAACACGGCCGTGTGGGGAGGACTAACACGGCCGTGTGGGGGTGACTAACACGGCCGTGTGGGGGTGGGAGACTACCACGGCCGTGTGGAGAGGACTATCACGGCCGTGTGGGGAGGACTAACACGGCCGTGTGGGGGTGACTAACACGGCCGTGTGGGGGTGACTAACACGGCCGTGTGGGGGTGGGGGACTACCACGGCCGTGTGGGGAGGATTAACACAGCCGTGTGGGGGGACTAACACGGCCGTGTGGGGGGATACTACCACGGCCTTGGGGGGGACTACCACGTCTATGATGGGGGATTACAACGGCCGTGGAGGGGGACTACCACGGCCGAGGGGGAACTACCACGTCCGTGGACTAACACACACAGACCCACGGAGACTGCCCAAATACCTTCAGCAGCAGTTGGTGTTCCCAGGCAGGTCACCCATCCAAGTACTAACCAAATTCAACGGTGCTTAACCTGACAGATGTATGGGAGGAGATGCAGTGTTCTCAAGGTGATAGGTAGGTAGGTAGTATGGCCGTTGCTATTGTATACAAGTAGTAAGTAATCACATGTGAGTGAGTGAGTGAGTGAGTGAGTCAAGATACTGGTAACTGCGGAGGGCAGGCAGGCGGAGGATACTCACACATAGCAGCCAATTCTCCATTAATGATAGTACTTATTGCAACTATTTAGTCAAATTAACCAACAACAAATGGACTACTACCACTACTACAACTACTACTACTACTGCTGCTCCAAAATAGAAATGTTGGGATGCCACCGCTGCCATAGATCTCGCACAAGTTGCTGCTGACAAATGACTCATCTTAGGCTTCATTTAGTCAATACTTGTAACATCATTGAGTCGGGGGACAGGCAGACAAGCACGATATACATGTTAGGTTTATTTATTTATTTATTTTTTTTGAGAAAAGTGAATACAACTTCATTGCCATTTTAGAAGTAATTCCAATTGTTACAACAAATGTGGTGTGTAAGTGAAGAGCAATTCGATTCAATTATTCATATTTTTATATCTGGAAGCAGTTTATGCAGTAGGCTTTTTTTTATTTTTATTTAAAAAAAATACAATATAAATTACATATACATAAGTGTTACAAGGCAATTATACATTACAATTCTTAGTGAACAACTGTTTCAGTAGTACAGAACAAGATAATTAAAAAAACTGAATGGTTTACTTATTTACCTATAAACGATTTACAAAAATTGGAGAATAAATTTACATCAAAATACAGGGGAAATTATTACATTTATATATATTTTATATAATTTTCAGTAAACAAATTTTCCATATCATCACCGAGCATGAGCCGTAAACCCCAAATGTTATACCTGATCCTGCCTCGCAAGAACTTCAATATTTTGTCTACTGAGTAACCTTCCTGCCTGCCTATCCACACACAAAAAATGTAACCAGAAAGTAACAAAATTATTGTATTCCTAATTTTCTTGCATTTTATGTCAATATGAAACATTAAAAACCTCATTAACTCCACTCTAATACTTGGTCCACATAAAGCTTTAAGAGTGTCTCCTATCCAGTTTACAAGAGCAACTTTCTGCTTACAGAAATAAAATATATGCATATTATTTTCAATTTCAGTTCATTGGTCACATCTATTGTTGTCCTTAATGCCCAACATCAACAACCTATCATTAGTAGGAAGGGTCTCATGAATATAGCGATACAATAGCTCACGTTGTTTTGGGGCAATAAATTTAACATGAAGGTTTGCCCATATTACTTGCCAGCTAAAGAGTGGATATGCCTCCTCTACTCTAGGAACTATATTTGGCAGTATAACATCATACACTTGTTTACTGTTCATCATTAAAAAATCTTCAATATTACAAATCTGCCTGAGAACATCAATTGCACATGAATAAAAGTGCGGTGAAATAAAGGCAAGGTCAGTATACTCTGGCATATGTATCAAATAGCTAACACGTAATTTACAATAGTAATGTCCTAGTGCATTTACACTATCCCTCTGCATTATCTCCTTTCTAAAAGTAACACATAAGATTGCCAATGACTTATGGGACACATTCAGTATTCCTATTCCACCGTTTTTCTTACCTTTACATAGGGTAGTTCGTTTAATTGGTTGGTATCTACCATACCATATATATCTAAAAATAGTTTTGTCAATCTCTATAGCACTTTTCTTGTCTATGGGAAAGCTGTGAGACAAATACCACACTTTAGACAAAATTTTGCAATTGATTATTACAGCCTTCTGAAACAGGGTCAATTTCCTATTTGACAACATATTCGTTGCAACTATTATATTCCCACATAGAACTTGCCAATTCGTTACCAATGTTGTGTCATATGTTTTACACCAGCAAATCCCAAGAGCTTTAGTAGACTCCACCACCTTGAACCATGAACCTGTCCAGTTAACCTTATTACACCAACTGCCAAGCCCCATCATACACGTTTTGTTCTTGTTAATAACAGCACCTGTCGCTCTTTCAAAGTTGTCTAACTCATTCTGAACATTCACCACCGAGTCTTCTGTCGACACAAAAATAGTTGTATCGTCTGCATAACCAACAACAGGAAGTGTCATAGCATTAGGAAGACGAGGTGGAACAATAAAGTCATTGCTTCTTTATTGCCAAGTACAGTGGCTCTTGAAATATAACATACAAAATCATTGAAAGGGGACATCCCTGACGTACAGATCGTTCAACTGAAAAAGGTTTACTTAAGACTCCATTGATACAGACGCTGCTCCGACACTGTTTATAAAGCATACGGATCCAATCAATAAATTCTTGTGCCACTCCTACCCTATCCAATATTTCTAATACAAACTGAACATCAACACGGTCAAAGGCTTTCGACCAGTCGAGGTTTATCATGGAGGAAGGAACATTATTCTCAGACACATAATACACAACATCCCTAATTACATTATTACAATTGATTATAGATCTTCCAGGCACACCACAAAACTGTTCCTTTGATATAATTTTATCCATTGCAATCCTAAGTCTATTTGCCAGCAGTTTCGATACTATTTTATAATCCTGGTTTAGTAGGGAAAGTGGCCTCCAGTTCGTTAGAACATCCAAATCACCCGTTTTAGGTATCATCTTAATAATCCCATGAGATTGTGACATGCTAAGCTTCCTATGCTGTATGCTATACTGCACCACTTGTACAAAGTCTTTACCAATGACATCCCATAGATAGAAATAAAATTCCGCCGGGAACCCATCACAGCCAGGTGATTTACCTTTCTTTAAACTCTTGACCACACTCCACACGTCCTGCTTATTTACATCTGCCAATAATGACGTGTTGTCATCCTGGGTTAAAACCCGTGTACATTTTCCAAGGAAATACTTCCGCATACCTTGGTCTACGTTCACTTTTTTGTACAATTTCTCTAATTCACCTTGAACATAACATACAATCCCATCCGTATTTGTCATATCCGTCCCATCACCTGCTTTAATACTAGTCACAAGTGCTGTACCCTTGTTATTCTTGACTTTACTTAACAAATAAGGAGAGAGTTTTTCACCATACATCCTATCATTAAATTGGAGGCGAACATTGACTCCTTCAGATATTTTATCCCTCAATTTGTTAATTCTGTCTTTTAAAATGGTAATTTCTTCATACTTGTCTAATCCCATATTGACCTTTACATAAAGTTGTTTTAGTCTGTGTTGGAATAAGTTTAACAGACCATATTTTTCAGCAGCCTTTCGTTTGGATACTTTCACGAAGAAACTTTTGCATGCAACTTTACACATGTCCCACCACTCCAACAGACATCTGAACTTATGTTTTTGCCTAACCAGATGTTCCCACAATACTTGAAAATTATCAATTACATCTCTACTCTGCAACAGACTGCAATTGAGCTTCCATGACCCTGTCCCCACTTTAACCTGATCGTCAATAACAAGCTTCACCACAACCATACAGTGATCTGAAAAGCTGACCGGAACAGTACTGCAAGAACTAATTTTATCATGTAACGAGTGCATATATAATCTGTCAAGCCTAGAACCATAATTCTGGCGAACATATGTGTATTCATATACACCTCCGTTAATGCTATTTGCATCCTTGAGACCAATACATTTCAAAAGTGTAATTAAAGCAGGAGATACACATGCGTTCGACTGAATGCTAGAATCTCTCATAGAAGTGACACAATTAAAGTCGCCACCAAAAATAACTTTACGTGTATCATTTCTGAAAAAAAATATAATAACTCGTTAGAGAACAAGTCCTCCCTCTCTTTCTTCCTGCGGGTGCCAGAGGGAGCATACACATTAAGTACAGGAATTATTGTGTCAAAAAAGGAAATCCTCGCATATAAAACATTACCATTATCATCCATTTCAGTATTAAGAACCTTGATGTGGGCTCGCTTACCAATCAATATCATCGTACCACCTTTCAACAAGGTCGTTGGATTTATTAATATTTCAAAGTAATCCAGCAGCACATCAAGTTTCTTAACATCTTGTACATTCTGTTCTTGCACTAACAGTACATCCAAATTATGATATTTAAACAATGATATCAGCTGCAACTGTTTATTTCTACAATTGAGCCCATTAATGTTCAAAGTAGCACAATTAAAATTAATAGGCTTCCCGAATGTAATTTTGAGAGAAACCAAAATTACTCGTTATCCATCATTATCTCACTTGACACTATCTTAGTTCATCTTTCCCTTTTCGAAATCTAAGTTTAATATTTGCACTCTCGTCTCGATTCTGTTCATGTTCCACAAGATCCCACCATGTCTTATCACTGTTCTCTTTACCATGATCCCCACACACCGGTTGTACTGTGCCCTCGCTACGTTTCGGTGACTCTTTGTGGCCTTGGTCACGGTGAACTTCAACGGCAACAACCTGCTCAATTTTTTCAGACTTTTAATTTAGCGGCGTAGTCCTTCATACGTCCCAGATCATTTTTTTTCATTTCTTCACATGACTGGTCACAGAACCAGCCTTCACACCCCCAGCCTCGTTGACCTCGTGTTATTATCTGGTGTCTTCGCGTATTAACTGTTGTCCTTGCGTTATTAGCTGTTGTCCTCGCGTTATTAACTGTTGTCCTCGTGTTATAAGGAGTTGACCTCGCGTTTTTTGCTGTTGACCTTGCGTTATTACGTGTTGTCCTCGTGTTATAATCTGTTGTCCTTGCGTTATTAAATGTTTCCTCGTGTTATTAGCTGTTGTCCTCGCGTTATTAATTGTTGACTGCGTGTTATTATCTGTTGACCTGGTGTTATTATCTGTTGTCCTCGTGTTATTATCTATTGTCCTCGTGTTATTATCTATTGACCTCGTGTTATTATCTGTTGACCTTGTGTTATTATCTGTTGACCTCACGTTATTAGCTGTTGACTTCGCGTTATTATCTGTTGACCTCACGTTATTAGCTGTTGACTTCACGTTATTAGCTGTTGTCCTCGTGTTATTAACTGTTGACAACGTGTTATTATCCGTTGTCCTCGCGTTATTAGCTGTTGACCTCGCGTTATTAACTGTTGACAACGTGTTATTAACCGTTGTCCTCGCGTTATTAGCTGTTGACCTCGCGTTATTAATCGACCTAACCTCTCACATTGTTCAAAAGAGAACTTGATAAAATACCTCCACAAAGGATGTCTGATTGAGCAGTCCGTGACTCGTAGTCACACTGAAGCGTCCAACAGCCTGGATGATCAGATCACCAAGCAGAAAGCCTGGCTAAAGACAGAAGGTAGACATAAGGTAGGTAGACCTTCTAAAGAAAAAAATTCTTTCCCTCTCTTTTCCGTGAACGCCCCCTCTCACAAATTACTGACATTTCATGAAAAAACAACCCGCAAAATCTGAATTTCGCGTGAGCAGAGAACATTTCGCGATCTCTGTTAACCCCTTCAACTTGTGACCCCTCTCGTGGGAGTAGTTTCGCGCTAATGGCTAATTCAGTGTATGGGGTGGAGGGAAGAGAGGTGGGAGAGAGGAGAGGAGAGGATGGAAGGGGGTAGAGACGGAGGTGAAAGGAGAGAGACGAGGGGAGGGAATGATGGGACTGGCGGGGGGGGGAGGGGGTAACAATTGTGGCATCCTGTTCTGTCACAACACAGTCATTTCACAGTCAACACTGTTATATTCCTCTTCAAAATATCTTCCTCCCTCCCCCACAACCCCACCCCACACAGAACCATGCTCTCCCCCCCCCACACCACATGCCCACCCCACAACCAAATAATAATTATATTACCAGCGGAGTGAGAAAATCGAACCCCCCAACAAAAAAATTAACCCCCTTTCTTTTTTCCTGACATATTCCACATTTTATGAAGGATATCAACAGTTTATCTTAACACGCAAAACGTTACCGTTGTTTATAATCAGGACAAACGAGATAACCAATTAAAAATACATTAATTAGGGGCCGGCAGCGTCCGGGGCACTCACTACGAGGCTAATTAGCATAATCAAAGGAAAGATATAGTGAGCACGCTCGATAAATAGTGGTATCTAAGTCCCCCCCCCCCCAATCCCCTCTTGTTAGCGGGGCCACTAGAACAGGTGGCCCTAACCATCATCTCTCACAAGGTTGAGAGTGGGAAAATCGTCCACCTTTATCCGAGAGCGAGTGTGAAAGAGCCCGGCCTGAAATAGGTTTATAAATAACACTTATTGTGTACAGATCAGCAGCAAACGTCCAGTTAGGAATATTAAATTAAAAATAGTATGCGTGTATAAAAGAGGTGGGTGTCAAGCGTTCAGTTATATAGCAAATAATTAGTCTCGCAATACTATACGCATAATAGGCAATTGAGCCTAAAATCCCCCAAGTGCCTCGTGGAAACAGTTCAGGGTAATTAAATTTTGAACACCACAAGCATATAAGTATGACGCTGTTGGTGACAAGTTTGTGTGCGTGTGTACTCACCTAATTGTGCTTGCAGGGGTTGAGCTTTGGCTCTTTGGTCCCGCCTCTCAACCGTCAAACAACTGGTGTACAGGTTCCTAAGCCTACTGGACTCTATCATATCTACACTTGGAAACTGTGTATGGAGTCAGCCTCCACCACATCACTGCCTAATGCATTCTATTTACTAACTACTCTGACACTGAAAAAGTTCTTTCTAATGTCTCTGTGTGTGTTGCTTGCTCGCTCATCTATTAATACTCATCCATTTGTACTGAACAATTTGTGCCTGGATGACCGGCGTTAGCTCTTGGACCCCGCTTTTCAAACCGCCTGTTGCCTAATGCAGTAATTTCCGACCTATTTTCGTATCATATCTACTTTTAAAATTATTAATGAAGTTTGCAACCACATCCTACTCCTTTCGTTCATTCCACTTTCTCACTACTCTTATGTTACAAGAAACTTTCTAACATCTCCATGACTCCATCCATATCCTCTTGTACTATTGGTGTTCATTGTGAACATTTCCTCTTTTTGCACTCTATTAATCCCCCTTAAGTATTTGGTCCGCCCCCCCCCCTCCTCTTTTCTAGCGTCGTCAGGTTTAGTTCCTTCGGTTTCTCATCGTACCCAATCCCTCGCAATTATGGCACGAATCCATAATTGCGAGGGATTGTATTACATTTGTCTTCTTCCAGCAGCTTGGTAATTCTTAGAAAATTTAAATAGTTCTTCCTTTATAAGTGACTCATTAAAGATGATCGTGAGAGATTCGATAATTGGCCTGTACTCCTTCTTTTAACATACATAGTGATACGTTGTCTGATCCAATAGCTTCAGTTTCGTCTAGTGATGCTAGTTGTATCCTTTCTGTTGTCTCAATATATGATAAATATCTCATCTTGGGTAACCTCCGCTTCTGGCACTGGAGAGGAAACTATCAGGAGAAAGCGCCAAGCCATTAAGATTATATAGCACTGGGAAGGGGTCAGGATAAAGACTTGGGATGGGGCAGGGAGGGAAGGAATGGTGCAAAACTGTTTGGACGGTCGAGGGGATTGAACGCCGACCTGCAAGAAGTCAGACCGTCGCTCTACCGTCCAGCCCAAATGTTTGGCAGCTATTTAGGTTCAGCAGTGAGCACTTCAAGGAAGCTGGCGTTCCACGACTTGATAATGGTCCACGACTGACCGAAACGTTGTCGTCTCTGTATTTTCTGACGTGTGATTTGGCCATCATATCTTCAGTCACGTTATTGTGACTCATCGTCTGCAAGCTGGCATTGAGTTCCTCGTAAATTCCTCTATTGTTTCTTGAATATTCACCTCCTCCTCTTTCGTAACCTGGTCGTTCACTGTCATTTTCCTTCTTATGTGATTGTGTAGGAGTTCTGGTTGTCTTATCTTTAGAGGAAATAGCATTTTCATTATTTATATATACAAAAGTTCTTACATTCTTGTAGAGCCTGACATTTCTGTTATCTTAATATATGATAACATAACGAAACGTTATGCGTGTTTTGCACGCATAACGATTCGGGTAGGTCTTTTATCTAAATTTTCCCGCCAAATCGTTTAACAACCAGGTACCCATGTTGTGCTGGGTGAACAGAGGCTACAGTTAAGGATTGGCGCCCAGTAAATCCTCCCTGGCTAGGATAGGAACCCAGGCCAAAGCGCTCGAGAAACGCCAGGAGAGTGTGTTACCACTACACCACGTGGACTGTGGCGATGTTTCATAGTTTCTTTCGACTTTAGACGTTGTTATATTCCCTCCGCTTCTTCTCTTATTGTTGGCATGCCTGCTTGATACCTGCTTCATGGGGCTCTTGGAGTTCTACTCCCCGATCCCAGCCTGAGCCCAGGCTTGAGCTTAGATGATTGGGGTTGAAAGAAAATGCTTTCCACAACTTCCACTAATTTAGCTACCTACGGGTCTTTCCCACTCTGTGGGGGGGGGGAGGGGGAGGATTTCTTGGTTCCCAACAGATCACCCCCATCAGACTCGTCATTTGTTGATGTGGCCTGCATGATAGGGGGGGGGCCTCTCCTACCCCGTTTTGCGGGCTCGTTCGGTGGGAATTTACTGGACGGGCCGATTATCCTGCCACGGAATTAGTTATGTATGATATGCTGCGTGTCTCCGTGGCTGCGATCTATAGTGTGGTATTGGTATCTTTGGATCAGGCTATTGTGAAGTTTACAGAGGAGGAAGATTGCAGAATGTTTTACGACGTTACGTGGGGCGGTCTTTACCCCTGCCAGACGCTGCTGGTACTGTGGTTGTCTAGGACCGAAGTTGGGCCCTCATTTTTGTCAGCGTGCAAGGTACGCCCCTTGAATTCCCCGAGGAGCTGCTCGAGCGATATTTTAGGCAGTTTGATGCTATTTTAAGTGTGAGGCTCAATGTGCGTTCCTCCAGGAAGCTGAGGGGTGTCCAGACTACTATCCACACCGCTTGTGCTCCGGTGGCTGTGCCATCCTCTGTTGGATGTGCTGCTGCTGGTGGCGTTCCTGGTGGCTGTTGTTCTCCCGGACGCTCCCTCTCCGTCTTCAGCTTCTCCATCTGCTGTGCTTGCCCCTCCCTCTTCTGTGCCTGACCCTCTGCCTTGTCCTGTGGCTCCTGTCTCTCCGTCCCCGTTGTTTGTCCCGGCTGTGCTGGGAGGTGATATGGAGGCGGGGGTCTCCTGCTGTAGTAGGACCGGTTCCCCCTGTCGTTGAGGCTGCTGATGTCTTGTGCCGTTCAAAAGTGCACACCCCTTGCGCTTCCCGTGTTTCTGGCTACACCTCCAGAGCTCCACCGGCTCTGAAGATATGTGGCCGGTTCCGAAGCGTTCGTGGCACTTCCCTCCTTCTACCTGGGCCGATGAAGGTGAATTTGACGGTTACGAGTCTGTGAATGTCGGTGAGGTGGTACCTGGGGCGGCGGTGTCGACTATAATGGTGGTGGCGAAGGTTCATGTACCTGCTGCTGCCGCCGATGACAGTGTCTATGTTTCCCACTGTTTCTTCTCCAGCCGGGGGTTCCCCACCGTGGGGGGGGGGGGGAGGTCCATCCTCCTGTTGTGGCTGGTGCGGCTGATGATGTGGGCCAGGGCCTTGTGGTGGTCCTGTGGAAAGATGTCCGTAGTGGGGATTATGCGCTAGTGCCCTACCCTGTGGATGCTGTTCCGGATGTGGCCTCTGTCGTGTTGTCCCCTGTGGAGCCTCCTTCCTTGGTGTGGCCGGCGGAGTTTGTGCCCTCGGTTCCTGTTCCATCGGCGGCGGAGTTGCTGCCTCTCCAGTAACTCTGGGGTCTACGATGTCCGCTGCTTTGGTGCGGTCGCCGCCTGATGACGGTGGTTGATCAAAATCGCCGCCTGATGACGTGGTTTTGAAGTTTATGGAGCGCCCGCATCGCCGTGGGGACGTACACCCTTCCGATGAGGAGTTGCTGCTTTGGAATAAGTACGTTCTTTGGTATCCACGGAGTGAGTTTCCAGAGAAAAATAGGCGTCATTATTGGTGACTTTGTTCCTGTTCTTCCCGGTTTTTGCAAGTTCCGTTGTTTTTGTTTGTGGGTGTGTGATTGTGGTTTCTGTTTTCCGGTTCCTGTGTGTGTTCCGGTGTATGTCCGCGTGTGCCGGTTCCTGCGTGTTTCGGTGTTTTTCATGTGTGCGTTGGGTGTGGTTCTGTGCTTGGTTCCCGGTTTCTGTGCGTCCTGTGTTTGTGTTGGTTTCTTATTCTTTCTTCTCTTCCTTTGTCACTAGCTTGTTCTGTGTATGTTTTTCTGTGTGCACCCTTTGTGCTTCCTGTGTGTTCCTTTGTGTTTCCTGTGTACATGCCATGTTTTATGTATTATGCTTGTTTTGTAGTTCCTTTTGTGTTGCTCTTTATGTTATATTCCTGATATTGACTTTATGATTTTGGGCCATGCTTGTTGTCCGTGTGGATTCATTTTTGTTCATTTGTACTGTTATTTGTCATGGTTTTTGCTCGATCATTTTTTGTATCTATTGTGCTCATTTTTATAAATAAATAAAAACAGCAGGCCAGTCTATCCACACACACATATGGATAGTGACACCTGAGGGGACGGCCAGAGCTACACGTCAAGAGCTTGCCTCTCCTTCCACCCCATACATCTCAGAGGAAGACCATATGTGCACGTCTCCACCCTGCCCCCACTGCACACATCTCCGAGGACGACCATATGTGCACGTCTCCACCCTGCCCCCACTGCACACATCTCCGAGGACGACTATATGTGCACGTCTCCACCCTGCCCCCACTGCACACATCTCCGAGGACGACTATATGTGCACGTCTCCACCCTGCCCCCACTGCACACATCTCCGAGGACGACTATATGTGCACGTCTCCACCCTGCCCCCACTGCACACATCTCCGAGGACGACCATATGTGCACGTCTCCACCCTGCCCCCACTGCACACATCTCCGAGGACGACCATATGTGCACGTCTCCACCCTGCCCCCACTGCACACATCTCCGAGGACGACTATATGTGCACGCCTCCACCCTGCCCCCACTGCACACATCTCCGAGGACGACCATATGTGCACGTCTCCACCCTGCCCCCACTGCACACATCTCCGAGGACGACTATATGTGCACGTCTCTACCCTGCCACCACTGCACACATCTCCGAGGACGACTATATGTGCACGTCTCCACCCTGCCCCCACTGCACACATCTCCGAGGACGACCATATGTGCACGTCTCCACCCTGCCCCCACTGCACACATCTCCGAGGACGACCATATGTGCACGTCTCCACCCTGCCCCCACTGCACACATCTCCGAGGACGACTATATGTGCACGTCTCCACCCTGCCCCCACTGCACACATCTCCGAGGACGACTATATGTGCACGTCTCCACCCTGCCCCCACTGCACACATCTCCGAGGACGACTATATGTGCACGTCTCCACCCTGCCCCCACTGCACACATCTCCGAGGACGACCATATGTGCACGTCTCCACCCTGCCCCCACTGCACACATCTCCGAGGACGATCACAGGTGGACGTCTCCAGTCTGCCCCCTGCCCCCCCACCATACACCCCTCAAGAGGACAACCACTCAGTTACACATCCCCCAGCCTCTCCTCCCACCTACTGCAGCTAGAGTAGAAGTAACACATTTAAATGCAGCACTAAGACAGCAGCAAGACAAACAACAACATGAACAACATCAACAACAGCCATAGCAACACAGGTAACAACAATGCCAAAAGCAACAACAGCAGCAACAGCAGCAACAGAAGCGGAGGGCAGACGGTAAAGTGAGGAATGCGCGCGCCCGTCGAGTTATGGGCGCGCTAAATAATATTGTTAACAGTATGGCTGTCTGTGGTGACCGCCGGTACCGTGGGGGGGGGGGAAGGGGGTGCGCTCTAACTATACCCTGTGTACAGTGATCCATAAATGTGCTCAACCATCGCATCTTGTACAGGTTCAATTAGAGATGAAGACATTGATCATGGCAAGTACATGTCATTGATATAGAGATGTGTACATTGATCCTGGTGTGTACGTGTTGATACATAGATGTGTACATTGATCCTAGTGTGTACATGTTGATACAGAGATGTGTACATTGATCCTGGTGTGTACATGTTGATACAGAGATGTGTACATTGATCCTGGTGTGTACGTGTTGATACAGAGATGTGTACATTGATCCTGGTGTGTACATGTTGATACAGAGATGTGTACATTGATCCTGGTGTGTACGTGTTGATACAGAGATGTATACATTGATCCTGGTGTGTACATGTTGATACAGAGATGTGTACATTGACCCTGGTGTGTACATGTTGATACAGAGATGTGTACATTGATCATGGTGTGTACATGTTGATACAGAGATGTGTTCATTGATCCTGGTGTGTACATGTTGATACAGAGATGTGTACATTGATCCTGGTGTGTACATGTTGATACAGGCATGTGTACATTGACCCTGGTGTGTACATGTTGGTACAGAGATGTGTACATTGATCCTGGTGTGTACATGTTGATACAGAGATGTGTACATTGATCCTGGGGTGTACATGTTGATACAGACATGTGCATTTTGATCTGGGCGTTTTCACAGCGGTCAAGAGGTGTACACATCAACCTGCCATGTGTACGTTCAGAGTTGTGTATATTAGCAAATGTACACAAAGTTGTGTACATTTGTGTACAGGTGTGTGTACAAACATTCATGTGAATGAACTCCATTACCTGCTTGATGGGGTTCTGTGAGTACTACTCCCCAAGTCCGGCCCATGGCCCGGCTTGACTTGTGAGCGCTTGGTCCAGCGGGCTGTTGCTTGGAGCGGCCCGCAGGCTCACATACCCACCACAGCCCGGTTGGTCCGGTACCTCTTGAAGAAAACTATCAAGTTTTCTGCTGAAGACGTCAACGGTTCTTGCCACAATATTTCTTATATTCGCTGGGAGGATGTTGAACAACTATGTACCTCTGATGTTTATATAGTGTTCTCTGATTGTGCCTATGGCACCTCTGCTCTTCATTGGTTCAATTCCTCATTTTCTTCCATATCGTTCACTCCAGTACGTTGGTATTTTATTGTGGAGATTTGGTACCTGGCCTTCCAGTACTTTCCAGGTGTATATTATTTGATATCTCTCTCTCTCTTCTCCTTTCTAGTGAGTACATTTGGAGAGCTTTGAAAAGATCCCAATAATTTAGGTGCTTTATCGCGTCTATGCGTGCCGTATATGTTCTCTGTATTCCCGTCATTTCAACAATCTCTCCTGCTCTGAAGGGGGAAGTGAGTACTGAGCAGTACTCAAGACGGGACAACACAAGTGATTTGATTAGTACAACCATTGTGATGTGATCCCTGGATTTGAAAGTTCTTGTAATCCATTCTATAATTTATCTGGCTGATGCAATATTTGCTCAATAAACGTTAGGTCGTCAGACATCATTATTCTCAAATCCTTGACATGCTGTTTTCCTACTAAGTGCAGATTTGATTGTGTTTTGTACCCTGTATTATGTTTCGGATCCTCATTTTTACTGTACCTGAGTACCTGGAATTTATCACTGTCAAACATCATGGTATTTTCTGTTGCCCAATCGTAAACTTTATTAATATCTGCTTGCAGTTTTTCAATGTCTTCAGCAGGGGGTAACTTTCGGTGTTAAGAGGTGTCATCTGCAAAGGATGACAAGAAGCTGTGACTTGTATTTTAGTCTATATCTGATATGAGAATAAGGAAAAGCAGTGGTGCAAGGACCTTGCACCACTGTTTGGTGCAAGGAGTGGTTTTGTACCTTGAGGTACAAAACTTTTAACTGCACTTGGACTCGATTTTATTTGACTGACTGTTACTCTCTGTGTTCTGTCTGGCATTCTAAAGAACCAGACCAAAGAGCCAGACCCCCGCAACCCCAACTAAGCGAGTACAAATAGGTGAGTACTCCCATTCAAAAGTGTACACAAATTCATGACCAAAATACACACACACACACACACACACATACACACACACACACACACACACACACACACACACACACACACACACACACACACACACACACACCAAAAGACAAGAGGTCCGGGAAAGAAGACTTGATTACAGAAAAGGGGACTACAGAAGGATAAGGGACTACCTGGGAGAAGTGCAGTAGGAGGAAGAACTTAGAGGAAAAACAGGGTATAATACAGGGTACAAAACACAAGGTATGATGAACCAAGTCATATGGAAATGCAAGGAGGCTGAAGAGAGATTTATTTCAACAGTAAAGGAAAAAAAGCAGGAGGGAATATAATAACCCATGGTTTAATAGACAGTGTCAGGAAGCAAAGGTGAAAAGCAGGAGGGAGTGGAGGAAGTACAGAAGACAAAGGACAGAGGACAACAGAATTAGATGTAACAGAGCTAGGAATGATTACATTAACATAAGACGGGTGTCGGAAAGAAATTATGAGAATGATATTGCGATCAAAGGAAAAAAGCTACCTAAATTACTACATAGCCATATAAGAAGGAAGATGTCGGTAAATGACCAAGTGACAAGACTGAGAAAAACAGAAGGGGCATATACAGAAAGCGACAAGGAAATCTGCGAGGTACTGAATGCAAGTTTCCATGGAGTGTTCACAACCGAGCCTGAGCAGCTCCCATTGTTAGAAGCGATTACCCTAGATGAAAGACTATCAGATATAGAGGTGACAGCAGAGGAGGTAATGAAACAGTTGACAACACTGGATGCAAGTAAAACTGTTGGACCAGACAAAGTATCACCGTGGATACTTAAAGAGGCAGCACAGGCTCTCAGCGTGCCTCTGGCAATGATCTTTAATGAGTCACTTATGTCGGGAGAATTGCCCAGTTGCTGGAAGGAGGCAAATGTCGTACCGATTTTCAAGAAAGGTAATAGGGAGGAGGCACTTAACTACAGACCCGTATCACTGACAAGCATCCCCTGCAAAATACTTGAAAGAATAATTAGGCTAAGATTTGTTGAGCACCTGGAGAGCATTGGGTTTGTAAACAAGCACCAACATGGGTTCTGGACAGGGAAATCATGCCTAACAAACCTTTTAGAATTCAATGATAAAGTAACAAGGATAAGGCACGACAGAGAAGGCTGGGCAGACTGCATATTTCTTGACTGCCAAAAGGCCTTTGATACAGTACCGCACATGAGACTGCTATACAAACTTGAGAGGCAGGCAGGAGTAAGCGGAAAGGCCCTAGCATGGGTGAAGAACTACCTAACAGGAAGAAGCCAGAGGGTAATGGTAAGGGGCGAGAAGTCGAACAGGCGAACAGTAACAAGTGGAGTACCTCAAGGATCGGTGCTGGGACCAATCCTCTTTCTAATTTACGTAAATGATATGTTTACAGGAGAGGAATCATACATGTCAATGTTTGCGGATGACGCAAAATTAATGAGAAGAGTTGTGACAGACGAGGATTGTAGGATCCTCCAAGAGGACTTAAACAGGTTGCAGAGATGGTCAGGGAAATGGCTACTGGAGTTTAACACCAGTAAATGTAAAGTTATGGAAATGGGATCGGGTGATAGAAGACCAAAGGGACAGTACACAATGAAGGGGAACTACCTACCTGTAACGATTCGAGAAAGAGACCTGGGAGTGGATGTGACACCTAATCTAACTCCTGAGGCACATATAAATAGGATAACGACAGCAGCGTACTCTACACTGACGAAAATTAGAACTTCATTCAGAAACCTAAATGAGGAGGCTTTTAGGGCGCTTTACACTGCCTACGTGAGACCCGTCTTAGAGTATGCCGCGCCATCATGGAGTCCCCATCTGAAGAAACACATAAGGAAACTGGAGAAGGTTCAGAGGTTTGCGACGAGGCTTGTCCCAGAGTTACGAGGGATGGGATATGAAGAGCGTCTGAAGGAACTGAACCTTACGACACTAGAGAAAAGAAGGGAGAGAGGAGATATGACAGGGACATATAAAATACTCAGGGGAATTGACAAAGTGGAAATAGATGAAATGTTCACACGTAATAATAACAGAACGAGGGGACATGGGTGGAAACTGGAAACTCAGATGAGTCACAGAGATGTTAGGAAGTTTTCTTTCAGCGTGAGAGTAGTGGAAAAACGGAATGCACTTGGAGAACAGGTTGTGGAAGCAAACTCTATTCATACTTTTAAAATTAGGTATGATAGGGAAATGGGACAGGAGTCATTGCTGTAAACAACCGATAGCTGGAAAGGTGGGATCCAAGAGTCAATGCTCGATCCTGCAAGCACAAATAGGTGAGTACAAATAGGTGAGCACACACACACACACACACACACACACACACACACACACACACACACACACACACACACACACACACACACAGAGAGGAAAGGCGTTGGCGTTGCTGTGCTGGTGAAAGAACACCTGAAGGTGAACGAAATAATGACTGCCAATCCACAAGAAGTTGACATAATAGCACTAGAGATCTGCCATGAGTATGATAAACTAATGATCATATATGCATATAGTTCACCGCCAAGCAGCACATGGTCAAAGGAGGAGCTAGATAGTAAACGAGAAGGTCTTATAACAATAATGAGAGAGATCATAGCTAGAGCGGATAACGATAGTTCACGACTGTTGATAGTCGGCGAGTTCAACTTGAAATCCATAGACTGGGAAGCATGTGAAGCTAAAACAGAAGATTTCTGGACCTGTAAATTTGTAGACCTCATCCTGGAAACATTCTTGTCTCAACATGTTAAACAAGCTACGAGGATGAGGGAAGGGGACGTTCCCTCCATGCTAGATTCGATATTTACCTGGAAGGAGGAAGAAATATTTGACATTCAGTACCTTCCTCCCCTGGGTAAAAGTGACCATGTCTTTTTGGGAATAAAGAATGCAATGCGTTATAATCTGGAAAAAAATATGACGGTCGATGCAAATGAAAAACCTGACTTTAGGAGAGGACATTATGGCAACCTTAGAAAAATTTTTAGTGAGTATAATTGGACAGACTTGTTGTTAGGCAAAGAAGTGAATGAGATGTATGTCAGATTTTGTGAAATATATGATAAAGGCACAAAAAAATTTATACCAAAACAGAGAAGCAGAACTAGGAAACAGGATTGGTTCAACAGAAAGTGCGAGAGGGCCAAAGACCAAAAGACACAAAAATGGAATCAATACAGGAAGAGGCCGAACCCCCAAACATACCAGCAATACAAAGATGCGAGAAACAACTACACGGCAGTGAGGAGAGAGGCAGAAAGAAAGTTTGAAAAAGGGATTGCAGACAAATGTAAGACAGAACCAGGTCTATTCTATAAATTCATAAACAACAAATTGCAGGTAAAGGAGAATATTCAGAGGTTGAAAATGGGAAATAGATTCACGGAAAATGAAAAGGAAATGTGTGAAACATTAAACGAAAAGTTCCAAAGTGTGTTTGTACAAAATGAAATCTTCAGGGAACCAGATACAATAAGAATTCCAGAGCACATAGAGGTGTCTAGAGACGAAGTGGAAAAAATGCTCAAGGAGCTAAATAAGAACAAAGCAGTTGGTCCAGATGGGGTTTCACCATGGGTTCTGAAAGAATGTGCACCTGAGCTCAGCATTCCTCTTTAACTGATTTTTCAGGCATCCCTGTTTACAGGAGTTGTAGCTGATGTGTGGAAAAAGGCTAACATAGTTCCAATCTACAAAAGTGGAAGCAGGGAAGACCCCCTTAATTATAGACCGGTATCATTGACAAGTGTAATAGTCAAAATATTGGAAAAAATAATTAAATCTAAATGGGTAGAACACCTGGAGAGAAATGATATAATATCAGACAGACAGTATGGTTTTCGATCTGGAAGATCCTGTGTATCGAATTTACTCAGTTTCTATGATCGAGCAACAGAGATATTACAGGAAAGAGATGGTTGGGTTGACTGCATCTATCTGGACCTAAAAAAGGCTTTCGACAGAGTTCCACATAAGAGGTTGTTCTGGAAACTGGAAAATATTGGAGGAGTGACAGGTACGCTTCTAACATGGATGAAAAATTTTCTGACTGATAGAAAAATGAGGGCTGTGATCAGAGGCAATGTATCGGACTGGAGAAATGTCACAAGTGGAGTACCACAGGCTTCAGTTCTTGCACCAGTGATGTTTATTGTCTACATAAATGATCTACCAGTTGGTATACAGAATTATATGAACATGTTTGCTGATGATGCTAAGATAATAGGAAGGATAAGAAACTTAGATGATTGTCATGCCCTTCAAGAAGACCTGGATAAAATAAGTACATGGAGCGCCACTTGGCAAATGGAATTTAATGTTAATAAATGCCATGTTATGGAATATGGAATAGGAGAACATAGACCCCACACAACCTATATATTATGTGAGAAATCTTTAAAGAATTCTGATAAAGAAAGAGATCTAGGGGTGGTTCTAGATAGAAAACTATCACCTGAGGACCACATAAAGAATATTGTGCGAGGAGCCTATGACACGCTTTCTAACTTCAGAATTGCTTTTAAAAACATGGATGGCGATATACTAAAGAAATTGTTCACGACTTTTGTTAGGCAAAAGCTAGAATATGCAGCAGTTATGTGGCGTCCATATCTTAAGAATCACATAAACAAACTGGAAAAGGTGCAAAGACATGCTACTAAGTGGCTCCCAGAACTGAAGGGCAAGAGCTACGAGGAGAGGTTAGAGGCATTAAATATGCCAAAACAAGAAGACAGAAGAAAAAGAGGTGATATGATCACTACAACATACAAAATAGTAACAGGAATTGATAAAATCGATAGGGAAGATTTCCTGAGACCTGGAACTTTAAGATCAAGAGGTCATAGATATAAACTAGCTAAACACAGATGCCGAAGAAATATAAGAAAATTCACTTTCGGAAACAGAGAGGTAGACGGTTGGAACAAGTTAGGGGAGAAGGTGGTGGAGGACAAGACCGTCAGTAGTTTCAGAGCGTTATATGACAAAGAGTGCTGGGAAGACGGGACACCACGAGCGTAGCTCTCATCCTGTAACTACACTTAGGTAATTACACACACACACACACACACACACACACACACACACACACACACACACACACACACACACACACATTCCTGAGCCTACTGGGCTCTGTCATATCTACATTTGAAACTGTGTATGGAGTCAGCCTCCACCACATCACTTCCTAGTGCATTCCATTTACTAACTACTCTGACACTGAGAAAGAACTTTTTCAGTGTCAGAGTAGTAGTAAATGGAATGCATTAGGAAGTGATGTGGTGGAGGCTGACTCCATACACAGTTTCAAATGTAGATATGACAGAGCCCAGTAGGCTCAGGAATCTGTACATCAGTTGATTGACGGTTGAGAGTCGGGACCAAGGAGCCAGAGCTCAACCCCCGCAAACACAACTAGGTGAGTACACACTCATAAATGTACTCACCTAGTTGTGTTCGCGGGGGTTGAGCTCTGGCTCTTTGGTCCCGCCTCTCAACCTTCAATCAACAGGTGTACAGATTCCTGAGCCTATTGGGCTCTATCATATCTACACTTGAAACTGTGTATGGAGTCAGCCTCCACCACATCACCCCCTAATGCATTCCACTTGTCAACCACTCTGACACTAAAAAAGTTCTTTCTAATATCTCTGTGGCTCATTTGGGCACTCAGTTTCCACCTGTGTCCCCTTGTGCGTGTTCCCCTTGTGTTAAATAGACTGTCTTTATCTACCCTATCAATTCCCTTCAGAATTTTGAATGTGGTGATCATGTCCCCCATAACTCTTCGGTCTTCCAGCGAAGTGAGGGTTAATTCCCGTAGTCTCTCCTCGTAGCTCATACCTCTCAGCTCGGGTACTAGTCTGGTGGCAAACCTTTGAACCTTTTCCAGTTTAGTCTTATCCTTGACTAGATATGGACTCCATGCTGGGGCTGCATACTCCAGGATTGGCCTGACATATGTGGTATACAAGGTTCTGAATGATTCTTTACACAAGTTTCTGAATGCCGTTCGTATGTTGGCCAGCCTGGCATATGCCGCTGATGTTATTCGCTTGATATGCGCTGCAGGAGACAGGTCTGGCGTGATATCAACCCCCAAGTCTTTTTCCTTCTCTGACTCCTGAAGAATTTCCTCTCCCAGATGATACCTTGTATCTGGCCTCCTGCTCCCTACACCTATCTTCATTACATTACATTTGGTTGGGTTAAACTCTAACAACCATTTGTTTGACCATTCCTTCAGCTTGTCTAGGTCTTCTTGAAGCCTCAAACAGTCCTCTTCTGTTTTAATCCTTCTCATAATTTTAGCATCGTCCGCAAACATTGAGAGAAATGAATCGATACCCTCCGGGAGATCATTTACATATATCAGAAACAAGATAGGACCGAGTACAGAGCCCTGTGGGACTCCACTGGTGACTTCACGCCAATCGGAGGTCTCACCCCTCACCGTAACTCTCTGCTTCCTATTGCTTAGATACTCCCTTATCCACTGGAGCACCTTACCAGCTACACCTGCCTGTCTCTCCAGCTTATGTACCAGCCTCTTATGCGGTACTGTGTCAAAGGCTTTCCGACAATCCAAGAAAATGCAGTCCGCCCAGCCCTCTCTTTCTTGCTTAATCTGTGTCACCTGATCGTAGAATTCTATCAAGCCTGTAAGGCAAGATTTACCTTCCCTGAACCCATGTTGGCAATTTGTCACGAAGTCCCTTCTCTCCAGATGTGTTACCAGGTTTTTTCTCACGATCTTCTCCATCACCTTGCATGGTATACAAGTCAAGGACACTGGCCTGTAGTTCAGTGCCTCTTGCCTGTCTCTCTTTTTGTATATTGGGACCACATTCGTCGTCTTCCATATTTCTGGTAGGTCTCCCATCTCCAGTGACTTACTATACACTATGGAGAGTGGCAAGCAAAGTGCCTCTGCACACTCTTTCAGTACCCATGGTGAGATCCCATCTGGACCAACAGCCTTTCTAACATCCAGATCCAGCAGGTGTCTCTTGGCCTCCTCTCTCGTAATTTCGAACTCTTCCAAGGCCGCCTGGTTTACCTCCCTTTCTCCTAGCACAGTGACCTCACCTTGTTCTATTGTGAAGACCTCCTGGAACCTCTTGTTGAGTTCTTCACACACCTCTCTGTCATTCTCTGTATACCTGTCCTTGCCTGTTCGAAGTTTCAATACCTGTTCTTTCACTGTTGTTTTCCTTCTGATGTGACTGTGGAGTAGCTTTGGTTCGGTCTTGGCTTTGTTTGCTATATCATTTTCAAAATTTTTCTCTGCTTCTCTTCTCACCCCTGACGTACTCATTCCTGGTTCTCTGGTATCTCTCTCTGCTTTCTGGTGTTCTGTTGTTCCGGAAGTTCCTCCACGCCCTTTTGTTCAGTTTCTTCGCTTCCATACATGCCCTATTATACCATGGATTCTTCTGTTGCTTCTCGGATTTTTCCCTTTGGGCCGGGATGAACCTGTTTACTGCCTCCTGACACTTCTGGGTAACATAGTCCATCATACCCTGTACAGACTTATCTCTGAGGTCTGTGTCCCAAGGTATTTCACTTAGGAAACTTCTCATCTGTTCATAATTCCCCTTTCGGTATGCCAGCCTTTTGATTCCTAGTTCTTTTTTGGGGGAGATAAGTCATAGCTCTACCAGGTACTCAAAGTTCAATAGACTGTGGTCACTCATTCCCAAGGGCGCTTCCATCTTAACTTCCCTTATATCCCACTCATTTAGGGTAAATATCAAATCAAGCATTGCTGGTTCATCTTCTCCTCTCATTCTTGTTGGTTCTTTGATGTGCTGGCTTAGAAAGTTTCTTGTTGCCACGTCCAGCAGCTTAGCTCTCCATGTTTCTGGTCCTCCATGCGGGTCTCTGTTCTTCCAATCTATCTTCCCATGGTTGAAGTCTCCCATAATTAGTAGTCCAGATCCATTCCTGCTAGCAACAGAAGCTGCTCTTTCAATTATGTTAATGGTGGCCATGTTGTTTCTATCATATTCCTGTCTAGGTCTTCTGTCATTTGGTGGTTGATTATATATGACTACGACTATAATTTTTTTCCCTCCATTTGTTACAGTACCTGCTATGTAGTCACTGAAACCTTCACAGCCCTGAATATCCATCTCCTCAAAATCCCAGCCTTTTCTTACCAGCAGAGCTACACCACCCCCACCTCTTCCTTCCCTCTCTTTCCTCATAACATAATAGTCCTGTGGGAACACTGCATTTGTTATCGTTTTCGTGATCTTTGTTTCAGTGAGGGCTATTATGTCTGGGTTTTCCTCTAGTACCAGTTCTCCAAGCTCATTTGCTTTATTTGTAATTCCATCTATGTTAGTGTACATCACTTTGAGGCTCACTATCTTCTGTCCCTTCTCAAATCGCCTCCTTGGTGAGTGTTCTGCTGGTGGGGGAGGCTGTTCCATGGGTGTGAGGACCTGTGAGGTGGATAACAGGGTCTCAGAGGATACTGGGATGAGGGGCGGGGGATCCAGTGAAGGGGGAGGGACAGGGAGGGTATGGGGTGAAAGGGGAGGGAGGATGGGAAGGAAAGGGGGAGAGGGAGAACTCGGGAGGGTATGGGGTGAAAGGGGAGGGAGGACGGGAAGGAAAGGGGGGGGAGGGAGGACTCGGGAGGAGGTTAGGGGTAGAAGGGTGGGGATTTGGTGTGGGGGAGGGAGATTTGGCTGAACATTTGAGTGGGGGCAGGGAGGGTTTGGGGTAGGGGGGTTTTCTATGTAGAGGAGGGAGGTGGGGTTGTCCTCCCTTCTGGTGTTACTGGGTAGCTGGTTGTGGGTTCCCCCCCCCTCGCCTCTGGGGGTGTTGTGTTGGGAGCTGTGACTTCCTGGTTTTCCCCTCTCGCCCTGCGCCTCTTCCTTGCTTCTGCCGCCATGGCTCTCTCCGCCCTTGTCATGTCTCTCTGGAGGAATACATTTTTGAATTTTCCCACGTTTTTCAGGGAGCTCTTCCTTGATAGGATCTTCTCCTCTGTGATCTCGTTTGCAAACACTATCTTTATCATTCGGTCTCGGTCTTTGTTGTACCAGCCTTGCCTGAAAACCTTCTCAATGCTATGCTCAGCCCCTTCCATGTCTAGTGTCTTTAGTACTTCATTCACTGCTGCTTTGTCCTTGTCATTCCACTCTGTCCTATTAGAGCCTTCCTGCTCTTTAATACCCACAGCAACCACTGATCTGTTCCTTTCCAGCAGTTGGCTAGTGGAGTGTGCCGCCTCCTGTGAGGTGGCTGCTTTCATGGCCACCTCCATCACTGCAGTCATTACTTCAGAGTTATTTTTTTTAGTATTTCCGCAAATGTTGCTTTTATTGTGGCATTCTCATCCAAAAAACTATTACCACCTTCTCCCTGGATGGTTTTCTGATTCTCAGCCTCGATAACCATTCTCTTTGAGGGCTCTAATCTCCTCCTTTGCTGCTGTCAGCTCTCTTTTCAGGTTGATTAATTCGTTCTTCATTTCCTGCATCATTTCTTGCATCTCACTCTTGATGTCCTCCAGAAACTGGGCGAACATTTCCTTCATTTCGTCTCCTTGGCTCTTCCCTGTTCCCCTGGTACGTCTGGCTGCCATGCTAGACCCTGTTCCTATAGATGTGACGT